>NC_137107.1:35438967-35796467 GCF_949357685.1 Gobio gobio | reverse complement strand
GGAAGTGATTCCACTTACAGTAAATAGCAGTACACTGTATTATATCAGCACAACAATATGCAATTTACTGCACTGCCACAAATAAGAAAAAGAGTAGTAACCTTGACAATGTGCAATTTTGGAAGCAGGTTGCAGTCAGCAAGAGAGAGCGAATTTCCGTCCAGATAATGTCTTGTGGATTGGGCTGAATTTGGATTCTGGTCCAGTTCATGAGAAAGGGGAGTCAACAGGTACTGATCCAATTTCATCAAACTCCTTAGAAATTTCTTCTCCAGCACTGAAATGTACATAATCATTAAGGTGCTGATATTCAAATGCAAATATTCACTGTTGATATTCATCTATCTATCTGTCTGTTCATCTGTGCACCCCACCCAGCCATCCATTCACCAGCTATCTATGTCACATATCAAAGCGACAGCCCCCATATTTCAAACACAAAATGACGTCAAGCTAATTTCTGAGTTTCACTCCCTTCGGATCAGATACAGACTTCACTGTTCACAGGCCAAAAATCTTTAGAGAAGGGTGACCCTTACTGTCATTGAGCCCAGGGTTGGGATTTTTGATGTAAGCCGAGAATTTGTGAAAGATGTCATCTCCAGCTGTGTTAGACTCCTTATAGCGGCAGCATAACTTGGAATATCTGCAATGCAAAAATGACAGCTTTATATGTCATGTCATAAAGGGTTGAATTTTGGCTTTTTGTACAAACAGTAAGATACATTTTCTTTCAGGAATTCTTCCATATTTTTGGAGCAAATTTGACCAGTATTGGGGATAACACATTAAAAGTAACATGAGTTACATAATCAGATTACTTTTTTCAAGTAACTAGTAAAGTAACCCATTACTAACAAAACACCTTCGTTGAATTCTTTAGTTAGCCTACTTTTTCCAACTAAGTAACGCAAGTTACTTTGTTTTCACATATATTAACTGAACACCTCATGTTTCCATGTTGAGAGAAATCAAGAGTAAGTGCAGAGGCGTTGCGCGCGCTGTGCAAACATTATGAATATTGTAGCTCTAGACTAAATGAGCAGGCATTTACTCATCTCACTTGCACAAAATCAGATTCAGTATTCCTCAAAATTAATAAAAACAGTCAAATGCTACGCAAACCTGCAAAAATGAAATGTTAAATTAAGTTTCACAGACAAGGCTTAAGCCTATAGTCCCAGACTAAAATTCACGTTTGAGCCGTTTTAACTGAAAGCAACTTGCACTGACATGTCTTAAAATATGTTAGTGCCATTGTTTTGTCTCAAGATGCACACCAGTAATGTTTTTTCTAAGGCACATTTATAAAAGCGACATAAATGTCCTAATTGAACTAAGGCCTTATCCTGGCTTAATCTAAGCCTTGTCTGTGAAACCGGGCCTTAATGAATTTAATCTCACTTTATAAGCCAATCTCATTGCTGCTGATGTTTGATGATCCAATTCAACCATACGAATAAGAAAAAATGACTCACTTTTGCATTTAATTTTTGTTTGTTTTTACTGCTAATGTAAGAGTGTTAAACTTTCTTCTCCTGCATCCTTCTGCAGTTTGTTTTTGCTGTGCTCTCTACTCTGCAGGTGTGAATTTGCATTTCCTTCGGCCGGAGGCTTATTCATTTTAACTTTTGGTGTGTGAAAGGGCCTTTACATTTGCCAAAAACGTAACTTTTATTTAAACAAAATTTTTATTTTTTATTACAAAACAAACAAGCAAGCCCAGCCAATAACACATAAGAAACATAGGCCCGGTTTCACAGACAGGGCTTAGCTAAAGCCAGGATTAGGCCTTAGATCAATTAGGACATTTAAGTAACATTTATAAACATGCTTTAGAAAAAAGCATTACTGGTGTGCATCTTGAGACAAAACAATGGCATTGTCATATTTTAAGATATATCAGTGCAAGTTGCTTTCAGTTAAAACAGCTCAAAAATGCATTTTAGTCTGGGACTAGCTTAATCCTTGTCTGTGAAACCGGGGGATAAAAGCATTACTTTCCTTAAAAAGTAACACAATTAGTAACTTTTTTTAAGGAGTAACTCAATATTGTAATGCATTACTGAATTTCACAAGCAAAATACTTGAAATCTTTGGACTGGTTGTGTGAACGCATACTCACTGTGGGGGCGCAAGGGTCTCTTCCAGAAACTCTTCGATCTTGTTGGTGTCAGTACGGACCTCTCCATTATAGATGAGGAAAGGGGGCTGAGAACCTGGAGCCAAGTCCTTTAGTACCTCTGGAGCTCTAGAAAGAAAGAAAGAAAGCATAAATAAATAAATAAATAACCAGATTTTGTTATATTAATATGATTAATATATTATATAGACTATATATATAGATGTGCTAAGCCATAAATGCTAATGTATTTCTCTTCCTACAAAGCAAAAATCATTTTATAAGACATTATGATGTGTCCTGACTAGAAAACTGAGCCATATGAAATTTTGTAAATATAATATTAAGATAGAGGAAATGTTATTCCTCAGAGGTTGCTTTTTCATAGCTCGCATGGTCTATTTGAATACACGTTTGTACTATGCACTTTGTGTCCCAAAGTTCCACGGTAAATTAAAACGACACACAGCAGTACATAGCTATACAATTAATGTGGATAACAGCTCAGATTATTGGTGAGTTTTAGATCTCTGACTTTTGATTGCATAGCTGAGCACATTGTTGAGATCTCGTGAAAAGTCGTGATGATAATGTGTGATGGAGGGTGTATTTCTTCAAAGAAAAAGGAAATATCTTCAATTTGCATTTCACTTAATCTCGTTGTTGACTAGAAGAAACAGCTAAATGAAAGATTTCATTGTGATTTTTCTTTCCTATGGGACAGAACCTAAGAAGAACTGTTATCCTGATGTTGGCATCTCTCACCTCTTCATGTCCACTGTGGTGAGGGTGAAATTGACCCCCTTCAGCCAGAGTATCATGAAGAGCCGCTGACAAAACGGGCAGTTACCAACACTTTCACCATCATCGCTTGCCTGGAGAAGACATTCAGTGAGATTGTGTTAAAACTTTTAAGAAGGAAATTATGTAAGGTACAACAAGATACATGGAACTATGAAAAAGTAATGAAACATATTTTTGTTACTTAAATTAATGTCACCCTTGTTTACTCAGGTGAAAAAGACATCCTATTAAATGTATTAAAAATGCATTATTGTATATTTGTAACCATACTCAAGAACATTTTGAATGGATTTAATAGTACGTATTTTTCACCTGGGCAGAGATCCTATCATTACTCCTAAATTCAGCGAGACCAGTGTGAGGCCAGAGATGTCGCTTTCAACCAATTGACAGGGTTATGTCATAGGAATGATTGGAAGTACAAACATCACAAGAGACAAAGTTGTCATTTTGAATATGTGACAGATTTTGAACTAAGCAATTAGGCTCTGACCTTGACAAAAAGTTCAATCTTTGCTGCTTCAGCCATCTCTGGTCCTCCTCAACCTCCTGCTCTCTCTGCGGTGTCTCAGTTGCCCAGGATGGTTCAGGAGAATGAGGTCAGTTTACATCCGTCCACTTCAACTCACGAGTTCTGTCTCTTCGTTTAATCTCTGAAAAAGGCAACTGTATCGATGGCACTACAACCAGCGCCTTTCCTTCTTTCTCTCCCAACCGCAGTTTCTATCATTTCCTTTTAGAGCCCAAACTCCTACCACACCCCACCGGTCTTGAGTGTTCGGAATACCAGCCCACTGGACGAACCTGTCCAACCTGTATCTTCCCTCATTCTGTGCTGCTTTAGTCATTGTGAGTTTCTCTCTAAACTGCTGTTCTACTCCCATCATTCTTCACTCCCAGTACAGTCTATAATCTTTTTACCCAAGTTTACCCAAAAATAAATATTCTGTTATCATTTACACATTTTCATGTTGTTCCGAACACACATGTTTCTGGTTTCACAGACATATTTTAAGATAGTCCAGACTAAAAGGCATGTTTGAGCTGATTTAACTGAAAGTACCTTGTACTAACATATCTTAAAATATGTCAGTGCCATTGTTTTGTCTCATGCACATCAGCTAATCCTGGCTTAATCTAAGCCCTGTCTGTGAAACCGGGCCTTAATGTATTTAATTTCACTTTTTACTAGCCAATGTCTTTGCTGCTGACCTTTGATGATCCAATTCAACCGTACGAATGAGAAAAAATTACTTAAGTTAACATCGCATTTGATTTTTAGACCACAGGAGATGTTTGGCAGGACATTCACGCTGCTCTTTTGCATACAATAAAAGTGAACTGCAACAAGGGACTGTCGAGCTTCAAAAATGACCAGAGGTAAAATTGTACTCTAATAACTAAGGGTTAGTTCACCCAAAAATGAAAATAATGTAATTTAGTACTCACCCTCATGCCACTCCACACCTGTAAGACCTCCGTTCATCTTCGGAACACAAATTAAGATATTTTTGTTGACATCTGATGGCTCAGTGAGGCCTGGATAGCCAGCAATGAAATTTCCTTTCTCAAGATCCATTAATGTACTAAAAACATGTTTAAATCAGTTCATGTGAGTACATTGGTTCAATATTATAAAGCGACGAGAATATTTTTGGTGTGCCAAAAAAAAAACAAAATAACGACTTATATAGTGATGGCCGATTTCAAAACACTGCTTCATGAAGCTTCAGAGCGTTATGAATCAGTGTGTTGAATCATGATTCGGATCGCGTGTCAAACCCATAGACTGTAAGGGTCAAACCCTATGGGTCAAACCGACAAACTGCTGAAATCATGTGACTTTGGCGCTCTGAACCGCTGATTTATAATGCTCCGAAGCTTCATGAAGGCCATCACTATATAAGTTAAATATAAAATAAGGTTCTTCTTTATTGGTATAAAGAAACTTTAACATCCATAGAAACTTTCCATTGCACAAAAGGTTCTTTATAGTGGAAAAGGGTTCTTTAGATCAGAGGGTTTCAAACTTGGGTCCGGGGACCCCCAGAAGTCCTCCAGAAGGTTCTAAGGGGTCACCAGAAAATTTCAGAGAATAAAAATAAATAAGTTTCTCTCTTTTTTTGCCGTATACATACTTTCCAGAGATGTATATGTTTGCTTTGTATCTTTCTAGTGAGTTTTTCTCACTATAGTTCCCTTTATCTTGCTCACTGGGGTTGTAAGGCGGTATTCTTAACGCAGTACAGACGTTGCTTATACAAATATTTTTCAGGTTTATACATCCAACATTAAGAATAGCCAGTTTAAGTTTGTAAACAATATGTTGCATTTATAATGTCACACTTACTATTTATCTAACAGTTTAAATGTTTTTCCATACATAAAAATATAGAGATGGATTTTAGGAAGGGGGTCCCTGGCATCATAAAGTTTGAAAACCCCTGCTTTAGATTATTCAAATGGTTCTTGAACTGTTCACTGTTCTTTGGGAAACCCAAAAGGGTTATATGGCATCTGTAAACATGAAAACTGTAACGGTACATTCATTTCCTGTAGCACGGATCAATGTTGAAGTGCTTTGACCCTTGATCTGTGGAATTTGTGTGAGAATGAGGATACTCAGGAGAGAGATTTACTACAAGTATGAGGTGTGACATGTAAACATGCCTGTGTATGACAAATCATTAATTTGAATACCTACCGTTTCAATTTGTACTGTATGTTGTAACCATGCCAACATTTTTTAAAATATTTTACAGAAGAAACATGGTGACTCTTTCAAATTGCACATAAATGTCCTTTTTCAACCCAAAATCTGATGGGTTGTTATTTGTTTGTTTGACATTTTCTGCACTTAAAGAGTAGTTCACTTTAAAATGAAAATTACCCCATGATTTACTCACCCTCAAACCAGGTGTTTATGACTTTCTTCTTTCTGATGAACACAATCTGAGTTATATTAATACATATCCTGACGCTTTATAATGACAGTGACAGGGTCCATTGAGTTTGAAACTCGAAATAGCACTTACATCCATAATAAACGTACTCCACATGGATCTGGGGGTTAATAAAGGCCTTCTGAAGCGAATCAATGGGGTTTTGTAAGAAAAATATCCATATTTAAAACTTTATAAAGTAAAATATCTAGCTTCTGCCAGACCACCTTTCGTGTTCAACTTACACAGAAAGTGTAACACCTCTCACAGTTCAACATGCTGAACTTATGTCCGCTGTCATACGTTGCGCCAGTTACGCTTTTTTCATAAGTTAAATATGGAAGGCGGTCTGCCGTCAGATATTTTAGTTTTAAATATGGATATTTTTCGTTTTTTTCAAGACCCCATTTATTCGCTTAAGAAGATTTGATTTCTGATTGTGTTCATCAGAAAGAAAAAAGTCACTTACACCTAGGATGGCTTGAGGGTGAGTATATCATGAGGTATTTATTTTAAAGTGAACTAATTCTTTAAGAATCTGTGGAATTCTGCTGAATATAAATATGATAATGAGCCGATGGTCCTACACTCCTATTGGTAGCTGAAAGAATCATCAATTGAACCAAAATACTTGGTTAAGGAACACTCATGGGGCAGGGGGGGTGTAGACCTTTGTGAATGATGGGCGTCCAACACAACCTACTACATGTTAATACAGGGACTGAATGTACTGATTCACTACACTTCCTTTGTTCATAATAGTCTGAGTCATTTAACTATTAGTTATGAATTCAGCTGAACCAGTTTTAATCAAGAAAAATAGGGGATCACCCCTTGCAAAAATTACCAGGGTAATTATAGATGCCAAAAACATTATAGTCATATTGTCACAATAAAACTATGACAACTTGGTATCAGCCACCAACGTCATGAAAAAAGAAATCAAATCAATAATAAAAATAATAAAAAATATTATGAATGCTTCTTAGTGTTTAAAGAATATCTTAATATAATGAATATATTGTAATTTTACAGTAGTAACAATAAATGTATGTAGCAATGGAATTTGTTGAAAGAAAAAAAAAAAAGCTTTTTCATAATATTTACTTTACATAGTACATGAATGCCACATATGCATACGTCAGTGGTCGACATATTCTGAGATCTCTCGTTTTCTGGGCCTGGTGTCAATAAAAGCTTTTCTTTGACTAACAAGGAAGTTTTCAGCTCTGAAACGTACAGGATATTCTTATATCACGATTAACTTTTATATAGCAATGGCTCAAGGGAAAGTTGATTTCTCAATTCATCACCCCTTTAAATTGCATTCAAGCTATACATTTCTTCAATTCATCTTCTGGGAATCGAACCCATGACCTAGGCCAGAGATGGTTTTATTATTGGGAGATGGCAGGGTCCACGGCTTTATAGTCCGAAAAGTCCATTCAGGATCAACTTGATAGTAAAGGCAGCTATAGGGTTTACCTGAATCCCACACACATCATCATCTCACATTGTACTGTGGTGGTTAAACTATCATCATTTAGTATCATTTAATTAGTTACTAAGAAGTGTGTTTGGAACATATGTTCAGTGATACCTTCATTTCTGTCACTCTAATGTTAACAACTAATCTGTTCAAATAATACATTTTTGATGAATCACCTCATCCTACAAATAGGCTACTTAATTATAATTGTCTATGCATATTATAAGATGACAATTAAACATAACAGCACACATATTACCTTTACCTAACAGATGTGCATGGATGTTGTAACACAGGGTTAGATGTATAACTGTAAATTTGACAGGTCAGTGAAGAGCTGAGGTAACGTCATCAATATCATACACTCCCATCTTCTTTTTGAGCTCACAGGAGAAATTGCATGTGACTGTGAGCAAATTTGTAGACTACTTTTCAGGTAAGAAAGTAAAATTTGATGCTTTGAATTTATGCTCTAACTACAAACCCACATGCTAGTTTTGGCTGTTTGGGGTGGGGTTAGTTGTAACAGTTTATTAAAAATGTTACAACGAACCCCTATGAAGATTCCAATGAGTCCAGTTATCAATCACATCTGTTGAGCAGTTGAGGCAAAATCACGTGCGGTTTTTGTTGCGTATCGAGGGATTTACTCAGTTAATGTGTTTCCATCATAGTTTATGCGCATTGTTTGTGTGCAAATTATTAGAATTTATCCAGTTTTGTATGCAATATCTCAAAATTCATATCAAAATAGGTGGATCTTGGGAACATAGTGACTGAACACTTGTATGACAGGAACAGGCCTACAGTACACTTCCACACACACACACACACACACACACACACACACACACACACACACACACACACACTACATTTAATGTTCTAAACAATTACAATGTTTTTTGTTGTTGTTGTTGTTCTTCATTGATGTTTATGCAAAAATTTGATAGTGTGGGTGTTATTTCAGCAAATTACCTCTCGGTGTTACAGCTATCCCAGGCTGGATTCCCAGCTAGTGTTACAAGTTACAACAACTCACCCCAGTAGTGGGGGTAGATTGTAACAACAGAACTCACATAATCTGTGATTGTTTATAGTACACGTCCAAGTTAGATGTATTTGTAGCAGACAAATGTGGCAACAATGTATCAAAATTCGACACTTCCAGCACAAACAACCATCCCCGGTCTCTCCCTACACTTCGATCCAATGATGAGAGTTCAAAGGTCATTTTCTTTGAAAATGAAACACTGCCATCTAGTGTTAAGTTTGGGTTGTGTAACCCGTCGTAAGTACTCTAAATGAACTTATTTATTCTGTAGAGAAAAAAAACACCGGTAAAAGAACAAGACATTTTGAAAATTGTTTTCAGCAGCATAGAGGTTTGCAATGAGGATGAATAAATGGCAACACATTTTGTGTGAGGAGTAGGCTATAGCAAGAGTGAATTGGTCAACCACATTCACCAGAAAGAACATGTTGGTCAACCAACATCAACAGTTCTTGCAAAGTCATGCTGGGCTCAGATGATATTTTCAGCACGTCCATGATGCAATGCTTGGTCAAATTCAGGTGATTTTAATACTCCAAATAGGGGGAAAAAAACATTATATGAGTTTACAAAGAGTAGAAAAATGTTAAATGCATCCCAAATCACCAGTGATACCACTTGCATCGTCTTTACTCATAATTCTTACTTTAGAGGATATTTCAACATTTCTTTTCTTGGGGGACATTAGACATAGTTTCTGCAACAGTCTATGCATCACTTTTCACTTCTCTATTTAAAAGAAAGGCCCAGGCGGCAACAAGAGAGAATAAATGTGTGAGTTTCAAAAAAAACCTCACTTCCTTTTCCTGTAACATTTCAGTGCCCTCAGCTCCGTTCAGAAGCCAAACCACATGCACAATTCACACACTGATACGTGCACTGATATATATGCGAAATTGCCAATAGCTAATGCACCACATTTCTCATTCGTCTTGAAGCCACAGTTTATGGTGAAATCAATGTTCATCACATTAAAAAAATAAAATGAGTAGTATGTCAGGTAGTGAAAATCAATTTAGCAGCCAATTTACTTTGAAAGGCAACACATTACATTCTACAGACTTGACCTATTAATATTTAGATGTGGCATGTTCAAGTTAGATTCTTTAATGATTAAGGGGTCATGCAAAATGGGAGGGGAAGACACGTGAAAGGGTGGAAGGACATGTTATATATGAGTGATCTCAACAGGAAGCTCTTGCTTCCTATAAGACAGTCCTTTCGTAAATCTCTCCATCATTAGGTGACAGCACAGACCTCCACCAAACCTCCACATCACTTTGTTTCTCAAGGGACACGACAGTTGTGGTCTTCCCCACAAGCCACGTTCCTCAAAGACACAGGTATGAATTCTGCTAATCCTTTGATCTTTTTCTTAAGATCATCTGCGTTTTTACATACATGCATTTGTCTTTTACCTTCTTTTTATACTTTCTCTTACATTACAGAAAAGCATCATCTTAGCACTGTAAAGTCTTTTGTTCTCCTTTGCTGGATGAAATGTGATGCAGCATCCTTTACTATCCAAATACATATTTATGAAAAATTAAATGAGAGTAAAAAAATATTTGAATTATATATGATAGGAATATATAAATATATGAAGGCGCACTTATTTTTTGCAGCATTACACAAAATGCAAAGGCTTTCGGTTATGCCATTAGAAGAACAATATTTGAAGTCAGTCATTATTAATTTATTAATTTGTGTAAGTGTCTAATGACAGGGGAATGATCAAGGTAAAGCAGGAAGTATTTGGCTGGTCATGTGACCTTAAAACAGCCGCCCATATGAGGCAACCTGCTTGATAAAAATGAATTCGCTTTCAGGGGAAAAAAGTGTTGTTACTATTAAATAATACTAAAACAACATATTACAAATATTTTGGTAATTCAAATAAATAATGAAATAAAATATTAAATAAAAAACTTGGCAACTAACTAATTTCAAAAACTGAAACAAAAATAAAATCAAAGCTAAATAAGCAATTTTTTTTTTTTAAACGAATTAAAATAACAAAAGCACACAGAATAATTCAACCTTAAAATAAAAGATAAAAATAAAAGTTGTATAAATAAATACTATATTAGTGTATACATACTATTAAAATAACACTGGTTCAAGCACTTTTGATTTCTTTATGCTTTAAACTATTTATTTTTTTCTGTTCAAAACATTGGCAAAAGATATTGGCTGCGTCCGAAATGGCATACTCTCTTGAGTAGGTATTATTTTGAAGTAATTACTTCACAACCTCTAAAAAATCTTCTAATCTATATAGCTAGTATGAATGTAATCTATATATACTGCATTCACCATGCTGTCATTATCATGAGCTCTATCAGCGTCCCGTAGCCTCATGTGTTAGAAAAGTGTCCATCGTATGCACACTTCAGAATCTCGCAGGAAGTAGTATGTCATCCGGGTCCTTTTTGCCTACTCTTTTATGAGTACTGTGAATTTGGATATATTTCTTATGTCAAATATTGTTTTTTGCCTCCTATAGGCTATAGTAGGGAAGCAGCTCACTGCTTTGATATTTTAGCTTCCATACAAATAGTACCTATCACTATTTGTACTTAGATACTATTTTTTGCTATTTATATTTGTTTGCTACCTGGTGCAAACAGTGTCCACTTTTTACACTCTGTGTAAATAGCAAACCTTTTTAACAATGAGTATTAATATTCGCTGCCTATTTTTAATAAGTATATATTTTTTTCCCCTACAGATGCCACTTTAGTAGGCTTTTAGCAAAGAAAGAAAATGTGTTATGTCCTGAAGTCTTAAGTCTTAACAAGATAGAGATCCAGGGATTCTGGTTGAGTGAAGAGACACTCCCTCTACTGGTCACTCCGCTTGTCATCTTCAGGAAGGAAGAAAATGACATGGATCCTGACTTTGACAAAACCACAAGTGTAGACTAAGTTCTTGCATGACGCCCAACAAAAATATAACAAAACAACAAACTAACGCCCTGTTCTGCTACTTCCGCAGAACGCTTATGGGTTCCCGCATAATATGTATGGCAAAGTGGATAAAGAAGCATTTTCAACTCCCCAAGACTCTCCTTGTTTTATTTGTGGCCATCAGCTTCATCTACAGTTGGATGTTAATAGCTGATGAACAACATCTCAATGGCAGCAATGAGTCACTCACAAACAATATCACCATCCTGTTGTGGCACTGGCCGTTCCGCACCCGGTATAGCCTGACGGGGAACGTGTGTCTGAGGGACTACAGCATCTCTGGATGTGTGCTAGCGGACAATCGCACTCTCTATGAGACCGCCGATCTGGTAGTCTTTCATAACTTTGAGCTGAAGCTGCATAGAGAACGCCTTCCAGTGCATCTCCATCGGCCCACCAAACAGAGGTGGGTGTGGCTTTCGTTGGAAGCATCACAAAACAATGGCAACTTGTCGCCATACAACAACCTTTTCAACCTCACCATGTCATATCACCCTCATGCTGACATCACTGTTCCCTACGGGAAGCTGTTAAAGAGGAAGAAACCAGGTCTAGACTTTGTTATTCCAAAAAACAAGAGCTATGAAGCCTGCTGGGTGGTTAGTAACTACCAGAAACGGCATAAGAGGAGCGCAGTGTTCCAGGAGCTGAACAAGACCCTCAACGTGCAACTGTACGGCCGTTTTGCCAAAAAACCTCTACCAAACGAGGCCCTGCTCCCAACGATTTCCCGCTGTTATTTCTACCTAGCTTTTGAAAACACACAGTCTCCACACTATATCTCAGAAAAGCTGTGGAGAAACGCCTTCCAGGCCGGGACCGTGCCTGTGGTGCTGGGACCATCACGCAGAGACTATGAAGCCGTGGCGCCTTCGAAATCCTTCATCCATGTGGATGATTTTAAATCTATTAAGGCCCTGGCTGAGTATCTGAGAGGCCTAACTAAAGATCCAAAGAGATATAATGCATATTTTACCTGGCGACAAGACTATACAGTCAAACTATACACAGACTGGAGAGAGAGATTGTGCAATATCTGCCCCATAAACAAACAATTACCAAGTCAAAAGGTTTATGAGGATCTGAGCGCTTGGACAAAATGGTAAAGCAACAGGACACAGAACATGTTTTTGCGTTTAAAAACGTATGGTCTTCAGCGTTATTTTAAAAAAAGTTGAACTTGAGGTCTGCATTTTTAGGCTACTGTTGTTCGCGACACGCGAGCGCAACGGTCAAAGACGTCTTTTGTTTACATAGCAAAAATTCAAGACTAAAAGTGAAACTTGAGATCTGCGTTTTTAAAACAAACATTGATCGCAACACGCTGCAAAAGATGCAAGATGTGAGCACAAAGACGTCCATCTAGCGAATGTTTACATGTGGAAGTGGAAAGCAATAAATGCAAGATGCGGGGGGGACTGGAATAAAATATAGGCCTTAATAAAATATAAACAAGGTCCAGACTCTAGAGACCGATTTTAAAAGTTGCACTTCTTTTAACTTGAGGACTTTTTTTTAGAAAACAAAACGTGAACTCTCCAAAATGTCCTCGCTGCAGCGCGATGACATACTCATACTGCCTTAAATCAAGTGTGCTGCACAAGTCTTGAAAAGTGAAGGCAAAGCGTTTTGATCACCCTCAGGTGGCTGGATGCAATATAGTTCATAAACCCTGAACCTCTCCATGTAATCTAATGGGATGTGAGACAAACTAAACAACCAATATTTTTTTTTCACCAAAGATGGTTTCTGTCATTTTAGGTCGTTTTTATCACGTTGAGGAGATTGGAGCTTTAACTTTAATTTCTACATTTTCATTTTCTGCGGGGGTGTGGGCAGGGCCTGGATACGGCAGCTCCACTTCATGCCCACTACTGCACAAGCTCTGCCTCCAAGATGTCAGCGCCATATTGAGATATTGGCATAGTGGACGCATGCTTTTTATTTCCCAAACCTGTTTAGTGCAAACAGTTGATTCTAAAGATCTCATTACTCGTCAATCATGTGCTGATCGCCTACATAATGCTATAACAGACACATTAACCCTACATCCTAACCTTAAACTGGTTTGAGGGATAAAAAAAAAACACTTCCCCTGTCTGTCAGTGGCGTGCACAGACCTACGCTGTGGCAGGAAGTCGTGTTCCGCCTCAGGTAGAAATTTGTATTGCGTTCCAGGGCACTGCGGTTAAGATCGAAAAGGGCACTTTCACAAGCCCCCCTGCCTTTTATAAAGCCGTGTCATGTACAAAACGCTGAAAAAGCTGTGAGCGCAATGCTCAAAAGACGTCCATCTAGCACGTTTACATAGAAAAACAATGTAAAAACAGTACAGATGAAGACACAAACTAGTGAACTGAAAAGGTCAAAAGACCATTTTTAGAATGCAGCGCAATGGAATGTAAAAACTGGGTGATCTGAGGAAACAACCCCCGATGGGTCCATTCACATACTACAGATTTTGAACGTTTTAAAATGGGAAACAGCAGTGGAATGGGAAGGTCTTAAAACACTTTTTTTTAATAGTTGAATTTGAGTGCTGCATTTTTAAAAGGCTTTGTCATGCTTGCGATGCTAAGCAAGATGCAAGCACAATGGTGAATTACATCTAGCTGTATATAACAGCGGAAGTGCAAAAACATGTTCTGTGTGACTAGGTCCCAAATCTGTACATTACTGATCGAGGCAATTTTAGTAGTTCACAATGACAGCAACACTACTTATATATAAACCACAGTGTGTTGGAGTGCACCTGCATAAGACAGTTCTATTGGGGATCTCTGCTGATGATGCCATGGTACCAAATTGAAACCACAACTTGCACGCCCTGCTTCCTCTGCTGTCACATGCCTATATATCCTCTGCACAGGGATTCTCAAAGAATGGAACAAATGTTTGCAAGTTTTGGGGAAAATAATGCTAAATGCAAATTTAAATCAGTTTTAGTTTTTTTTTATAAAAAAAATAAATCCTTTGTTGTTGACAGAAACTGTATCCATTCAAGCTCTACGAAAAAAACAAAAATAATAAACATTGTCTACAAACCACAAATGTTTTCGTTTGCATTGAATTATTTGCTCAAGTTTCAATATTTTACTTTAAGGGCATTGGTGTAAAAAAATTAAAAAAAATTTAAAGTCAGTGCCGGAACAGCACTTGATATACAAAACAACTGGGTATACACGAAAAACGTTCTTTTGTAAGTCAATAAGAGACTATCAAGAGACAATAAAAAAAAGCAACAGTACCCAAAAGAAACTAGAAATGATGGTCAATGGAATTGGTTTAATCGCTACCCAGAAGATATTGTGTTGACTGAAGAGCAGAATTTCAATAAATTATCAGAAATGGTTCTCATTTACATTGCACAGGGATGAGCATGCATGATACAAACACCAAAAGATAAGGCACATGACCTCCACAGAGGCTTTCAAATTTCTTCTATAATTACCCTGATAAAAAGATATTACACAGAATTATTTTCAATAACTGGAGATGGGAGAGTGCAAGTATTTAGAGTGAAAGAACAGTGACTGATGTTCTTTGTGGACCATCTGAAAAAGGTCTCCTCCAAATTGTAATCAAGAAAAAAAAAGAAAAAATCCATCTCTTTAAAAATTAAGCAATCAGTCAAAATACGCGTTCATGAAGTCTTGAATTTGCTGCCCGTTCACATAGAAGAGAACTACAAAAGTATGGAGACATATGGAAATCACCAAATATTGAACAATAAAAAGACAAACATAAGTACATAAAAATCGATAGGAGCAAAAAGTCATAAAAACGACTATAAAAATCATCTGAACCTATGACTTCATGTGCAAACGCATTTCAAAGCACCCATTATACAAAGATCCATCAGGCTGCTAGTGTGCATGGTAAAGTCGAAACCAGACACTATACAATTAAGAGTGTCCAAAAGGCATGTACGGAAAGAACAAAAAACAGATGCAACGTTTACATAAAAATAAATCATATGACTGGTTTGATCCATAGCTTGGCTCTGAGAATATCTATAAAATCTTAGCGGGCATCTGTAGCTGGTTAGCTGGTGAGGTGACCCACCAGTCCAGGATGCAGAGCGTTTTTAAAGACGTCTGGTCGGTGGAGGGATTGCATGTATAGGGCAGGGGCTCCTCCGGGATGGGCTGGTCCAGGATAGCCTTGCCCTGGGAGGGCTGTGCCAACCATGTGGGGCGGAGGTGGTGGACTCTGCTCATAATACGCTTCGGCACATTCGTCATCATAGGGCAATGCTAGGCGTTTTCCCTTTTGTCTACGGTTGCAGAACCACACACGTACTACCTAAAGAAAAAAAAAGAAAAAAAAAATTCAAGTCAAATGGGTTTTAGAAGCACTGACTAAATACGAAGGGTCCTTTGAGGCATGCTTACATCTCTCTCCAGGCCTAGGTCGTCAGATATGTGTGTGATCTCTAGAGTATTGGGTTTGGGGCACTTCACAAAATACGACTCCAGAGCAGAACGGACCGTGCCTTCCAAACTGGTTCTCCGCTTTCTTTTTCTTGTGTCAACAAACACCCGTTCAATTTTGTACATCTGGAAGATATATTTTTTTAAAAAGGCCATGAGACACAGAATAAACATGCATCACTGCATTGAAAGTAGGGCTGGGCCAATAAACGATATATCAAAATCGCGATAAAATTAATGTTGATTACGATGATAAGCTCTAGAAATTTTTTACTCGATATGGATTACTCTAACACCCAATCACACAGCAGAAATAAACGCCACAACAGCCAGTCTGTGAGCAGCTGTTAACTTGCACATCAAAAGTACACGCTCTACTGGCAAAGAAAACTCGACACGAGAAGGGAAAAAAGGAGTGGAATCGGCGACGAACGTTAAATCAAAAGTGAAACTAGCCTTGAGTTATCCAAAGACGACGAATTTGTTGATAAAAGGTAGCACGAATTGTTACTCATTTGAATCGCATCACTATGGAAAGCCAAGAGGGCCAAAAACACGTGAATTTTAATTCGTATTTAACAAGTGAAATACACGTTAAAAATTTGTTTGAACAGGTCAATGTCATTGGCTGCTGAAGACTTTATTCTAACCATTTCTGTGAGTTTAACATGCTATAGATCAGCTTATTCAGCCTATTTGGTCCTTTTTTGATTTTAAACAAAATAAATTGCTTTAATACCTTAGCACAGTAGAATAATTCTGCTGTCAGGAAAGCCAAATAAAGTTCATACCTGTCCTGACCTGAGCACAAACTCTCATTCTAACCCTGAAAGTCTAAAATACCATGTTTAAATACTTTTTGAAAAATATTAAAAAGTAAAAATAAATTGATGATATTGATTACAATGGTCTATCATAAACCTGCATTGATTGCTTACCTCCACTGTAACTGATTTCCCCACACAAATGTTTATGCTTTGATGTTAAAGCTAGAAATGTCCACTAATGGGTTTATGAAAAGGCATGTTTAAGAAAAGGCAGTTTAAGATAAGGCTTTATTTTTTAAATATTTCAGCAATTTTATCTACATGTTTTTATAAAGCTGCAAATTAAATAGGCTTACTTTATTTCTATAGGCTTTACAAAACTAAAAAAAAATTTTTTTTTATATATATATATATATATATATATATATATATATATATATATATATATATAAAAATACGCTGAATAAGCTGATCTATAGCATGTTAAATGGTGGTAGCCTAGTCCAGAGGTTCCCAACCACGTTTCTGGAGGACCCCCAACAGTGCACATTTTGCTTGTCTCCTCAATCAAACACACCTGATTCAGGTCACCAGCTCATTAGTAGCTACTCCTAGACCTGATGTGGGTGTGTCAGACAAAGGACACATCCAAAATGTGCACTTTTGGGGGTCCTCCAGGAACGTGGTTGGGAACCACGGGCCTAGTCTATGAATGGTACACCCGCCAAGGACATTGACCCGTTCAAACAAATTTTTAACGTGCATGTCACACACATTTTACGTGTTAAATACACATCAAATACAAGCAAAATATGCACGGATTTGTCACGAGCACACAACACGTATTTAACGCATTAAATACACGTGAAATACATGTTAAATTCACGTTTTGGGCCCTCTTGGCTTTCCATAGCGTTTCTCCCATTTGTCAGCGCTGTTCCATCTGGCTTTAAACTAGTTTAAATATCTGTTTTTGGCTGAATGCACACGCTGATAACTGATAATAACTCAAGGCTAGTTTCACGTTTGTCACCGATTCCACTCATTTTTTCTTTCGTGTCAAGTACACATGCATATAGGCTACTAAATGTTTTTCACACAAATACCATAGAAACCATATAGCCTAGATACATTGTACCATGGTAGTGAAGATCTATGAGTGTTTACTATTATGATACTATGGAAGACAAATGGTTAATTTTAATAAAACTCAGTCATAATATTTAAATTTTACCATGTAAAAATGAGGTTGTTACAATTTTTACAGATGTCCGTGTTTTTGTTGATGAACAAATCTGCATCCTCCTAACTCAAGCTACTACTGTCAAATGTGCATTTCTAAGACAAAACATGTAATATTAATACTGCAGCTGAAGGTAAATGCCAAAGTCAGGCCACACAAACCGGTTTCATGACTGGAAACAATATCACCTGTTAGCACACGCAGAAACCAAGACATTCATTTTTTCTATTAAGAAATTTAAGGTAAAAGGACTGTAAAAGTGTAAGGAATTCAAAAACGTGAAGTGTTTGTCATATCCTGACAATAAAGAGTAGTTTAAAACTACAAGCATCAGTCTGGTTTCTATAACTTTCACTTAGGAGCATAAATCTGACTTTAAATTTGAAATAAATTTTACATTTATCGTAATTACTGGTATCTGATATGAAACGATTTCATTGAGATCATTTTTTGGCCATATCGCCCAGCCCTAATAAAAGGTAAAATTTGTTTGTGCAATAACATGTAAAACTTGCAATATTATTACCTAGGTTGATATTCTACAGTCCTGGACTATTTTTCTTAGCGGAAGCTTAGAGTCAATGTCCTAGTCAGAAAGTTGACTAGTCAACATTGTCTATTGGCCATGAATTTATTTCATACACAGCCACATACAGCTGCCGGTCAACGTTGCAAAACCTTATGGTTGCAATCTAACTAAAGTATCAACAGATCTTTTCTTCCGCATTGTGGCATTTGAGCATGAGGATTATCGAAAGAAGAAAAAAAGTAGGGCGGGACTTGGTCCAATTCATCAGTTGATTGGACAGAGGCAGATCTTAAAGAATTAGTTGACTTTAAAATGAAAATCCTGATAATTTACTCACACCCCCCCCCCCCCCCCCCCCCCCATCTCATCCAAGATGTTCATGTCTTTCTTCAGTCGAAAAGAAATTAAGTTTGAAGAAAACATTCCAGGATTTCTCCATATAAATGCATTTCAATGGCAACCAACGGGTTCAAGGTCCAAATCAATGCAGTTTCGAAGGGCTTCAGAGGCTCTGCACGATCCCGGACGAGGAATAGGGCCTTATCTAGTGAAATGATCAGTCATTTTTAACCACGAATGCTCAACTTCAGTGTTGTGATTCTTCACGCCGTATGACATCAAGCCGGAAAGATCACACGTGACATAGTTGGAAGTACTGACCCAGTGCCAAAAAACTCCAGCTCATGTTCTCCTCCAACTTCAAAATCATCCAACATTGTTGTTTTACCTTTATTTTTTATAAATGGCGTTTGATTTAGTCTTTGCACAGTCGTTTTAACACTGTTTCAGTACTTCCACGTACATCACGTGTGACCTTTCCGGAGTGATGACGTCATACACCGTGAAGAATCACAACACTGAAATAGAGCATTCGTGACAATTTTTTTATTTTTTCTTATATAATTTTGCTAGATAAGACCCCATTTCTCAGATGGGATTGTGCAGAGCCTCTGACACCCTTTGAAACTGCATTGATTTGGACCTTCAAACCGTTGGTTGCCATTGAAATGCATTAAATGGGGAAATATCCTGGAATATTTTCCTCAAACTTAATTTCTTTACGACTGAAGACAGACAAACATCTCGGATGACATGTGGGTGAGTAAATTATCAGGAAATTATCATTTTAAAGTGAACTAATCCTTTAATGCAAGTCCAGCATACACCAGAGAAGCCAGTCAAAGTTAAGTTATAAAGGATAATTCATTCACAATAAGATCAATAACCGCTTTAGAAAACAGACTGAGAACACAATATAACCGCTAATTTTGATTTTTAAAAAATCATAATTAAAAGAGGCTGTATGAAGTCATGCGACAATGTAGCACGCTGTGGCGCCACCTTGGAATTATGAATTAAGGTTCTATCTGCACTTGGAGCAGTTTTGAGATTGAGCTTTCAAGTTTCTGCATTCCATTCCACTTTTTAGATAGAACCTCTTTGTGTTCTGAATAAAAAGCCCCTAAATGTAGGCTAAACAACAACAAAAACATCAAGTAATGTAAATAAGTTGTCTCAGAATAAGAATAACTCAATTTTGAGTAAAGTCAGATAGAACCTTATAATTCCAAGGTGTGCAGTTACATTGTAAACTATAGGCTACTATTATGAATAATACAGCCTACCAAAAACGCCACGCTAGTATTCTAGCCTTTTCCAAACATAGCCCGCGTGTTGTAGACAGGTGACCGATGTAAACTACCCTCAAGTTCAGTGACATTATAGTCGGCTTTGAGCGCCCCTAGTGTAAATGTAGTGTACTTACATCCTGAGGGTTTTCGGAATTCTCGGCCTCATTCAACCACCTCTGTAGCAGCGGCTTCAGTTTACACATGTTCTTGAAGCTAAGTTGGAGAGCCTCAAATCGGCAGATAGTGGTCTGACTGAACATTTTGCCTAGACAGAAGTACAACTGTTAAATCCAACATTTTCACATACATTTCTTTATTTAGAGACCGTAACACTCACCATACAAGTTTCCAAGCGCGAGTCCCACGTCTGCCTGCGTGAAACCCAGAGTGATGCGTTTGTGTTTGAGCTCTTTAGCAAACTGCTCCAAGTCTTCTGTGGTCAGGTTCTCCTAAAATTTGTTTTTAAAAACAAAACAATCAAGTTATATTCTCAAGCAACAATGGTATATGTAAAAATCTAACTAATTAAAATAAAAAAACCTCACCTCCTCCTCAGAATCACTGCAGCCTCCACTGGAGGAGCCGCTGCTCCTGGCTGCGCCTTGCGCCTGACCCGAAGGGATGTTTGGCGCGGAGCCTCCGTTGAAAAATCCCGGGCTTCCGAACCCATTTCCGGGTGGAGATGGAGACAGAGAGGGAGATGATGCAGAGGGAGTCGGGGGAGCTTGAGAAATATTAGCGGGGGTCGTGATGTGAGACAGTCCAGGCCAAAACGAAGGGTTCCAGGGCGTGTAATAATTCACCCCGGTGGGCACGGATGATGTCCCGGCAGTGAGATGATATTGTGACGGCGGCTTGTTTTCTTCATTGGCGTATTCATCAACATCTTTCTCGGTTTTTACCTCAGATGGCATCTTGATTTGTTCCCTTGTTTCAGCGATAGGCGGGCTGATGTTTGATGGTTGGGTGGCTGCCGTGGCCCCGGCCACCTGCCCGGTGAACTCGGGGGCAGCAAACGTGTACCAGTGTTTGTGTTGCGCAAAATCACTGACTTGCAAATCGTTCGTTTTAAAATCGCCAGAAAATGGGAAGAAGGTTTGGTGTGTCGCAGGGCTGATTCCGTTGAAATGAGCTTTGTTAAAAAGCAGGCTTGGATCCTGAAGCATGCCGTGCGTAAACTGCAAGGACGCACCGCCAAGTCCATCCAGGCCCGGGGCTTGAGAATACATGGCCCTGTTGATCTCGTAGGATCTGCAGTCTGCTCCCGTCGGGCTCTGCGCTCTCTCCGTCATCTTCACACAAAAAAAGTTATTTAGATTTCAAACAAGAACGTTGAGTCTGCAGGTTTGATAATCAATAATCGGCGATCAGTAGCTCCATGCCAGGATGTTCTTGTAAAAATGAGCAAATCAAAGAAGACCTCTAAGCCTCAGATTGTGCGTCCCAACACCAGCCTGTGCTGAAACGTGTGAAGTTCTTGTGTGAATGCCATCAATTAGGCCTTAGAATGAGCTAGTAACTCTCCAACTCTTCCCAATCTCAACTCTGATCCTGTCCCACACAGGTTTTCCTAATCAATCGGAGTTGGAGGCTGGGGTCTTAACCATCTCCTCTCCTATTGGTCACCGGAGACAATAAGCCACAGCTGACTTTGTGAATGAACTTGGTTTTCTCATTGGGTGAGGACATGTTTGGGAAAGTGAGGTGTAGATAGTTATAAATGCATTTTCAAAAGTGCACAAACTATAAATAAATAGAAATTTTAACTTCATTCAAATCTTAAATGTATCTATACAATGAAATCCATCTGTCATTTTGTTTTGAAGTAGCCGAACATCCAGTAACATTAGCTACATCTCTTATGCGTGTTGACAATTTACAATGCAAAATAGGACTATATTCATGTGTTTTATATTCATGCCACATTAAGCAAACTTTGTTTCAGTAATATGCACTTAATGAGTTGTTCTTGATAACGCAAATCTTAACATCCGTGGGAAAATCCACTTTATTGTGCACAAAGTGAACGGCAAGTTTTATGTGGTAGGCCTATTTTTAGGCTAATTATAGGCTACATGGATCATAAAACTGTACAATCAATAAAAATGCATTCACATGTATTATGTCTGTTCTATTTGGTCAAGACAGATAAATAAAAGGTGAAATGTTTGTCTGTTGCTGATAAGCAATTGGATTACAAGCGTCATATCTCCCACCTTCACGCTGCTTGTCGAACCACAGATAAAAGTCGTTTATACAAGGGTATTTAAACAAAAAAGTGATGTGGAATACTGTCATTTTAGTTCAGTTTTAATTTTATCCCATAAGAAATTAACTAAAAAAATCTAATCATTATCAGATGCTTAACAAAACAATAGTGCTATTTAAATGAGGGATATATATATATATATATATATATATATATATATATATATATATATATATATATATATATATATATATATATATAGGCTATATATATATATATATCCCTCATTTAAATAGCCCTATTGTCTTGTTTTATTAAAAAAATTATATATAATATAATATAGCCTATATATATATATATATATTTTTTTTTTCTATATGCTGTCTTAATAAAAAAAATTAAGACAGCAATCAATGAACTCATAATGCAAAAATATATAGGCTAAAATGTAGGCTAGTGCACGTCTCAGATCATGGTGCGAAATCAAAAGATTATGAAATGTGATCTTATCCCATCTCACTTCTCATTTTCATCATTAACCCTTTCAAAAATATACATACATTAAAACATGTTTTCTCCTTGATTTTAACACATTTTTAGAAATGTATTTTATAACCTACTATAGTTAGCCTAGATGTTAGAAGATAGCTATAAATCAGAAAAGGCTTCTTTATTCGATCTATTCAATCAAAGTAGAATTTATCGGATTTTATTTAGCCTATTAGGCTAATTTATTAAAAGTTTAGTCTGAGTGCGCGACGAACCTAAAAATTAGAAACATTGATTAAAACGTCACGGTAAAACATTTTAAAGATAGGTAGGCCTATATTGTAGCCTAATATATAGCCTACAACTACAATGTTTTCTTAATATTATATAGGCCTATAACTTATATATGATTATATATTAAATACAATTAATATATAAATATATTATATTTGAAATTGCCTATAGGCTATATTTATATAGGCTATGTCTAACAGTAGCGCAAACTTCGTTCACGCACTTAAAGAATAATATCGAGCTTGCTTTTTGTTTCATTAAACGTTGTTTACAGTTTGGAAAAGCTCTACAGAAGCATCGATACAGCTGTGCACCCCCGACCGAGCCGATCGGTGCAGATTGCGGCAGGAAGACGCGCCGCAGGAAAGTGGATGGGGGAGGCATTGTGCCAGAAGAGCCCGAGGCCCCCCGCCGCTTCCAGATCCAGAGTTGCGATGGCCGGCCATTAGCTGCCTTTCAGCACTGAACAATAAGTCTCAGCCCTTTGATTCTTCCCCTACCCCCTCCTCTGAAACAAACAAAGTTTCAAAAACGTCGTCAAAGTTTCACCCACACACCCAAGTCTCTTTCCAGCATACACAAGCACACACACGCTTATTACAAGGTAGACCTATGTTAAAGCATGCACACATATAACTCTTTGATTCCCTGTCTAATCCCTCTGATGCTTCGCCACCCACCCAGGGCATCACACACACACTCCGGCACCATCGGTGCAAGCACAGCCAACACAACTCTACAACAATCAACCCCCTGCCTTCAAACACACTCTTGCAGACCAGGAGCTATGGGTCACAACTGAGCTGTCCATCTCTCCTGGTCACAAAGCCGAGGAAAGGACACACAGGAGGCCTCCGGGGCCAGTCAAAGCTTTTAAATGACATCAAACCACTGCTCCAGGCATTGTGCTGGCCCATGGACTTGGTGGGGATTGTTATGTAAAGTGCAGACAGAGGAGGAGAAAGTGGAAAGAGATGACACAGGCCGGCGGGGTGTGCAGCGAGGGACGGCGGAACCAGGATTAGGCCGCAAAACACTCCCGGGTGGCTCTGTTTGGCAGGCCGTGTCTATTTAGATGGCTTGTGTGCTGTGAAATTTATACTCGGCAAATCTTTTCTTAGAGAGATAACTTCATCAGAGTAAACATGAACTAAAGACAGGCATTTCATTGCACCGAGATGTTTGCGGTTGATATTAATATGATGAAAATCATCACCCCACCCTTGTTTACATCAGAAGGAGGCCACATCAGCCTTTTTAGAATCACACGTGTGGGTGAACAAAATGCTTTTGGGGCTAATAAAAGGGGCATATATTGAGGTTTGAAGATTGCAATCTGGAGGAAGGAAACACCAGAAAACCAAACAGACATGACGCTCTTACATGTGTCAATAAATACACATTTTTAAATCAAAATGTTTGTGAAATAAGCTAAATCAAATGACTGTTTTAAACCTCCCAGTTGCTTTCTGATCTCACGTATATGAAATGAGGTTATTATATAGAGAAACATGTTTGTTACTTGCAATAAAATAAACATTAACAGAAATAAAATATTTGATTTCAGCTGCTTACCAAAACCAGCATTTTACATTTTCATTTAGTTTCTTACTAAACGTACTAAATATACTAAAATTAAAGTTAAAACCTGATTTTTTTTATTTTCAGTTGTTGACTGTATTCTTTTGAATAATGATGACAGCAGCAATATCTAGATAAATATATTCTATGTTATACAATGTAGAATATTTTAAACAACATATGGTACAACATGCCAAGTCATACTCTAGAAACCATTTATCATTTTAATAGTTTCTTATTAATCTGACTTTATGTCTGGGGGGAAAAAGCTACAAATGTGGTCTTGTTATCAGTGAAGATGTTTTTAAAACTTAAAAAAAAAACCTGACCCAGAGTTTTAGTATCTGATAAACAGGTATGTGACCTCTCTTCCCTCTGCCCCATTCACTTATACAACCTGTCCGATGGCCTTTTGATTGCTCTTGACACCCTGCTGACGACTACTGCCTCTCTCCCCACATATCTTGATCAGGTGGCCTATGGCTGCCTTCCTCACCATTCATGGTTACAATGGCCTTTAATGGCTCTCCCCCCCATAGACACCTCAGTGAGGCTGGATCTGTGATGGGCTCCTCTGAACCACACCTTATGGGGCAGATAAGTGGCCCATCGCAGAAAAGAGCCGGTATTGGGGGGAGGTTGTGTCTGCTCTTGCCACGTTCTGTTTGGATGCTTGAGCTGGAGAGGACAAACATTTAATCTACAGTTTACTTTCAGAGAATGAGGGGTTTCAGCTCCAACCTAAAACAAACATGAATAGAAATGAAACCGACACGTTTCATTCATAATCATCAATGATTTGAGGTCAAACATACAATGAAAATCCTTGGTATCCATTCAATCCTACTTGATTTATGGAACAGTACATTTAATGCACAAATGTGACCCTGGACCATTATTATTATTAGTTATTACACTCTAAAAAAAAAAAAGGTTCTATATGGCACCAAAAATGGTTCTTGGCTAGTAATCATAGGGGAACATTTTTATGTGCTATAGAGGTTCTTCACCGGTTCTTTGACCAAGGTGCTATACCTCTGAAGAACCGCTGAAGAACCACTGAAGCACCAAAATTGATGCTATATAAAAAGGTTCCCCTATGATTACGAGCCAAGAACCATTTTTAGTGCCATATAGAACCTTTTTTTTTTTAGAGTGTATTATAAGTTGCACGGGTATATTTGTGGCAATAGCCAACAATACATTGTATGGGTCAAAATAATAGATTTTTCTGTTATGCCAAAAATCATTAGGATATTAAGTAAAGATCATGTTCCATGAAGATATTTTGTAAATTTCCTACCGTAAATACATAAAAAAATGTATTAGTAGTAGTAATATGCATTGCTAAGGACCTCATTTGGACAACTTTAAAGGTGATTTTCTCATTATTTAGATTTTTTTGCACCCTTAGATTCCAGATTTGCAAATAGTTGTATCTCGGCCAAATATTGTCCAATCCTAACAAACCATACATCAATTGAAAGCTTATTTATTCAGCTCAATTTAAAAAAATGACCCTTATGACTGGTTTTGTGGTCCAGGGTCACAAATGTAATGTAATTTGAGGGGAAGCTTTATATATACACAAAAAAAAAAACGGTTCTACATGGCACCAAATATGGTTCTTGGTTCGTAATCATAGGGGAACCTTTTTAAGTGCTATATAGCACCAATTTTGGTGGTTCAGTGGTTCTTCAGAGGTTCTTTGACTAAGGTGCTATATAGCACCGCTAACTGAGGTGCTATATAGCACCGCTACCATATACAGAACATGTTAAGATATGGTGCTATATAGCACCAAAAGTGGTTCCTCTATGATTACGACGAAGAACCATTTTTGGTGCCATATAGAACCTTTTTTTTTTTTTAGAGTGTACACAATACAAAAAGCCATTTACCTGAATAAATAAATGTATCAATTCTTTAATAACTAAAATGTGATTTGGATGCTCACTTGAAATATTTAATTTATATGCCATATACCATCGTAATCGTTTTGAATAACGTTCAATACAATACCACTCATAAGTTTGGAGTCAGTGTGATATTTTTTTGCGTGGAAGACATTTTTTAAATTTACATTTTTAAAACTTTTAAAAAAGTGACAGTAAATACATTTATAATGTAAAAAGGTTCTTTTTCACAGTTTTCACAAAAATATTAAGCATCACAACTGTTTTCGACATTGATAATTATAACTGTAAATAAAACCCCCCAGCAAATTGGCATATTAGAATGATTTCTGAAGGATCATGTGACACTGCAGACTGGAGTAATGATGCTGAAAATTCAGCTTTATTATCACAGGAATAGATTACTTTTTAAAAATATATTAAACTAGAAAACTGATATTTTAAATAGTAATAATATTTCACTATATTACTGCTTTTATTGTGTTTTTGATCAACCTTGATGAGCAAAAAAAAAAAAATCTTACCGACACCAAACTTTTGAATGGTAGTGCGTATGCATTATATTGCAAACAATTCAGTTAAAAATGTAAAAAAATAATAATTCAATTCTAATCCAAACAAGACAGTATAGTATCAGAACAGCAAATCTTGAATATAATATTCATCACAGCTGTGATGGTATGCAAGATTATGATGCCATTATCACCCATATGAGTCAATGAAATACAATATAGTAGATTTATTTAAGTTTATTTATTTATTTACACTAAAGTGGCTTGAGCACAGGAATCACAACAGCTCCGTTTCATTCGGACTAGTATTTCATTCCCTGACACAATCATTATATCATTAATAAAAATGAATTAGATTTTTACTGAGGGATACAAAGAAAACAAACAAACAAAAGAGACTTCATACTTCATTGAAAAACATACAGAGGAAAAATTACTAAAGTGACAAAAAAGAAACTTTGTTAATTAGGAAAAAAATAAAATAATATATTATTTTGTTTTAGATCAGCACTGATAAAGACGACCAAATTTTGACAATAAGAAAATAATATTCAGATAAGGAGAGACAAACAACAATCTGTGAGAGACCGCTGTGTATTTCTTATACAAAATAATAATAAGAGGTGCTTCTGGAGGCAGCTTTGCCCAAAAAGATGAACACTGCTTTAAAAATGACATCTAGCCAAAAGAGATGCTTATAAAGATTCCTAACGTGACCCTAAAGAGGAACGGTTTTAAAAAGTGGGAGACATAAAAAGCTAGTGAGAGAAAACCAACTCCAGACTTAAAGAATAAAGATGTAGTGTAAAGAAACCGCATTAAAAGGCCGGTTGAGTTTCCACTGAGAGTTCTTTCAGATTCAATATGTGCATCTGAGTACAAGAAACACTAACCACTGCTGTCTTTTACTTTATTTACCTTATAGTTCGTCTACATATCTCCACTTCTTCAGTATGTTTAGAGCTTGGGTATTTTTTCACTTTGTTCTGATGGGTCTGACGTCAGCTCAGATGTTCCAGGAAAAACAGAGTCATAGTTTTTTTCTTTCCATGTATGTATGGATGTCATCATTTGTATGTGGTACAACTTCACCCTATGGAGGAATGCTTTTAGGTGTGTTAGGCCTATTGTAAAAGTAAGCAGGGGTGTGTGTGTGTGTGTGTGTGTGTGTGTGCGCGTCCAGGTCACTTGTGATTTCTCTGGGAGTGTAAGGTGGAGTCGTCAAACAGCGGGTTTTTCACCTCCATCTCTCCAGTCTGCAGAGAATAAAAAACAGAAAATGGTGTCAAACATAGTAGTCATAATCGGACTAGGAATGCACCTCTGCGCCACATAGATGTGGCTTTTAAAGTGTGTGTGTGTGTGTGTGTGTGTGTACAGTTGCAAGAAGAAGTATGTGAACCACTTGCAGAATCTGTGAAAATGTGAATTATTTTAACTAAATAAAAGAGATACATGTTATTTTTTATTTAGTACTGCCCTGAATAAGATATTTTACATACATTTTTTTTTACATATAGTCCACAAGACAAAAAAATAGCTGAATTTATTAAAATAACCCTGTTCAAAAGTTTATGAACCATTTATTCTCAATACTGGCTGTTTTTTTGTTTTGTGACGGTTGTTCACGAGTCCCTTGTTTGTCCTTAGCAGTTAAACTGCCCAATGTTCTTCAGAAAAATCCTCCAGGTCCTGCAAATTATTCAATTTTCCAGCATCTTTTGCATATTTGAACCCTCTCCAGCAGGGACTGTATGATTTTAAGATCCACCTTTTCACACTGAAGACAATTGAGGGACTCAAACACAACTATTAAAAAAGGTTCAAACATTCACTGATGCTCCAGAAGGAAACACGACGCATTAAGAGCACAAAACAAAAAACAGCCGTGGATCATCCAGGGAACAACACTCAGTATTGAGAATCAATGGTTCATAAACTTTTGAACGGGGTTATTTTAATATATATATATATTATATATATATATATATATATATATTTTTTTTTTTTTTTTTTTTTTTTTTTTACGGGGTTATTTTTTACTATATGTAAAAAAATTTTTATGTAAAATATCTTATTCAGGACAGTACTAAATAAAAAATAATGCAGTTTCTATGATCTCTTTTATTTTGTTAAAATTATTCACATTTTCACAGATTCTGCAAGTGGTTCACATATTTTTTCTTGCAACTGTATACAAAAGTTTGGAAACATAACTATCTTTAATGTTTTTGAAAGTCTCTCAAGCCTGTATTTAATTGATCAAAAATACAGAAAACAAACAGTAATATTGTGAAGTATTATTAGAATTTAAAATAATGGTTTCTATTTGAATTTACTTTAAAATATAATTTATTTCTGGGATGCAAAGCTGAGTTTTCATCAGCCATTACTCCAGTCTTCAGAGTCACATGATCCTTCAGAAATCGTTCTAATGTGCTGATATGATACAGTTATCATCAACGTTGGAAACCGTTGTGCTGCTTAATGTTTTCTATTACCTGTAATACTTTTTTTCAGGATTCTTTGATGAATCAAAAGTTTAAAAAGAACAGCATTTATGTAAAATAGAAATCTTTTGTAACAATATACACTACCGTTCAAAAGTTTGGGGTCATTTAAAAA
This sequence comes from Gobio gobio, assembly GCF_949357685.1. Lineage (NCBI taxonomy): Eukaryota > Metazoa > Chordata > Actinopteri > Cypriniformes > Gobionidae > Gobio > Gobio gobio. The sequence goes on along the minus strand of NC_137107.1, from coordinate 35,766,858 downwards.
AAAAAAAAAAAAAATTAATACTTTTATTCAGCAAGGATGTGTTAAATTGACAAAAAGTGACAGTAAAGACTTATATTGTTAGAAAAGATTTCAATTTTGAATAAATTCTGTTCTTTTGAACTTTTTACTCATTGAATCCTTAAAAAAGTATCACAAGTTTCAAAAACATTAAGATGCACAACTGTTTCCAACATTGATAATAAATCAGTATATTAGAATGATTTCTAAAGGATCATGTGACACTGAAGACTGGAGTAATGCTGCTTTGCATCATTATATAGTATATTAAAAGAGAAAACAATTATTTTAATAATACTATTTTACAATATTACTATTATAAATAAATGCAGGCTTGATGAGCATAAACAACTTCTTTCAAAAACATTTAATATAGTAATGTTTTCAAACTTTTGACCAGTGCTGTATATATTGTGGATGATTTTTTAAAGTAATCATAATTGACATTTCTTTTACTTGCAGGATTAACATTTATATGCTTTTGAAAACTAGATGTCCCAAACACTTGGGCCAAAGAGTGTCTGAAACTTGTCTGAAAATTACAAAAGAGGAAACAAAACTAGACGAATGTCTAAACATATAAACTTGTGACTTTGAAGAACAAGGTGAAGTAATCATAAATCCAGATTTGTTTTCACCCAGTAACGGAAAGGTTTGCTAAATTATACATATGAAGAACCGTAGAATCATATTGTAGTAAAATTCTGTAATGAATCACGCCACATTAGTTAGTAAGATAAGTGAGGGATAGAGATGCTAAAAAGTGTACCCACCGGTGCCAGTCCAGGGCACTCATACACAGTGAAATCTCCCTCCTCATTCTCCTCATCTGACGTGGCCCCAGACTCTGAGACTTTAGGTTCTGCTTTATGTCTGTTAAAAAAAATAAAAATACATGAATATTTATAGCCGATATAATATGGATCACATTTTATGATACTTTCATGCAAAGTTTAGTAAATTAATCTCTCACAGTGCAATACCTGCTTCAACTTCGTTATCATGAGGTCATAATTTTCGCACAATAGCCGCAATGATAACAGAAATGGGAAGTGACATATCAAAAAAAGTTTTCTACATTTCATAACCAGTAGTCCAAACTCAAAAGGAATGATTTTGACAACTTTACAGCTTAAACTAAATTTGACTAAATAATGCAGGTATTTTTTTTATTTTTTTTTATTTACAATACAAAGGCAATAGTCATTTTTGGCAAACATATGGGCTTTTCAAACTGGCCCAGTTTAAATGCATTACTATAAACATGAGTATTTAAAAAGGGGAGATTAAATAAGTTTGGTACTAGTGAATATAATATAAACACTGTCACAGATGCCACTTAACTCAACCCAGTAGTCTTAAAATGATTCATATAAATAAATAAATATATACGCAGTGGGGCAAAAAAGTATTTAGTCAGCCACCAATTGTGCAAGTTCTCCCATTTAAAAAGATGAGAGAGGCCTGTAATTTTCATCATAGGTACACTTCACAAATCCAGAAAAGCACATTGTCGGATTTTTAAAGAATTTATTTGCAAATTATGGTATTAATAAATAAGTATTTGGTCAATAACAAAAGTTCATCTCAATACTTTGTTATATACCCTTTGTTGGCAATGACAGAGATCAAACGTTTTCTGTAGATCTCCACAAGGTTTTTACACACTGTTGCTGGTAGTTTGGCCCATTCCTCCATGCAGATCTCCTCTAGAGCGGTGATGTTTTGGGGCTGTCGCTGGGCAACACGGATTTTCAACTTCCTCCAAAGATTTTCTATGGGGCTGAGATCTGGAGACTGGCTAGGCCACTCCAGGGCCTTGAAATGCTTCTTACGAAGCCACTCCTTCGTTGCCCGGGCGGTGTGTTTGGGATCATTATCATGCTGAAAGACCCAGCCAACGTTTCATCTTCAATGCCCTTGCTGATGGAAAGAGGTTTTTACTCAAAATCTCACGATACATGGCTCCATCCATTCTTTCCTTTACACGGATCAGTCGTCCTGGTCCCTTTGCAGTAAAACAGCCCCAAAGCATGATGTCTCCACCCCCATGCTTCACAGTAGCTATGGTGTTCTTTGGATGCAACTCAGCATTCTTTCTTCCTCCAAACACGACAAGTTGAGTTTTTACCAAAAAGTTCTATTTTGGTTTCATCTGACCATATGACATTCTCCCAATCCTCTTCTGGATCATCCAAAATGCTCTCTAGCAAACTTCAGATGGGCCTGGACATGTACTGGATTAAGCGGGGGGACACGTCTGGCACTGCAGGATTTGAGTCACTGGAGGCGTAGTGTGTTACTGATGGTAGCCTTTGTTACTTTGGTCCCAGCTCTCTGCAGGTCATTCACTAAGTCCCCCCGTGTGGTTCTGGGATTTTTGCTCACCGTTCTTGTGATCATTTTGACCCCACGGGGTGAGATCTTGCGTGGAGCCCCAAATCGAGGGAGATTATCAGTGGTCTTGTATATCTTCCATTTTCTAATAATTACTCCCACAGTTGATTTCTTCACACCAAGCAGCTTACCTATTGCAGATTCAGTCTTTCAAGCCTGGGGCAGGTCTACAATTTTGTTTCTGGTGTCCTTTGACAGCTCTTTGGTCTTGGCCATAGTGGAGTTTGGAGTCTGACTGTTTGAGGTTGTGGACAGGTGTCTTTTATACTGATAACGAGTTCAAACAGGTGCCATTAATACAGGTAACGAGTGGAGGACAGAGGAGCCTCTTCAAGAAGAAGTTACAGGTCTTGCTTTTTTGTAGGTGACCAAATACTTATTTTCCACCATAATTTGCAAATAAATTCTTTAAAAATCAGACAATGTGATTTTCTGGATTTTTTTTCTCTCATTCTGTCTCTCATTGTTGAAGTGTACCTATGATGAAAATTACAGGCCTCTCTCATCTTTTTAAGTGGGAGAACTTGCACAATTGGTGGATGACTAAATACTTTTTTGCCCCACTGTATATAGTACATGAAAGTGGAAGGAAATGATTAAGGAACAATCGTTTTTTACAAACATGCGTGTTTTTAGTCAGCAGTCTCCTAAAGCGACTTGTGATAAAAATGCACAAATGATGTTTAAGGAAACCACCAGAACAGAGAGCTGAGAAGTGACTAAACTAATCAACAGATCATGTTTTGTGCTTACTTCTCCATTGAGAGCATCTGTTGTTTCTGATGCTGGTAGTGATACATCTGAGCATTGTGAGCCAGTGTTTTATCCCCAGACTAAAACATGGAAAGAGAATGCTCGTAAACACTTAAACATTACAAGAAGAAGTGCTGAAGTGTTTATTGTATTTTTTGATGCATTAACTGGTATTAATATGAATTGTCTTACAGAAGTATTGTTACGGTCCGAGCCCGCTGCATTAAACGCAGGGTAATCGACCTTCTGAGCCAGATGATTTTCTCTCTGTAACCTGTAAAAAAAAAAAAAAAGTAAAAAAACCCTAAAGTTTGCAATAGAGATTTACACTGGCATGTATATTGTTTTAAAATAGTACACATATAATTTTCTCAAAACAATTTTGGCAAAAGGTGCACAGTACTGAAAATAGAGTATACAATTATAAAATATATTTAGAATATAAATAAAAAAAACGATACAGGATAAAGCAAAATTATTAATATAATTGTATAATTTATATATAATGCACTTAAAAAATACTATTTTATTTAAAATACAAAATTTTAAAGGCCACACTGACAACAAAATACGACATTATATTTATAAACAAAATAATAATTTATTCATAAGATAACATTTAAAAAATACTACACACACATATATACATTTGTATGTATACTTATAACTCTAGCATTATTTTATAATACTTTATTTTTAGAATATATTATAATTATATTATTTATAAGTCATTTATAATATGCAAAACAAAATAATCCAGTAATGTTTTTCATTGTCCTTTCCTTGGTTAAATACTGGAGATCCCATTTTTATTTACTAAGGATACATGATACTGGTTTTGGCTGACAAAGAAATTTACAAATTGTCACAAAAACTGATAATAAATAATAAAAAGATTCAATTTACCTGATCCAGCAGACGGCACCAACAACGAGTGCCACGGCGCCCACAATAATGCACAAAGATATCATCACTGCTCCCAGCGACACAAACACACACAATTAAAAAAAGACAGAAACAGAGACAGACAAGAACATTTGAGGAGGACTGTCATAAACAGAAGATTTTGCTTCATTAAAAAGAGACGCACTCGATGGCACTTTAATGAGAGCACAGTGTGTAAATTGATAAATGCCAGAGAGGTTTCCACATAATTCAGAGAGGCTCACAATGTACTAACATTTGAGGACAAGCCAGTTATAAAAATACAAAACATCATGTGATGGGCCAGCTGTTCAAATGTCATCTTTGTCAGGGATGTAGGCCAGCCAAACCACAGTAAATCCGGTAAAATTACATTAAAATTAGTGCATTTTGCACTCGATTTCTGTGGAAACCGGGTCAAAGCATGCTGAAATGATCAAAAGACACAATCATAATTAGACTTTAATCAAAAGACACATACAGACTAGCAGGCTGCCTCTGGAAGGGTTGGGGTAAGCGATCGGCCCATGGCGGTTGGACGAGTTTGTGATTGGATGGCGAGATTTAGGTGTCTGGTGTTGTGGTGTCGACGGGCTTCCGGTTGTTGGTTCTACAGTTGTGGGTTTGTACAGACTCTTCTGCTTCGGTTCTGACTGGGATTGTGGAGGAGACTGTGAGTGAGAGTCTAAAGAGGGGATGAAGAGAGAGAAAAAAAAAAAAACCCATTAAAATCATTATTTTTATCTCATGTCCCTAACTACTACATTCTGATTAGCAGTGTTTTTCCACTGTTAGCTAAGCGGCAAAGGCTTCGCAATCCAAAGCTGCCGTTATTTGTCAAGTCACACCACATTGAAACTGAAACTACATAGATAGGCAAGAGCAAGCGAGGCAGAACTTCAGAAGGGTTTGTTATGAATGATGACCAATATAACCGCTGTACTACCTCAATAACCATAACCACACAGATTTTAAAGGCATATAGTTCAAACCTGGCTGCTTGACTTCTGACTTTTGCTGTTTGGTAATGATAGATGACAGATAGTCAATTTCTTCATCAACAACAGGATAGGAGGCTGCTTTATCTGTGAAAACAAAGACAGAATTCAATTTCATATGATAAAAACACTTTTTGGTACTTCAAAAATACTGTGGGATTACCATACAAACAAACCAAGAGACAAACATAGTTCTGCCATGCAATGTGCACAAAAATCATGGCACCATGTCTTATTAACAACATACCACATATTGTTCTTGTACTTAGTTCAAACTCAATTGCACTGGGAGTATAGTATGAAAATTCATAATTATTCATGTACGATCTATGAGAGCAGAAGTCTGATGATTGGGCTGTGTGTCCTGGGAGTGAGAGTGTGCCAGGGCGTTGTTTGTTTGACACGCTCTAAACGGAAAACAAAAGCAGCACATGGTTTAATGGTACGTTTGGCCAGACAGTAAGCTGCATTCCAAGACTATGGAAGATCGTCCCCCCGGGCAACCAGCCTGAGAGTGTGTGTGTGTGTGTGTGTGTGTGTGTGGCCAATAAGAGGGGGTGTGTGATCACTCATTACCTCACATACAGAAACTCTTAGAACTTTCAGCAAACTGCATCGAAATAACTTATTCACAGAAAGGAAGCAAAACTCTATTGTCATTTATTCTAAATAAATCAATAAATTAAAAAAAAAAAAGACATTGTTAAGATAAGTCACAACACAGTGTTATTTACTTTAAATATTAACAATAATATATAAAACAATAAACATTAAATATATAATAAACCATACATAAATATTCAATATATATTGTCCAGCCCTAGTTGGTTACTTTTATAATGGCAACAAAATAATACAGAATATATATATTTTTTTAATTCATTAAAATTATCCAGCACTGGTTAGTAAATGTTAAATCAGCAAAAAATTATATTGAATTTGTGGCTAAAATCAGCTCTAATTGGGTAATTCTAATATGTATTATCATCTGTTCCTAGTTGTTTAAGTTTTTATAAAATTAACAAAATAATCAGCCAGTCCTAGTTTGTTAATATTATATGTTCAAAATAATATAAAATAGATTGCAAATTTAAATTACATCAAACAGCCATAGTTGGTTCATGTTAAATGATTTTTAAAAAGTATGTATTGTGAACATTATTGATATAAACCACCCCTTGTATATAATAAAACATTATATAGAATATATTGTAAATAATTAAATCAACAAGACTTAAGTGGCTCATTTTATTTGGTCAGCAACATCATGTCAAATATTTTGTATATATTCATTGCATCATTCAGCCCTGGTTGGCTAATTTTATATAAGCAACAACATAGATCAAAAACTTGTATTATTTCTCCAAGCCCTTTGTGTCACAAACAGAGTAATACTATTTAATTTATCACCTAGCCCTGGACTTGTCAGTTCCTTTAAAAAAAAAAAATGTTCCAGTCTGGTTTGACACACTGACAGCAGTCATCTAAGGTGAACTGCTATGGCGTTGGCGAGGTGTTGCATATGGTACAGAGCTTGTGTCTGCAATGAGCTGCTGAAAAAAAGTGATATTTTGTATAGCAAACTTTATCGTAATCATCGATTCGCGTTGCACTAGTCTTTATTCAGCACTGTACCAGAAAGTGCTGACAGACTGGAACTACTGGAAAAGAGAATGTTTATTGTAATGAAAGTGTGTTTAGTCTACAGAAGACTGGCCATCTGCCTCCTGGAACAAGACTGATGTGATACAGCAACACATATCACTGTCTGAACACCCCCACAGTCCAGGCTGTGTGTCCTCCACAGCAGGTGTCAAAGGAGGCGGGACAAACCATCTGTACAAGTGGACCTGTAAATCTGTGCTTTACACATGAAGGGGGTGTCCAGAAACAGTACAGCCTGACTAAAGTCTGATGTACAACAAGTACATTGATTCAGATCAGGGTTATTATTTAACTAAAACCATTAAACATTTTTTTGTAGTTTGAAATAAAATAAACAGAAAATAAATTATTTAAAAAAAAAATCAAATTATTTCTCTTTCATTTCTCATTTCCATTTAGTTTAACTTGATGTACTAAAATAATTAAAAATGAATTAAAAACTATATATATTTACTTATTAAGTACACAAATGACAAAAACACACAACACAATTACTGAAACTTTGACTAAAGTGAAAATGGAAATAATAAAAATAAAAATTCAAAACAAAAAAACTTTTTTTTTTGGATGTGATTAATCACGATTAATTTTTCCCCAGCACTAATATATATAATTATTTTTTAAAAATTTATTTACTTATTTATAACATATTTTATATTTATAACATAATTCTTATTTTTATTTAGTTAAACTTAATTTACTAAAATAACTAAAACTGAAATAAAAATAAATTAAAACTATATTGACATTAAAAAACACAAAACAAAATTACTGCAACTTTGACTAAAATGAAAGTAATAACATAAAAACCAATTCCAAGTATTATATTATTAAATTATTAGTATCTCAATGTTAGTAAAATAAAATTGCATGTCAAATTGTGGAACTACTTGTCTGATCCAATCTCATCTTTAAAAACACTATAAACAGAAATTATTCAAACAATCACATTTTTAAATAATACACATTTGTGAAAAGTGTAAAAAGAAAGATGAATATTATGTTACTCAATTTGCGTACTCTTACAGCATGTGCACTGAAAGTATGCATTTCACTGGGGGTGGGAAAGTCAATACTTGAGTGTGCATTGCAGTAATGATACATACTATTATGCCATTACAAAATTGTGCCTTGATAACACAGAATGCATACTTCAAAAAATCCCACTTAAAACGCATACCACCCCGGCACCTTTGGCTGACTGTTTTCTGCATATGATTTGGGACACACTAATTTCTCTGACTCCTGACCTTTGCAAGTATATCATGTAGCTTTCTATAACTAGCCAGACACAACAGCTCTGACAGGCATCTAAAACCAATAGGCAGTATGTAGGCTATTTTTGAAACAAGTTTTTGACACGATTATGCTGCCATCTAGTGGCGACTTCAGAAAGCGCACTGGTCAGCGGATATCAATTTTCAGATGTTTTTAACAGGCAATGAGTTCCTATATCTGAATCAACGCAAAGCAACGACACATCAAATCTAAAAAAGTAAAATTATTATGTGACTCACTGACCAACCAACTTTGGACAACACCAAAATACTACTTCCAGCCAGGCTATTTCAGTCAATGTGAAAAATTAACAGTCATGTAAGTGTTTAAATCAAGCAATTGTTTATTGACTGATGGTCCCGGGCTGCATTTAAGTGCAATTTTTATGCCCTTCCCTTGCTAACTTCCCTCAGTCTCGCTCACTCGGATGTATGAGACTGCTGACCTACATAGACGGATGATGACACTTCGGTTAACTATCATGTCAATGTGGCCCAAATTCAAGGGCTGAAAAAAAAAAAAAAAAAATCAGGATTTCACAAAAATTATAGTGTTATAAAAATCCAAATGAAATGTAATTGTACTTTAAAACTCTACACCCAGTGTTGTTGGCGCATGGCAATATTAAAGCAAAGAGACTCAGGATGACGCAGGACTGTTTGATCAGTAAACTCTTTAACTGCAGGTTCCACCTTGGTCTAACATAGACTATCGCTTTAATTGTGCTCTTTCAACCTTTAAGACTTTTCTGTAAAGCATTTCAAAAGGACAGAGGTAAAAGGTAGGGTGAATTCAGGGTGATTGGGACACTTTTTCCAAGTCATCTCAATGACAAAAAGTGTCCCAATCACCTTGAATTCACCCTATAAGAGACAAAACAGCTGTAAAAAAATCAAGATAACCGATCCTATTCGAGAATACAATTCAGCGAACATTCATTAATATGTCTGTTTTTCAATAATGATGTAAATGCACAGCAAAATTTTTGAAGATATTCTTAATAACCGAAACACACAAGCTCTAGATACACAAATGAAATGCTAAAAATGAAAGAAGTCAGCTGTACTCTTCAGCCCTTTATCAGGCTCTTCATCAGTGAGCCAGGCCTGTGTTTGCAGAGCTCAATCACTCATTGCAGGAAAGATATGGCAGAGTAGGAAAAAGAGAGAAGGTGAGATAGAAAGAAGGTCTATTATATATAAAATTTAATTTAAATACATATACACACACACACACACACACACACACACACACACACACACACACACACACACACACACACACACACACACACACACACACACACACACACACACACACACACACACACACACACACACACACACACACACACACACACACACACACACACACACACACACACACACACACACACACACACACACACACACACACACACACACACACACACACACACACACACACACACACACACACACACACACACACACTTTCATATGAAATAGTATGTGTGAGTAACCCCCCATAAATTTTCTTGATAAAAAGTATTTTGACCATTGAAATTGTATTTATATAAAATATTAATACAAATATTTGAAGCTTGATTTTTGTTTAAATGAAAATGCGCCAAATCCTTTTCTGCACCATCCTTGTGGAAATGACAAAGAATGGAAAATGGTTTAGACCGCCATTATAGTAGTCGCAAAATGTTCAGCTATTATAGCAAATTAAAAACCTAATAAATTATTAACAAAAACAATTACAAATATAAATAAATATACACATTTTAAAATATATACTATTAATATACTGAAAATATAAATGATTAATAAATACTATTATATATCTATCTGAAAGCATATGTTTTTAAAGATGACATTTAAAAAATATTTAGCACAAAAGAGAAACTCTACCTATGACTGCAGTATTGTAATAGATAAAAAAGTGTGCTTTTTCCTTCTGATAGAGCAGAGCTCACACGGAATTACATTAAAGCCAAGGCTGCACACAGACATACGCGTACACGCTTACAATCCAACTGATTAAATTCGGTCATGTGCCTCTGCCACATTAGGAGAGAGAGAGAGAGAGAGAGAGAGAGAGAGAGAGAGAGAGAGAGAGAGAGAGAGAGAGAGAGAGAGAGATTAAGCATTACGCTCACCACAAAACCAATAGAAACAGTGAGAGAGGAGAGGAACAAGAGCAAAAGCACAGGCCAGATGATGGGAGCATCTGCGCACGGTCTAAACCATCAACATCATCTCCTCTTTCAGGATGGCATTAGTCACAGGCCGAGGGTTTGGTTAATTAATGCACAGCATTCGGCTAGAGAAAACGATTGTGTGTTGCCTGACTCCCAGTTTGGGTTTGTCGAGAACCAAAGCAAAAGCCAGATCAGAAAATTGGTGCTAAATAAATCGTGACACAGTAGCCAGAATGTGGGTATAGTGGGTGTGTGAAAGCCTTCGTACCTTGGAGGTAGTGTGGGGTCCTGTGTTTCCTTAGAGCAACACAATGTCCCAGTTCATCTTCCTTAAATGGGATGAGGCAGGGGCCACAGTGGGAGGAGCCAGACTTGCAGAAGTGCCGCCGCATTATGGTACAGGTGATGTGATCAGGGCACTTGTTTGCTGGGAAAAAGAATAAAAAGTATTAGATATACTCAAATTAGTTTACCCTGCAAAGAGTCACATTTCTAGTGCCCTGAAGCACTAAACATCACATGCCATGTATTTGTATATTAATGTGCCTGCATTAGTGCGACAGGTGTTAATGGCAGGTGAAGGAAATGTTGTTTCTACGGTATCATTAAAAGTCATCATTTCCCCTGAAGCCACACCTGCATTTAGTCACCTGTAATGTTTTTTTAATTGGTATTGTTGTTTCTGTAGGTAGAAAATATCAGTATGTCCCTTTAAATATTCATAATATTGCTCTTAAATACATATTAAAAGCTCTTGACATCTGTTGTTTACCTCATTACCACATCTGTTGTTTACCAGCATTAAATTGATGAAAAGTGACAGATAAAGGGATAGTTCAATAAAAAAAAAGAAAATCAGCCCATGATTTAGTCACCCTCAAGTCATCCTAGGTGTATATGACTTTCTTCTTTCAGACGAATAAAATAGTTTATTTTATAACGATTAAAAAAGTCCAAGCTTTATAATGTTGCTCTGTTTTTGAAGTCCATAAAAAAATGCATCTGTCCGTCAAATAACGTGCTCCACATGGCTCTGGGGGGTTAATAAAGGCGATCGGCAGACAATTAACTTTATAAAGTTTTAAATATGGATATTTCTTTTACATAAACGCATCGATTCACTTCAGAAGGCTTTTATTAACCTTCCGGAGCCGCGTGGAGCACGTTATTTGACAGACAGATGCATTTTTGATGGACTTCAAAAACAGAGCAACTATTACTGCTATTACAAAGCTTGGAAGAGCCAGGACTTTTTTTAATATAACTCTGTTATATTATTATGATTTTTTTTATGATTTTATTCGTCTGAAAGAAGAAAGTCATATACACCTAGGATGACTTGAGGGTGAGTAAATCATGGGCTAATTTTCATCTTTGGATGAACTAACCCTTTAAGACCTGTATCATGATTTCCACAAAAATATTAAGCAGCACTTTTTCCAACACATATATATATAATATTTTTTTCTGTATTCAACATGTGGAAAAAGAGTAACTGGCAAAAGTAACTTTACTCACCCTCAAGCCATCCTAGGTGTATATGACTTTCTTCTTTCTGATGAACACAATCTGAGTTATATTAATAAATATGCTGACGCTTTATAATGGTATTGACAGGGTCCATTGAGTTTGAAGCTCAAAATAGCACATACATCCATAATAAACATGCTCCACACGGCTCTGGGGGGTTAATAAAGGCCTTCTGAAGCGAATTGATGTGGTTTTGTAAGAAAAATATCCATATTTAACACTTAATAAAGTAAAATATCTAGCCTCTGCCAGACCACCTTCCTTGTTCAAGTTACGCAGAAAGCATAATGTCTCTCGCAGTTCAAAACGCTTACACTACGTTCTAGTCATATGGCACATGACTATTGATTTTGATCTCGCAGTTCAAAACGCTTACACTATGTTCTAGTCATATGGCACATATATATATATATATATGGCAAATATAACTCAGATTGTGTTCATCAGAAAGAAGAAAGTCATATACACCTAGGATGGCTTGAGGGTGAGTAAATCATGGGGTAATTTTCATTTTAAAGTGAACTACTCCTTTAAAAACATTCAATGGTAATGGTAAGTGAAGTACCCAATGATATCAATGCTATTGAATTCAATGCGTCTCATATCCTTGACTCACTTCTAATAGCTTGAGAGACTCTACAATCAGTCAGACACAAACACGATTGAATGATTTAAATCGGTCCACAGTCGCAATCATAATCTCAGCTCCTTCTCTTCAATGATACTTTTTTCCCCATGTGCTCTTATTCTTCTATAAATCCCTTAATTTCCGGTCTAATTCTCTCTGTAGGGGTGCTCGGCTCTCGGTGGAAACTGGGTCAGCGGTAGGTGTGTGTGCTGTGATAGTGCTTGTGGATCAGTGTTAGTTTAGAATCAGAATCCGTACTGTTTTATTTTTTGTTAATTTTGTTGTGTTTTTGTCTTTATATTTAAAACTGACATAACCACTGATTCTGGTTTTATTTTCTCATAAAGAACGGTTATAGAGTGCAACAGTTGGGTTCTGGAAGTAAAAACTGAATACATTTTCAGGTAATTGATTTTGAACGATAACAGAAATCTTTAAAGACAGACCTACTGTGATAGTGCTATGTGGTTGTAAATCAATGATATTTGCTTCTGCTGAAGCTTTCGGCACACATTATTTATTTTCAAAATAATTGTGTTTAACAGTGGAATTCCCAGTGAAAAACTATACTACCCATGATGCTGTATAGAAAATCGCACCAATCAGAGAGTCGAAAAAGAATCATAATCCAAAATAGCTCTTTAGCTCCACCCACAAGCACTTCAAATGGCATAATCGAGTTGATCTCTTTACGCTTTCAAAATACTGAAATGTTTAAGTATATATTTTGCAATAAACTTAAAATATTTTGTTTATAATCAACATTTGTAAAAGAGTAGTTTTATATCTCTCCATTGTTTTTAATTAGATTATGCTGTTCGCAATGCTTCATGGGATTGTAGTTCTTTCCCTCATTAAAGTCATTAAGTACAAAGTCTTGTAGTTTGTAGTGTTGTGATTCACCTCTGGTTGGCTTGGATCATGGCTTATAAAGCTTTAACAAAAACTATTTTAAAATTCCTAATATGGGAAATATTTATGAAAAAAAAAAAAAACTTCCGGAACCAGCATCGCTGAAAATGGGGCAGGCACTGTGAAGTAAAAACATTTCGATCTCCCCCTGGTGGCTGGTTGCAGTATTAGGTATAAACTACACCATCTCCATGTAATCAAATGGGAGCTATGACCGCTTCACCGAACAAATCTGTGAATTGCTGCATAACACCCATAGCAACACAAACAATATACTGTCAAAACTGTTTTACAAAAGTAACAGCTTAATAAAGTATGACTGACCCCTGCTGGATTTATATCCGCATCATTCACCTTTCATTTTGAGGCCACACCCTTCCCTCTGTCAAAGAAATTCTTCCCATTCCGGAGATTGAACATTTTCTCATGCAGAGAGATAAGCATATGTTTGTGTGTGAGGAAATATGATACAGCCTATTGTGTTAAAAAACAAATGACATAGCGTAAGAGAATCAGATGAGTCATAAGTCACATTCAGGGACTTTTTTTCTGGCAGAAGGACGGTATGTAATGATTTATGATGCATGAAAGCACCTTTACTTAAAATAAGGAACATAGTAAAGCCACAATATGTCGTTTTTCGCCACTAGAGGTCGCTTATTCAAAACAAAGGCATAGCTTGATGACGCCTGGATTTCGTGGAGCTTTTATTATACCGCAGACGTCTGCTTCCGATTTTTCCGGTCATGCATATGTGGGGTAACGCGTTGCTGTTTTATCATATTAGATACATTATTTGAGTGTATTGAAAGTTATGTTATAATGGTAGTCTGTGCGTTCGCTCTGCGGCTAGTATGAGACACTTGTTGCACACTGCAGTAAGCTAGATCAATATTAGGCATGGTAAAATATAGTACTCACGGTTAATCAAGAAAGCGACATTTAAACAATAAGACTGTGTTTAGCTATATAACAAAGGATACATTTACCGACAGAAAACGAATCAGTTCACCCAGAATGAACAGTTGCTCATCTGTCTAATAAAACACATAATATATTAAATAGTGCTGGGCAAATTAACGCTTTAATGCGGGCGATTATTTTTTTCAGTTTAACGCATTAAAAATATTTAACGCAATAAATGCACCGACCGTTTTTATATCCATTTTTGCCCAGCGTTACATTATATGATCACGCTCTTATTCGTGTAAATGCTTTTAAACCATCTAAGCGCGACAAGACAGAAGAGAATGCGCTGTACGTCAATGTCCTGTCTGTGTGGGTGCGTCTCAATCAGATCCATAGTTCAGTAGTCAGGGCACTGATCAGGGAGTCAGCCACATTCATGTACACGATATACTGATTCACCATCTAGGAAGCTAGGGAGCTAATCGAGGGACACCCCTCATAACCCTGACAGTCTCGTGCACACATTGAGTTCTCTTTTGCTCTTGAACAAACAATAACAACAACACAGAACATTTTGCCAAAATGCCAGTTTTGTCGAGTATTCTCAAAATAGGAGTCTTAAATTAGTTAAATAACGAGAAAATTAGATGCGCGGGACAGCGCGTGAGATCCGCGTCATGTTCGGCAGCGGATCTTAAAGTGACTCAATGTTCATCAAAGAACAACGGGAACAGCTTTGTAGCTTTAATGATGATTAATCTAGATTTCATTCATTATTTATGCAGTTAAGAAAGGTGATAACTCAATTTCTGTGTAGACTATTTCTAACAGGGAAGACCATGGGTAAATATAACATTATAATGAGTTTATGTAAAGATTGTTTTAAGTTCAATTAAATTAAAAGCCAAATAAATGTTGAAATTGGTAGCTTTCATAGTCATTAATGTTTCAGAGACATCAGTGATACTGGCCTTCATTCATAAAAAGATGCCATTACAACAAATATTTAAAATTTGCTGTCTTTAAATTGTTTCTACATTCATTTGGAGAGTAACTGAAATTAATACAATATCAAAATATTAAAAACTCCACACAAAAAAAACTAATTACAAAAAAATGCGATTAATTAGTTTAAAAAATGTTATCGATTCGCAGCACTAATATTAAAGCATCTTGTTTCCATGGTTTCTTACCAGGTTAAAATGGCTTATTTCTCTGGATTTAAACATTCTTGGAAAAATTTGGGATAATGCAAGTATGTAATCAATAAAAAAGTAACTGTAGTCTGATTACGAGTATTTTAAGACAATTAACCCTCGGATTACTTAATCCAGATTACATGTAATCAATTACTACCAAGCATTGACTATTACTTAGCTCATGCCATGGTAGGTCTTCCTTAAAATGTTATCAGATAAAAAGCAATTTCTGTATGGGGAAAATTGACAGGATTTTTACTTCCAGAACCCTAACAGAAACTCTAACAGAAGCAAAAAATCTGTTCATCTTCAGCTGCCATGAATAAGCGCTTCTGTGTTCTGTGATGAGTGGATCGCCATCAGTCACTCTGACATCATCTGGTGGACGTCAGTAGGAACTCACCGCTGAGCATCAACCCAATGACACGTGTTCCATCCGGGAGAATTTAAATGAGCATGAAGCATCATCAAACAATCATTCACTCTCTGTTCCGAACGGCTCATTCTTAATGGAGACTGGAACTCAGCTGAACTAATGGTGTGCATCTTATTAGACATACTTGTGTAATTTGTTCATGTGCACATAAAACTAAATTCTGAAAGCGTTTCTTTGCTTTTACAGTCACATTTTTATTTTCACAGGCCTCCTTGAGGACGATGTGTTACCAGGCAACAAAAAAGAGAGCTGTTATAAAAGGGTAGAAGAGCCATGTCAAGGCAAATGCTTACATGCCACAGCCGGAATGTACATAGAATATATGTGTGTCTATGTTTTAATTAGGTTTCCAAATGTGTGGAAAATTTCCGGTAAATTTCCAGAAACTTTCCATGGGAAGTTAAGCTGGGGAATTTTGGTTGGAAACTTGGTTGGAAACGTAACGAGAGTTTATGGGAATTCATTTGAAATGTGGGGGTAATTTATACAAACTGTATCATATACAAACATAAATATAAACATTTTGTTTGGTAGTAGACATGCATGCAAACTTTAAAAAAATTTAATTTCTCAACCCTCTACGCACAACTTGGCAATAAAATCGCCATTGGCTAGTACGTTTTTAGTTTACTCACCAGACTGATATGCATATCGCTTGACGGAGAGCAAAACTCTCCTGCGCTCAGTAAGAGTGTTCAGCGTTTGAAAATATGTCTATGCTAAACTTATATTTAACCTCTAAAACAAGCTCGTGGCTAGTAAGAATTTATTATCCAATGGCTAATGATAGACATTATTTAGTCGCCCAGAGTGAAGATGTAGTCGCATATGCGAGTGATTTACTCGCATTGTAGAGGGTTGTTTTTGAATTAGATTTATTTGTGAGTATAATCGATTCTTTTCATTGAACAAAAAAGCATGAATATTAAATTAAATGACCCCCCCCCTCCCCATTAAAAATGGGAATTTTCTCTCAAGCTCTTCAACTCTGGTTTCTGCACTTTTCCCCCCAATCCTCAAAAGTCCTCCAGTAAGAAGTGTGCGGTGCGCATGTGATTGTGCAGGGTAAAACTGAATTTCATTAAATCTGGTTGTTTTAACCAAGATTATGCTGCAAGATGTTTTATTTTTCAACGATATTTATGTTCGCTGGTATAGGCTATCCTGCAATTTTGCAAATTTCCAGTCTATTCCCATTAATTCCCATATATTCCAGAAATGTTGCAACCGTTCTTATTGACATTTTGGAAAACCTATTAATAGACTGGAAGTGATTTTACAGCAAGCACCGGATTTTACATTAAACATGAAGTGTCGACCCAACACAGCACCAAAATTGTTGACAAATACATAGCCATTCAAAAGTTCAAGTTTGGTACGTTTCTCTTATGTACGGTGGCCCAGTAGGGCACAACACAACGAAATTGAAAAAGCATACATAAGTTCACAACAACGAAATAAAGCCACGACACAATGAAATAAAGCCAAAACACAACAGAAAACAAGCCACAACACAACGGAATCAAGCCACAACACAACAGAAAACAAGCCACAACACAACGGAATCAAGCCACAACACAACAGAAAACAAGCCACAACACAACGGAATCAAGCCACAACACAACAGAAAACAAGCCACAACACAACGGAATCAAGCCACAACACAACAGAAAACAAGCCACAACACAACGGAATCAAGCCACAACAAAATGTAAAAGCCACAACACAACAGAAATGCTCCCGACCACTAGGGGGCTCTCGGAGTGCGGTAAAGTTAGTTTTCCTTGCCATTGTTCTATAGATTTGCTAGTCTTACAAATATATAAACACTACGATCAGTTTTAAGTGTGCAATTGTGTATCGACATGAAATATCAATTCAAAATCATCTTCATGCATTATAGCTGCATATTTATACTTGAAATGCTTTGACACACTACCACGGTGGATGACGCCTAAGGGAACGTCTGCCAATTCCACCAAGTGGTTGAAATTTATAATTTGTATTAATTAAAATTACTTTTAACATTTAAAAACAGACATGTTAAAATTCCATAGCTTGATTGTATTGGTAACACTGACTCAGTAATGCACACCACAACATTGGAATTTGAACATAAAAAAGTCATTTAAATGAATACAAATTATACTCTTCAACCACTTGGTGGAATTGGCAGACGTTCCCTTAGGCATCAAGCATCAAGCGTGTCAAAGCATTTTCGAGTATACAAATGCAGCTATAATGCACTTAGGCGATTTTTAATTGATATTTCATGTCGATATACAATTGCACACTTAAAACTGATCGTAGTGTTTATATATTTGTAAGACTGGCGAAAACTAACTTTACTGCACTCCGAGAGCCCCCTAGTGGTCGGGAGCATTTTCGTTGTGTTGTGGCTTTTTCGTTGTGTTGTGGCTTGATTCTGTTGTGTTGAGGCTTTTCGTTATGTTGTGCACTTATGTATGCTTTTTAAATTTCGTTGTGTTGTGCACTACTGGGCCACCGTACTTATGCCTACCAAGGCTGAATCTATTTGATCAAAAATACAGTAAAAAAATATTAATATTGTAAATTAATTTTTCCAATTAAATTTTTTTCTATTTTAATACATTTTCAAATGTAATTTATTCCTGTGATGCAAAGCTGTATTTTCAGCATCCTATCTTCACATGATCATTCTAATATGTGATTTGCTGCTCAAGAAACATTTTGTATAGTATTATTATCACAATTGAAGACAGCTGTGCTGCTTAATATTTTTGGAAATTGTTATACATTTTTTCCAGGATTCTTTGATGAACAGAAATTTCAAAAGAACAGAATTTACTTGAAATAGAAATCTTTTGTAACATTATAAATATATTTATCATCAATTTAATGCATCTGTGGCAAGACAAGGCCAAGGGACCATGAGAGAATGGTGCGATTGATAATGATTGCCAGCTGCGCGCCACACCGGTCTCGTATCTCATGGAGGAGCTTTGAATGCATAAAAGGAGAAGCGACGACAGTGAAGGACGAGAGAGGACCAGGCCATGACTTTTAAGTTATGTGTTAAATGTGGGAACCGGCGAACATTCTGCCTGCTTTGGCTAATTTATTAAGACTGATTTTACACAAAAACCATAATGTTTAAATTGACAATGTTTGACGTCAACAACATTTAACAGAGTACGTTTTTCTTTCTCCCCCATGCATGTTTATATGGTGATCTGCAAATAAAAATCAATGTGTGTGCTGGTGGTGTGGCGCACCGGTTAACTAACTGGAAGGTGCCTGGATCGGTCCCTGTAAGGATATTACCTTTTTCCATATCATCATTGTAACTTTTATTAGTTGTTGCTTACCCTCCTGCTGCTAAATATGCATAGATTTCTGCTCATCACAAGTCATAGACATCCTCATCCCTCATTAGTCTTCATAAAACGCCACCAGATTGCTTTTAAATCTGGACGAGGAGTCATGAGAACTGAGATTAACTGACTAATGAGGTGCAACTGTATGTGTGTATGTGAGATGCACATTCCTCTAAACACCCCGCTGGGCCGCCCACCTCCAGCCGGTCATGGACATTAATTTACACAACCAACCACAAGCTAAAGCTGCGCTTGGAAATAAGGAGGGAATTTGGACGTTTTTTTAAACTAGAGTGCATTGAATATACTTCTATCCCATACTTCTAACTACTTGACTTCAGTGTCATTAAAGGGAGAGTTCATCCAAAAATGAAAATTCTGTCATCTTTACTCACCCTTATGTTGCTCCAAACATGAGTTTTTCTTCTGTTGAACACAAAAGTTGGTATCCAGACGGTCGATGGTCGCCATTGACGTCTATAGTATTTTTTTTCCTATTATGGAAGTCAATGGCTACCGTCAACTGTTTGATTCTTCAAAATATCGTCTTTTATGTTCAACAGAAGAAAGATACTCATACAGGTTTGGAACGACTTGATGGTGAGCAAATTATGACCAAATAAAAATTTTGGGGTGAACTAACCCTTTAAGCTGAATCTGACCCCAAGTTTCTTGCAGTACACAACATCAGTAAACTGATCTTAAAGGGATAGTTCACCCAAAAAATTAAACATTCCGTATGGCATTTTTTCCCCCAGTGAAACACAAAAGATGATATTTTGAAGAACTGTTTTTGCCATACAATGAAAGTAAGTGGGGTTTGAAAACAACTCTGGACCCAATTGACTTTTTTGCATGGACAAAAACAATGAAACCTCTTTCAAAATATTCGATTTGATGTAGGACCCAATTGTTTTAGCTAACAGGGCTCTCTGCAGTGTTTCTGGTTGAAGGAGATGCTTTGATCGCCAGATCAGTCAGTCCATCTCCGCTCATCAAAACATCAATGACATAACACTGATCAAAGTCAATTCTGACAGACCACTTATAAATATATATCTACTCTCTGAAGGACCCATAATAGAAGTGAGATCCATCATGCATGACACATGTAAACCTTGAGCAGTAAATCATATTGAACATAGAGCTGTTTCTGAAGATAACTATATAATATTTAATAAATATTTATTATTTAATCCAGTGGTGTGTTTGTTAGGAGCATTGTCCAAAAAATTTACAATGAGGAAAAGAGATATGTACTACGCATATTGTTATTAATAGCTTAAAAATAAGATAACAGTGGAAGGAAAAAGTTATGCCAATTAAGCTTGGAGACTGAAACAAGTTCATGCAATGGAAAAAACGGCTGCATGCCTACAAATGAAGGTAGATGTTTTTCTGCAAAGATGGAAAAATTACAATACATTTATATGTAACTAAGGTGGGTAATAAAGAATGGGATTATAAACTATTTTAACAGTAATGTAACCTGCTCCTGTTAATTTTTGTAAAAATTCTACCTATGTATTAATTACATTTTATTATTTATTTATTATTATTTTTCTCTCTCATTTGTAAGGGGTTTGAATGTTGGGAATGGGGAAGTTATGTAAAAGAAATTTAAATAAAGTAAAAAAAATTGTTTTAATTATATATATATATATATATATATATATATATATATATATATATATATATATATATATATATATATATATATATATATATATATATATATATATATATATATATATATATATATATATATATATATATATATATATATATATATATATATATATATATATATATATATATATATATATATATATATATATATATATATATATATATATATATATATATATATATATATATATATATATATATATATAATTCAATAAAATGTAATAAACCGTTATGCTTTTTTGTTACTGTTACTGTTTTGAGTATATTGTCCTCAAGTGTTAACATAAACATTAACAAACTTTTCACTTAATTCCAAAAATAAAATAAATAAATAAATAAATAAATAAATAAATAAATAAATAAATAAATAAATAAATAAATAAATAAATAAATGTGAATAGGTAAAGTATTTATACTTTAAAATAATAATAAAAATACAACATATAATAAAAATACAACATATACAATAAAAAAACTACTAATAAAAATCAGCATTCCAACATGGTTATGTAATTTAAATAACCATTTATATATAACATTATTGGGTTGAACTTTCAGTATGATTAACTGCACTGCAAAACATATTGTTGTCATAGTGTACAATTATTTTGTAATTATGAATTAATTATTGCACAGTATAGGATTTAAGTTGTATCTATGGAAGCATGTTTCCATCACTGAATAAAAAAAGAAAGAAAAGGTAACTGCGACTTTTTCCTCACAATTGTGAGTTTACATCTCGGAATTATCACTTTTTTCTCAGAATTGCATGATGTAGGCCTACCGACCCGTGTTATAAAGTCAGAATTGTGACATATAAACTTGCAATTCTGAGAAATAGTGTATTTTTGTTCCCTGAGAATTGGAATAAATTGCAATTCCGAGTTTAGATCTTGCAATCCTGACTTTACTTGCAATTCTGACATTATAACTGGAAGTTTATATATAAATAAATTCTTCTTGGGCTCTACTGGGTTACAATCAGGTAACTCAGAAATAAGAAATGTAACTGGTTGTAAAGGCCTTGTTCTGGTCCTTTTGTTTACGCACATCTGAAATTATGCACATCTGTAACTTTCCTAAATAAATAAATCACCAAAACCTCTAATAGGTGTGCTCTTCCCAGGAGGCAGTGGAGAATCAGATTTTCTCCAAACCTCTCTGGTCCTTTGCTGAGCCAAGGAAAAGTGCACATGATTACATAAGAAAGATCAGCATTTCATAAAGCTGGATTTAAAATGAATGTTTCTAACCATCTGCTGCTGGCTCAGAAATCATTAACCGAGCTATGAGCGGGAAGGAAGCCAACATCAGCACAGAACTGCACCACGAGGACAGTGACACACTTACGTGGCAATATTGACAGTTTCCACTTACTTTGTGAGGTAGGAAGTGGCCACAAATGTTAAAAAAAACCTGTGAACGGGATAGTTCACCCAAATATGAAAATTCTCTCATCATTTACTCACCCTCAAGTTGTTCCAAACACAAAAGATGATATTTTGAAGAAATTGGCTAAGCAAACAGCTGATGGGCCTCGTTGACTTCTTTAGTACGGAGAAAAAAAAACTATGGAAGTCAATGGGACCCATCAGATTTGGCTGGCTACCCATATCCTTTAAAATATTTTCTTCCGTGTTCAGCAGAAGAAAGATATTCATACCGGTTTGGAACAACTTGACGGTGAGTAAATAATGACAGAATTTTCACTTTCGGGTGAACTATCCCTTTAATAAATTAGAACTCATATTTTCAACTGAATAATAACCTTGCAAATGTGATAAGATGCCATGAACAGGAAAGTGTGGATGGATTAGGGGAAAATTCCCATTGTGTGGACATCCTGTTGCTCTGCTTAAAGTCAAGCTGGTGCCAGTTTTTTTTGCCTGTTTAAACTGGCTCTCTTCCATGTCTGCAGATACACAAGCTTTAGATCTTAATCTCATAAAGTCATATTAAACTACACTTTACATTTCCTGGAGATCAAATGCATGCAAATGCAGAAGTTTCTGGTGCGTTTAGGCATCACAATGTATTTGCTAATGTGTTCACAGTGGTTTTTAGTACTAGGTGCCTTGGGTGGTTGCTTGCTTGCTTCCTGGTCCAAGTAAAACAAACTCACCGCCGAGTTTTGATGATATTCTGGCCTGAGTATCTCCTTCAGTGTAAATCTAATGGATTTTTTCCACCTGTTTTCATCACTTTGAACAGCAATATCACAATTTGATGTATTATTAATGTCCAAAGCATTGTGCATAAACACATTTGCCTACATTCTCAATCCTTGATCTGAAAATAGACCTTTAGAGTTATTTCTGTGAGACACTCCTAGATATATGCTATTTCTATCAATTTGTCTCTTTCTCACTCTTGTTACTTATTAACTTCATGGGAATGGGCTACTATCCCTGCTGCTATGGAAACTATATTGTCCAACAACCACTATGTTGCAAGGCACTAATGTGATTGCAACTGGATCACATTCAACGGGTCAGTAACCATAACTAAGTTACGTTTTACACAAACATGTTGGGATAATCAGTTGATAATCAGATAATCAAAAAGTATCTTCTACTCACCAAGGCTGCATTTACTTGCTCAAAAATACAGTACAATTGTGTGAAATATGATTACGATGATTATGATTCTTTGATACATATTTTAAATGTGTGTGCATGTGACTGTGAGTGAATATATATCCCCAAAAAATTCTCTAAATTAATCGTGTGAATAAAGAAGTGTAGAAAAGTGTAGTAAAGTATGCAGGTTTCCACACTTCATTTGCACAGAGTAACTGATAGCGGTTGATTGAAGAATAATTTGAATAAGAGCAATATAATATTTGATTGTGGGAACTTCTAGGTACAACACATTCAGCAGGGAAAGACTTCTACAGTACAGTAAAAGGGACGTGTGAATATAGATGGATACTTACTAGAGATCATCCAACAAATGACTAGAGTTTAACAGCCATACAAAAGCAGACAGACGTCTGGTCGTGGAACCAGACATCAGCTGTTTCTGGTTCCAAATATGCTGCTGTTTTACACATTCTAAGTACTTACTATACTTACAAAACTATAAAATGAAAACTTAAACAGTTATAAACAGGGTTGGGAATCATAGGGTAACTCTTGATACGATACGATACGATACACGGCTCACGATACAGCACAATACAAAAATAACCAATATATTGTAACAGAGCAGCAAATAGAAATGTACTTTCACTGTCACTTTAAAATGAAAAGGGTGGAGTAAATGAATTAGCGAAAATTAGTATATAAGGGCGAGGTCTATTTCACCTGAGAGTTGAAATAAAGGACTCGTCAGTGTTGTTGTTGGTCAGCATAAGCGAGGAGTTCATTTGATTGAGAGAAGTATTTGGTTACCGAGGAAAAACGGCCGCTTGTTCATCTCACGCAGTCTGGTACGACGTGGAGTCTGTGACTTCTGATGCGACGCACTTCTATGATCGGCTGGAAACGAGACGAGTTAAAAGGCTGTTCCTTTCATCCTGGAGCCTGTTGAGGTCCCTCTAAACTCTCCATTCACACCAAATCTGCCGATGCGGACTTTCAGGGGGTTGTGACCAGTGTCAGCGGGGATTGCAAGATTTCATCTCTAATGTTTCGAATAATGTGATTAACACGGACTGACCTGTCACCTTGATATTTCGTTTTTTTTAATCTTTGATTTATGTGTCTTATCTGAAACAATGATGATTGTTTGAAGTTGTTGAAAGGAATAAAAATTCCTGTGTGTGAAAATGAATTGCTATCTTGCTATCTTATTGCTATCTTGGGTTATGTACATTGTCCGTTTTAGAAAAACTTTCTGGCGCTCGAAATTTTGAAATTAAGTTATTTAGTTGAGGTAATGGCGGCCCCATCGTTACAAGCGCGTGCACACATCAACCAGAGCGTGGGCAAGAGCACGAGCACGTCCATCAACAAGCTTCGTTCGGGTTACGGAAGCCGTCGGCAGCGCTGGCATTTTGTTTTTAGACCACAAAATCAACAATGTCACTAAAGAAGTGTGTTTTTGGTTGTGAGGGAAAGATAACCTTGTTCAGCTTCCCAAATAACCCAGCGTTAAGGAAGCAGTGGATGCAGTTTGTTTTTCCGGAGCAGCAACGCCGATCTGCAAGTGTGTTTGTTTGTTCCCGGTCATGAGTCGAAACCGCAGGCGGTGAGTGAAACTGCATCAAATGTCTGTTTTGTTGGCAATCAGCGCGTAAGTGCATATAATGTAAACAACACAAACATATAGTGAATCAAAAGTTAACCAGGGATAATGCCATGATGTAATGTGTGTGTGTGTGTGTGCGCTCGTGACTCTTTAGCACTTCCCACTGCACGCCTCCACGAGCTCGGCTGTTTTCAGAAAGAATCAGTGCAGCGTATCTGTCTTTTATAAATATGATCAAACTTAAGACTCTTCAGAGATATGAAGGATGCAATACTACTCTATAGGTAGTCAAGATTAACATGAGATTGGTAGAAACTGTGTGTTATGTACCCCATAAAATATCAATATTTGGCACCAGCGCATCGATTCTCATATCGCACGGAGAAGGACAACGGTATATTGACCTATCTGTATTTTTGTCCCACCCCTAGTTATAAATGCAAAACAGAAGTTAACAAATATGTCTGGAAAATTCTCACGGATAAAGCACAAAACAGTTTGTTTTACATCAGCCTGCATGCGCTTCAAGAGTCTGAGGGTCTCTTTTATAGTTTGCCTGGCTCGGATCCTAATTATCATTAACAAAAACCCAATAAATGACACACACCCTCATTAGTGAGAGAAATGCAGTGGACCACAGGAAACGAGAACCCAGATTTACGCCCACATCTTTCAATAGCCCCATTAAGACACAATCACAAACCAGCCTTGTGGCCCAGAATGTTTCCATACAGTACAGAACAAAGTGTAAGTCTCAGCTGATCTGAATGTGTCTTCCGCAACCAAGTTGGCAACCTGTGTGTACTCAATGTGGGAAGACTTAAGGGTGGATGTTTGCTGTGTGTTACTGAACACTCAAAGGTGTGTTTGGATTTTATAGTGCATATACGCCATGTTTGTATGTGCCTTAAAAGTAGAAGAAGTACACATTTAGAGTCTCACACGTCAGAATACAGATAATGTGGCCGCAGCTGCTTCGTTCTCACACGGCGAGGTTTGTAAAGAGCATGTGGCCTTATTCAAGGATCTGCTGCAGAGATAAGCCACTGCTCTCAATGTGCGCTCTGCAAATCATCATTGTGACAACAAACAGGCTGTTTCCAGATCTCTGTAGAGTCTTAGATCCTCACGTTCCCCTGAGACAGCAAGAGCAGGGTCTAATTCAGCAGTTACTACAGCAACGCAGCTAACCTTTTCTCAATCCACTCCATCACCTCAGAAGAGAGAAATGCAGCACTCAGACACCTCACACAACCCAAACACATTTGGTGGAAGTACATTACGAAGCGAGCTGTGATGAGAACTGCAGAGTAATGGAACGATTTTGAAATAGCAGGATTCCTTTCTTATATCTCTTTTATCGTGTGCTTTATGAGAGGCGGTTAAGGTGGTATTTTAAGGTTCAGATTTCGAGTTTGAGTGTCTAACAAAGCACTGAAGTGTTCTTCAGATCGGTACGCTATTGTGAACAAACTATTTCAGGCTACCACTAAATTCCAAAGCAGCTTCATAAGGCAGCAATTAATAGTTTACAAAGGAAAATAAAAAGGGCTCAGGACATAGCCATGATGTACCTCAAACCTGACACTTAACGGTTAAACAGTTCCGTGTTTTTAGCAAGTTGTATGACTATAGACCAAAGAATTATCATAACGAAATTGGGTATAGATTAACAAGGGCCATTTTCTTTATTAAAAAAAAAGGATCTCTACAGCACTGTGATGGCCTGATAACCCCGTCAATGTGATCAGTTGTTGTTACTGTTAATTAAAAAACTAAAACTGTTAAAATAATTTTCTGTAATAAAGCTGAATAGAAATAAAACAAAATATAAATTAGTGGTGTCAAATCGATTAATCGCAATTAATCACATTCAAAATAAAAGTTTGTGTTTACATAATATATGTGTGTGCACTGTGTATAATTATGTATCAATACACACACATTTATATATTTAAGAAAAGTGTGTTATATTTATATATAAAATATGTATATATAACTTATATAAATATTTATACAGTATATACATGCAAGTGTTTCATATTATATATATATATATATATATATATATACACACACACACACACACACACACACATACATGGATGAGTGTGTATTTATATATACACATAATAATTATACACTTATTTTCGATGCAATCAATCATGATTAATCGATTTGACGGCACTAATATTAATATTAGATGAAAAAATAAACTGAAATAACAAAAATTAGAAGTGCTGCCTTGGCAACTAACTGAAATGAATAAGTCAAAGTTACTTGAAATAAAAATACAGCTAACAGAAATATTTTTTTAAAAAATGAATAAAAGGACAAAAGCGCATAAAAGAATGATTAAAAATGAAACAAATTAAAATGAAAACTGATCATATTAAAATAAAAGGCTAATTTGAAATATTAATAAATAATAGTTTATAAATAATACTAATAAAATTGATATAAAATTTAAATATAAATAAAATTGATGAGACTTTCTATGTGACTTGAGCATAAACATTAAATATTATAATTGTAGCTGTTTATTGATTAACTAAATGGTGTTTCATAGGTTTTGTACACCGGAAAACTGTGAAAACATTAAATTGAAGAAAAATCCCACATAGAACAAGGACTTATAGGACTACTAAACTACTAATTTCAGAAGTCCACTACGCCACTGAGATTAACTACTGATATTCATAAAAGTGCTCCTCAAACAAGCAGACCAACTGGGTTGCTTACTTGCTTTATTCACCTGCACAAAACAGGCTTGATTATCTACACACGCTCTGGTCACCATCTGTGTGTGAAATTACTGCATGGCTAGCGGCTCTAACTGCGGCGATCAGATAATCAACAGCTTGGGGCAGGGGGGGTGTTCACACTATACGTGTTAGCTCTTTTCAGAAGTCACGCTAGTGAACAACAAACAATCTACAATGGAAAACATGCATAAACAAACGTTAACAGCTCTAGGAGATGAGATAAGCGAGAAAAAAAGAGAAAAAGAGGGTGGCCATTGGTAAGCCTTTGGGCATGTTACGCCACACTGGAAACCTTTTAAAGCAATATGATAGATAGGATAAAATTAGTGCTGAATAAAAAAAATCTTTCTTATTGCTGGATAAAACCATAGAAGTCAGGGGTGCTCCGAGTGCAGATGCGTGTCAATGAGAAAGCGATTGTGAAAGAGAGCTGTGCCAGCAGCTGCTGTAATTCCCACAAGGGTCTGAAAAAGAAACTTGATAATC
The DNA here is from genome assembly GCF_949357685.1 of Gobio gobio. Lineage (NCBI taxonomy): Eukaryota > Metazoa > Chordata > Actinopteri > Cypriniformes > Gobionidae > Gobio > Gobio gobio. The sequence continues at coordinate 35,738,536 of NC_137107.1, read as the reverse complement.
TCTGCTCATGTTCTCCATAATTGCTGCACTCACATCCCACATTCCAGCTCACAAAGCCCACAATGAACCTCTTAGACTATTACAATGAAAATTTGAGAAATCAATCAGACACTGGATCGATGAGCAAAGAACAACGGAACAAAAATATACGGACTTCCTTCAAACATATTTCTAATAAAGTGCAAATGGGACACTAGATGCTGAATAAGAGTGCTTTGGATGAAATAATTTACTACATAAATTCATAACATGTTCTACATGAATAAAATTAAATAAAGAATGTATGACAACAGTATCTGATTTTTTTTTTTTACGATGGTACCGGCCGGGTTTGCCAATAAAAAAAAACTAATTCTAGCGAAGGAAAAATAATGAAAATATGCTAATTTAAAAAAATTCTATATTAAGTTAACTTCCACCAAAGCTAAAATTAAGAAATTAAAGTTCAGCTAAAAGTTATTGAACAAATTGATTAAATAAAATGTAATGTACAAGTGCATGACTCATGTACATCAATAATGAATATGTTGGTTTTGCAATGTAAACATCATGTTATAAGCATGCAAATACATTAGGACTTATACTTTAACACATTAAATGTTATGCATTATCAACTAATCTCTGTATCCACCAAAGGGTCCTTGACTATAAAACAGTGTTTAACAACACATATCCGAATAACTGGGAAAACAGGGAACACAACAGGGAAATTACATCACATTTTCCTTCATGTTTGTTTCTCCACTTGTTCAACCGGATTAGGGTTTATAGACAGTCTGAATCCTGTTTATTCTAATTAGCATATCTACAACTTCAAAAGTGTAATAAAGATGCACATGTCTAAACTAAAGCAGGTATAAAAATACTTAAATTCACATTCAGCTTTGGAAATGTACGATAGCCTATAAGATAACATTAAATTCAAATTCCATTTTAACCACTTTAAAAATACTTTTGACAGTATTTTCATATCACAGACCATGAATTACATTAATTATTATATTTTTTAATATATATTACTATACTAGCCCACAAAAGCTGCTGTGCTACCACCAGACAGACACTTACCCGGTTGAATCGCATCGACGGCGGCGAGGATTACGCAGATCAAGACCCCGGGTAGGAGGAGGGAGGCCCGGGCTCGCCGTGCGCTCCGACTCCGGGAAAACAACATCCTTCGCTGCGCTTCTCAAGTCCAGGACAGCAGATAAAAGCTCCGGAGTGTCATTCCCTCATCTGTGTGGGTCGGGTGGACGTAAACGACTGAGAGAGACAAACCGGCCCGAATAAGGATGAAAGCGTCAACTCAAGAAGAGCGTTAAGCCGCTACCCGTGTGGTACAGAGCTAAAGATAGAGGAGAGCGATTGCGGCAGGAGGGAGGAGGACCTCCGCTGATACACACGCTACAGGAGAGATTAGAGCAGCTACATGCAGCTGCGGGAGGATGAATGAGCTCGTGACGCAATCACGCTGACGTCGTGCTTCTTCTCTCAGGTGAGGGAACAAATTCTATTAATAACAAAATAAAAGAGTGTTTCAGTATAAGAAATATTTTCACACTATTGTCACAGAGGGAACTTTGCATTTTAACAGACTTATTGTATTTTTAGTAAAATGTAATCAGTTTTGAAGTAAGTTCTGTTTTAAAGGGACTTATGTTTGAATTTTCTTTTTTTCCAGTCTATGGTTTGAACAAAGATGTGTCCACAGCCTAATGGTAAAATTCTACCCACTCCTTTTTTATAATCTCCATAAATCGAAGAAGTTCCAGATTTCCCCCTACTCTTACATAGGGGGAAGCCCTGCCCATGACTGGTGACGATCTGCCATAATAGCATATATACCGCTCCAGAATTCCGCCATTTTTGTTTCCTCGAGGTTGCAGCTGGAGATATAGCCTACAAAGACAAAAAAATGTCGGCACAAAAAAAAAACATTACAAATGTTCTGTTATTATTGGATGTACCAACGGACATAAGAGTCTTCATAGACTCCGCGGTGTAGTGACACCAAACTTCATTTAAATTAATATAATTCGTATATACTTAGGATAATCATTAACTGACAGTTTGGGGAGACCTGATTTCGAGGGAGGACACATCTGAGTCACTGAGGTGGTTGAATTTCATTTATGAAGGAAATGTGCCGAAGAAAGTAATTAAAGTTAAAGTGTTATATATTTGCGCAAATCATTTTACAGTACATAATTTTATAATTAATTTATATAGCGCTTTTCTAGGCACTCCAAGCGCTTGACATAGAAGGGGGGAATCTCCTCAACCACCACCGATGTGCAGCATCCACCTGGATGATGCGACGGCAGCCATATTGCACCAGAATGCCCACCACACACACCATCTTATTGGTGGAGAGGAGACAGAGTGATGAAGCCAATCGTATATAGGGATGATTAGGAGGCCATGATGGACAGGGGCCAATGGGCAAATTTGGCCAGGATGCCAGGGTTACACCCCTACTCTTTATCAAAGGATGAGGATTTTTTAATGACCACAGAGAGTCAGGACCTCGGTTTAAAGTCTCAACCGAAGGACGGTGCTTGTTACAGTATAGTGTCCCCATCACTACTGGGGTGTTAGGACCCACACAGACCACTGGGTGAGCACCCCCTGCTGGCCTCACTAACACCTCTTCCAGCAGCAACCTGGTTTTCCCAGGTCTCCCATCCAGGTACAGACCAGCAGTATTGGGGAAAGTTACTTTGAAAAGTAATGCATTACAATTCTCACCTGGGCTGGGCTTGTTTTTGTTTTTGTTTTTTTAATAACAAAAAATGTATATTCTTGTGCAACGGTAAAGACCTCTTCATACCAAAATTGAAATAATAAGCCCCATTCTGAGGTTAAAATGCAGATTCACGCATGAACAGTAGAGGGCGCAGCTCTGCTGTGCTGCCATTCTGGATAATGGGAGAATAGGATGCAGGAGAAAAAAAGTTTTACCAATAAAGACAAAAAATCTAGTAATTTTCATCATCAAAGGTCAGCAGCAAGACATTGGCAAATTAAATATAAAGGTAGATTATGCATAAATAGTTGTTTTATTTAACATTTAATTATTGGAGGTTTGCATAGTACTCTGATTTTGCATTTGACTGATTTTATTCATTTTGAGGAGTACAGAATCTTTATTGTGCAAGTGAGATAAATAAATGCTCACATTTAGTCTAGAACTATAATAACCATCATGTTCACACACACGCCTCTGCACTTATTTTTCTCAACATGGGGGCAGGAGAGCTGTCAGTCAAATTAATGTGAAAAAGTAACTCAGATATTTTGTTGTAAATTTGAAAAGTAATGCGTTACTTTACTAGTTACTTGGAAAAAGTAATATTATTACGTAACTCAAGTTACTTGTAATGCGTTACCCCCAACACTGCTGACCAGGGTCAGCCCTGCTTAGTGGGAAACCAGTCTTCGGCTACAGGGTGATATGGCTGCTGGCCTGAGAGAGACAAACAGACAAACATGCTAGTCGATGAGTTGAATCAACTTAACTCAATAACAACTACATACAGTAAACACTAACTATTCAGAAACGTCCAGATGCAGTCTAAAAAGTTGTAACTTCTTTCTGAGTCTGTCTCTCCATCAGTGTCCGACTCCGGTTCGAACATGTAAGGCTGAATACCACTGACAATTTCAGACATTTTGGCTTTGTGACATTCTCCACTGTTGTTTTTGCCTGAGTATCCAAACCGAGGAAGCGGTTCTTCTGGAAAGGAGGAGCAGCAGCTAATTTGCATTTAAAGGGACACACACAAAATGGCAGGTTTTTTTCTCACACCTAAATAGGGGCAAATTTGACAAGCTATAATCAATGATCTGTGGGGTATTTTGAGCTGAAACTTCACAGACACATTCTGGGACATTAGAGACTTATATTACATCTTGTGAAAAGGGGCATAATAGGTCCCCTTTAAACACACAAAACCAGTGCTAGATAAAACAATTTCGTCTAATTGAGTTTTTGAGACCTTCAATTTGAATGTTACTACAATACAACCCTTGTTACAACTTCATCATATGACCTCAAGCCCTGGTGTTTTTCTGACTCAAAGAGGTCATATTTCTTGCTGCCATTTTAAAATCGTAATATTTAGATTGATTATAAGTAAATCATTATTCACATGCTCTTATAGTGTTTTGTATTACTGTATATTTCTGGTTTTCAAAAAAAAGGAACATAGTACTAGTATACCAGTATAAATCAAGCGCCAGCGTTAGTTCTGGCAGGCCACGTAGTCAAGCTCCGCTATCAGCTCATTGGGAAATTCTAACTCCGCCCCTCTTTAAGCTGATCTGTTTCAGCTGATCCTATGCTCTCAATTGGCTTCTCTCAAACAGGGCGGCTTACTTAAGCATAGCTTCACTTCAATCTGCCTGCTTGGACGCTTCTGCTGCACGCTGCTTTGCAACCTCCTCCCCAGCTCCTCCTTAAATTGCTAACTTAATCATGTCATTCTGTTGTCATTGATGCATGCTCTGTTCTAAATGGGGGATTTGCTCTGCCCTCCCAGTTAAATGGGAGGTCGTCCCCAGAATCTGCTGCTGTTCCCTGTCTTGGCTTTTCATGGAGCTCATGAAAGGATGGGGAATTTAGAACAGAGCCATACCGCCAAATCTAAATCTTTACAAAATATGCAATTAAAAAATTGTACTAAATGTTTGTCTATTGTGTTTTTTGACTTTAGTGGACCTGACAGAAATGCTGTTTATTAACAATTCATAAAAATAACATTATAATAACTTGCGTACAATATGTTTGCACATATAAAATGCATGATATATATTTTTTCTTTTGCATATCATTTCTTTTTTTTTACATTACGGTATACAAGCCCTGAAATGTGAAAAACCGGTGAAAAAATATATATACGTCAACAGAAGAGGGAAAAAAACTGCTTTGTCAAACTGTTTCAAGGGACCTACAAGAAAAACATTTATTTAGGCAAATTGAGTGTGAATAATGACAAAATTGTACAAATAAATAAATAAAAAATACAATAAATGTGTTGTTTAGAAACAGATACTGTAATATTGAAATTCACATTCCATGCTTATGAAATATGCTGATAGTGGCACCTGGTGGCCTAAATTGGCACATGCTGTTTGTTAGGGAGCAATCAATTTCTTTCTAATAAAATATATAAAGGTGGATACAAAAACATTTTTAAAGAGAAAAAATTAGACAAAAATGAGTACAGATTTTCTTTTTTCTTGTTTTTATCATGTAAATCAGCAGATTATTTTTTAGCTCCCATTCTGGGGTATCCAGGGCTGTTGCTGACAAATAGCTCATGGTCCTTGCCTGAATACTGATAGAAATAATAAACAGGTAATAAACACTGTCAATATTTTTTATCACCATCATAATCAGAGATCCGAAATCTTCAAGACACAGGTGAAATCAGATGTAACGATGATAGTAAGACCTTTTTGTGTTTTGAGAAGTATTCCTCAGTTTTGAGGGTCCTGTTCAGATTGCTTGGTCTGGATAGTCGGGAATTTATCTAGAAGAGGAAGAGCCGCTGCAAACCCAAGAGATTTAAGACAATACAGACATGAATTACTAAGGAGGCAATGCTGCTATCTAGCAGAGTGCGGTTGAAACCGCCTGTTATAGAGCTGAGAGAGATAGCCTACGTGGTGCTTACCTCTGGGTGAATCCAGTCTTGGGAGAAACAAAATGAATGCTTAAACGCTAGACAAACAGGTAGGCTATAAAAGATTGTAGCATTCACCGATAACTAGTAGGCCTAAATATTTTTTAACACGAAAAAGGGAGACCTTAAAGTGTTTTGAGAAGTAGATGCGTCAGTTTTGCTTGGGAAAGATGTTAGCTTTCTGGATTGTGGGAATTCAATTTGCCCAAAATAGGAAGATCCACTGCAAACCAAAGACACAAAAAGTAGATAGCCTGATTTGACGAAGTGCAACTCTAAATTGTAAGATGGCATACAAGTGGACAATTTCCACGAACATGCTATGCTATCTTACTGAGTGAGGTTAAATTTGAATGTTATATATGGAAAGAGAAATGTGGAACACACATCGCCTCTGGACTGATCCAGACTTTGTAGAGAAGGCCCAGTAGAGGGCGCAGGGGAGGCCTGGGGCTTTGCTAAAGGGCGCCCTCTGTTGATAATTTTTGGTAGTGCCAACTGCAAAGGCACAATGTTATTCAAAGCATATTTCAGTTTTAACAACGATATCAATTTAATCTGCGATTTTAGCAAATGATTTTGAACTCCAGTTTTTAGCATAACTGCATTAAACCCATCTTTAAACAATTAAATTACCCCGTGACAGCTGTATCTCCTAGGCTAATGTGACAGATAAGTCCTATTATGGTGGTGGTAAACCGGCGAAACGGTCATGGGCGGCCAAGGCTCCTTGATGCACGTGTGGTCCGATCAAACGAGACGAGCTACAGTAGCTCAAATTGCTCAAGAAGTTAATGCTGGTTCTGCATAGACGCAGACCACTCAAGGTGCCCATACTGACCCCTGTACACCTCACGTAAGCATCAGAAGGTATTCCCTGGTGGCTACCTTGCAGGACTTAAAGGACCTGCTGCTAACATATTGATGCCAGATACCACAGCACACCTTCAGGGGTCTAGTGGAGTTCATGGGTGCGTCTCAATCAGCTCCCTAGTTCAGTAGTCAGTGCACTGATAAGGACATAAGTCAGTACCCTGACTACTGAACTAGGGAGCTGATTGAGACGCACCCCATGCCTCGATGGGTCAGGGCTGTTTTGGCAATAAAAGGTGGACCAATACAATATTAGGAAGGCGATCATAATGTTATGCCTGATTGGTGTATGTACTATAAGTATGGAGAGAGAGAGGGAGAGTAATGTTGTACAATAAAAATATAAAACAAAATGATATTATAAATATAAAAAAAAAATGAGACTGTATGGCCATAACTTGATTTTAATGGCAAGTACTAACATTTCATCAGTCAATACAAAAACAGCTATTAAAAGACACTATAAAAATCTCATTCTGTCACAGCAACAGAATATATTCATCACTTTGGCCCTCGATAACAAACATCTTCATCTCAAGCATTGTATAGAAAATATCTTAAGAAATAAATATAATCCCATCTGATCTGTATTACGCCCACACAATGAAGTAAATCAGTCATAAGCCCTTTGTGAAACAAGAGGTACACAGGTTGACATCCTTTTGAGAACAGCCATCAGCAACATAATACAAGGTGTACATTGTAATTAAGACTTGAAATGGAAAGGTTTTGGGCTGATATAACCGTTCTCCACATGCTATAAAGAAAAAGATTGTATTGAACTATTAACGTTTAATACTCTTATTTTAATTGACTATGGAGTCTGAGCTACGTTATGGCTGTGTGAACAAACTTGCATCGCAATGAACATTCAATGCAAAAGCTACTCTAATAATTATGATGCATTTCACATATTCTAAGACAAAGTGATTTATAGAAAGCAATAAATCTAGTGTAAGCAGCATCTCCAATGTGATTGTGAAGATGCATGTAGGACAGTGGTGGTTGTCATTATATATATATATATATATATAGGACTAATTGTCATTATCACCCTGTTAAGAGACCATACCCATGAAATATAATTCTCTTTGATCAATATAAATATCACTATATAATCTATCTGTGTCCTAGGCCTTTATGACAGATGCATTACAACGCATGTTTTGCGGTAGAGGAAAGGCCAGCTCTCTCAAAAATCTTCCTTGACCAGTCACTGCATGCAGGCAGGACGAATGCACACACACACATACAAACACACAGATTTAGTATTGGCACATGATGAAATGCACACAATCTGTGACTCAATGATAAAGGCACTGTACATGCCTTTCACACACAAATGCAAACATGTTCAAGTCATAGGTCATTGATTTCCCTGATGTTTCTGTATTGAAAATATGGTAAACTATGTCATACTAGTTCATTCTCCCTCATATAAACATCTTCTGTAATGACTACAACACTGCTTTTGGGGGGTTTGGTCATAGAAGCCCTGTGTTTAAGGATTTCCTGAAGACTTCAAGCCACTTCAATTTCGAAGATGAATTAAAAAACGCACAGGATGGAGAACCTGTGATCTGTGGTGAAAGAAAAAGACTAAGAAAAACATTCAAATAAGGTCTGATTCACATACATTGGTGTGAGAGAACATCGTGTACACCTCTTTAATTCCAAAACGGATTGCTTTTCAAATGTAGACAATTGAGAAGAATCGATTGCAACTACCACCATATCAGAGAGACAGAAGCTTTGCACCATCTCGCTCTGTGCCAATATAGTTCCAACTACGCAAGATAAGACCGTCTTAACAGAGGGAGACTTTTGACCCCCCTGTGAGGTGAGCAGATGGTACAGTCCAGGCTTAGCAGAAAAATTCACCATAGCACAGCCTGCATTTTCTGATCAGAGGTCAGTGACAGGGAGCAACAGCCCTGCGTTCTGCGAAGGGGACCGTGGTCACAGATGATCCCACTGTCAGGGGCTGTTCTCAGGGTCTTTCTGCAGAAAGGTGCAAGTCTCCTGGTTGTCGCCAGTCAACGACGCGGCCTCGGTCTCACTTTGCTCCAACACCAGCTGGATGGTGGTGCTTTCTGTCTCACCCTCAGCAATCTCGCCTTCCTTAGCAAGACGGAACTTAATATTTAACTTCTCATGTTTTTCTACAAGGAAATAAAAAAAGATATCAAACAAACTTGAAATTAGAGTCCACCTAAACTATGTACAAAAAAAAATTCAAACTGTACAAGCTATACAAGACAAAATGAATGTGTTATTTTTTATTAGCAAACTGTTTGTGAATAATGGTGGATGAATTTAAATGTAAAAAATTAATTATTACTAGATATAATTGTATAACCTATACTGTATGTGTGTATGTATATATATATATATAAAATAAAAAAAACTAGTCTGCTGATTTTTAATTATTATTTTGCTGATTAATATTGTAGTGGAATCCGTGATACACTACAATTCAAATGTTTGTGGTACGTACGATTTAAAAAAATAAATAAAATGAAAATGTAATTATCATTTACATGTAATTTAAATTAATATTTTTATTCAACAAGGACACATTAAATTGATCACAAGTGAAATTAAAGACATTCATAATGTTACAAGAGTATTAATAATTGAGCGGCAATAATAACTGATAATAATTAAGCAGCAAATCAGCAAATTAGTATGACTTTTGAAGGATCATGTGACACTAAAGACTGGATCCATTAGGCTGCTGAAAATACAGCTCTGCCAGCTTTTTATTTTTATTTATATATATATATATATATATATATATATATATATATATATATATATATATATATATATATATATATATATATATATATATATATATATATATATATATATATATATATATATATATATATATATATATATATATATATATATATATATATATATATATATATATATATATATATATATAAATAAAAAGTTATTTAAAAATACTTCTGTTTTAAAAATCTAAATGCAAAGGTTGTATTAGTTAACATTAGTTAATGCATTAGTTAAGATGAACTAACCATGAACAACACCTCTGTTCAGCATTAGTTAATCTTTGTTAACGTCAGATAATAAAAATACAGCTGTTCATAACTAATGTTAGCAAGATTTTAATAATGCATTAGTAAATGTAGAAATGAACATTAACAAAGATAAATAAATTATTTATAAGTACAGTTCATTATTAATTCATGTTAACTAATGTAGTTAATTAATGTTAACTAATGAACCTTATTGTAAAGTGTTACCAATATATAAAATCAAGCTGTTGCTAGTTAGTGACAAGTCAACAAAATAAGAGTATGTGTAATCCATTAATACATATTCAATAGTTTTAGTCAGTTCAAATACCTTTTCCCAGCTGTTTCTCTTTGGGGAGCAGGAGAACGTCCACATTGTGATGTTCTTGCAGAGCGTCAGTGAGTGTAGCTCCCTCTTTGCTGAAGAGGAACACCAGGGGAACTGTGATGTCATCTGTAGGTTCTCCATCTCCAACCATCTGGAACAGTGGCGTCTCAGAACTGCTGCTCCCCTCTCTGTGATCTGTGAGATCATTCAAAACCTAAGAGTCCAGATTCGAAGACAGTGCAGAGAAGAAGTAATATTACACTAGATCTCACCAATGAAGATGACTCCGATGGCTCCTGCTTCCTGCAGCCGTCGAGCTTTAACAGCAAACATGCAGTCTCCTCTTAATGCCAGCGCTATGTGTCCCTGCAGCTCTACTGCATTCTCAATGTAACCACACGCCGTATAAGGAACACTCTTTACAATACTACCTTTCACCTTTGAGAAAGTCAGAGAAGAGACAATAATTAAATTATGTTAAAAGAATGACATGTCTGCATTGAGGTCAAGAAGTTTCCGTACGGTTGCTCACCCCATGCTCTTGTTTGGTAAGATCCACTCCAAACTTTGCAGGACCAGCCGTAAGGACTGTTCGACCCAAAAATGGAGGGGAAATGAGCTGCACAATCAGTGGCACCACTTCCTCATGCTCAGGGGTTTGACTCACCTCAGCAACCAGCTTCAGCTTGTACACACCCTTCTGTGAGTCCTATGGAAAAAGAGACGGATAAATGAATTAACTGACATACCGAAGGGATAAATCACAGATTGTCCAACAGTCTATGATTAATAGACTAATTAAAACTAATTAAAATATTTTATTTAATTGAGATAATGCTGAAGTAAAAAAAAAAAAATTGATAAAACATTAATAAATACCACAATAATATATACTACAATAGTATATATTGTGCAGGGTGAGGCCGAGAGCCATGGGAACGGAGCGAAGCCAGTGGCTTGAGTGTGAATGAGCTAATGCGCACCACACCGGTCTCAAGTCCCAGAGAGGCGTCCCGGAAGGATAAAAGGAGGAGAGACGACCGTGAAGGACGACAGAGGACCCGGCCTGGACTGTCGTTGATTTGTTTTAGTTTATGCGGCAGTCGTCCGTGAGAGGCTACCACTTTACTTTCATTTTGTTGTTTGTTTTAGTTATTACGTTAATGTTCGTCTGTTCTTGCCTCCTCCTTCCCTGAACACAACCTTGTTCCGTATATAAATAATACCAAAATAACTGGTTGGTCTACTTAAAGGGTTAGTTCACCCAAAAATGAAAATTCTGTCATTAATTACTTACCCTCATGTCGTTCGACACCCGTAAGACCTCCGTTCGTCTTCGGAACACAAATTAAGATATTTTAGTTGAAATCTGATGATCAGAGCGAAAGGCCTCCATTGGCACAATGCACGGTTCACTCTCAAGACCCTTAAAAGGTACTAAAGACGTCGTTACAAAGTCCATCTCACTACAGTGGTTCTAAAATAACTTTATGGATCGGCGAGAATAGTTGTGCTCAAAAAAACCCCTAAATAATGACTTATATAGTGATGACGATTTCAAAACACGGCCTCATGAAGCTTCGAAGTAGAGGGCTGCATTGGGATTGAGTCCCGCCGGGTCCCGCGGGACCCAACGTAAATCTTGCGGGAGCGGGCGGTTTGAATTTTGCTGCGGGCGGGAATGGGCGGCTAAAAAAAAACACAGCGGGAATCGGTGGGATAGGGAGGTTGCATAACGACATGATGGAGAAGATGTCAATAGATGATGTAGAAAAGAACCTCAAACGAGGTATTTACAGCACAAAAGCTAAGCAAGGAAAGTCTGACATTTGGAGAAGTTTCTCAATTGTTTTGGTAGGCAAAATCATGCGGTATAACGTTATATGTATCCACATATTGCGCAGCTGGCAAATACATAGCTACTTGATCATACCTCACCAAAAACGCTCAGCACTCCCTGCAGGTCAAGTTGACTGTTTGGTGTTTTTGACAAACAATACATAGAAGTTTAGTGAGTGGAAATGGATTTTGTTTCTAAATGTCCGTTTGCTATTTTGTGTTCACATTACGTTCTGTTGAAGCATGTTTTCTCAGGTTTCCTTTCAGTCGGTCACGTTCGACGTACGTCGGAACTGACCGACGAATTGGGATCTGTTTTTTGTTTTTCAATCTGTTTTTCTGTTTTGCAAAGCAGTCTATTTGTATGTGCAAAGTTTTTGATAAAAACGAAATTATATTTGAATGTATTTGTCTTTTTTTTTTGGTTTACATGCAGGCCAGGGAATCGAAACAAACAACCCCATGAATCTCTTTAATAATATCAATACAAATACGTGTTTTTTTTTTTCCTGCGGGACGGGAGAAGACACAAAATCAATGCATCTCTATTATTGTGCGGGAATAAATTCTCAGAGTTTTGCGGGTGCGGGCGGGAGTGGACATACATATTGCGGGAGCGGGCGGGAGTGTAACACATACGTTGCGGGAGCGGGCGGTAATGGTCAGAAATTCGGCGGGTGCGGGCGGGAGCGGGATGAAGAAAACAGTCCCGCGCAGGGCTCTACTTCGAAGCGTTATGAATCAGTGAGTCGAATGAGCAGTTTGGATCGCCAAATTTCAGCAGTTTGGCGGTTTGACACGCGATCCGAATCATGATTCGGCTCACTGATTCATAACGCTTCGAAGCTACATGATGCCTTGTTTTGAAATCGTCATCACTATATAAGTCGTTATTTAGGGTTTTTTGCGCACAAAAACTATTCTCGCCGATTCATAAAGTTATTTTAGAACCACTGTAGCGAGATGGACTTTGTAACGACGTCTTTAGTACCTTTTAAGGGTCTTGATAGTGTAAAGTGCCATTGTGCCAATGGAGGCCTTTCAGAGCCATCAGATTTCAACTAAAATATCTTCATTTCTGTTCCGAAAATGAACGGAGGTCTTACGGGTGTCGAACGACATTTTTGGGTGAACTAACCCTTTAAATTAATAATTCTTGCAGATTCACCTGAGATACTAAGCCTTGGCTTGCAGAGATCAGCTCAGTGAGAGGCGTCAGAGAGATGCCCATGCTTTTCAGAAACTCGACTGGCTCCAGGCCAGTGTCATGAAGAGGCAGTTCAATCCCCCTGTGTTGAAGAAAAAGAGGAGTTAGGCCCTGTTTCTTGTACATGCTGCTCTATAGTAAACCTGTAGCATATGACTCACCTGACAGATGAGGCTTGCTGGGCTCTTCCCACGCCGGTGAGGTATTTATAGCTGTCCCTGATAGTCTTGGCGAAGGTGGGGTTGTTAGGGAACAGGGTTTGAGCACTGGGGCACGAGTATGAAAACAAATCGTCTTCATGAGCTTGAGGTTCCTGAAAGATACACAATGATGTTGTGACTCTTTAGCTATGTTTCCATTGACATGCTTATGTGAATTTTGGGATATAGCATTTAAAAAAAAGAAAAAGGATGGAAATGCCAAGATGCAAAATCTTATGATGGAAACACATTTACTGAATAAATTCTTCAGTACAACAGATTATTAACCAATCTCAAATGTGGTTTTAGTCATTCTGAAATGCCTGAGCCAAAGTTTTTCATCAAAATGATTTTGTGTAATTACCTCCCAGACCGGTTTCACACAATTGCACTCCCGAACATTAGGCATCAGAATGCAAGATAACATGACAGCATTTGTCGTCTAAGGTGCAAGTCATTTTATTATGTAGGGAGAAAAGTGCGTTTTTCGACTACCTCTGGAAGTGGTCAAAAGTGGACAAGCTCAATGTTTTAGACCCCGTTTACACCTGTATTTAGCGTCGTCCACCTGTGATCCGATCGACCAAAATGCATCTTAATACCAGGTTTAAACAGGGCCTTAGGTCGTTTTCACACTGGCAGTGTAGTTCCAAACATGGTACGGTTCGCATGAAAATTTTGTAACGTGAAAGCAGTCATGCGGACCCTGGTGTAACGAACCCTAGACTACCTGAAGGAGGGAAGTGGTCTGAGTTCGATTGCACTCAAACTGGGCCGCGATTCGAGTGAATATGAAAGCAACACAAACCCGTGCAATGTATCCTATGAAACAACTATCCTTATGGTATTTCTTGGATCCATAAGAACCCTTGTTCCTATGACTGACCCCCAAATTATGTTCTAGACAGAATTTATGTTTGTAGAAAAAGTTGAGCTCTTACCGTGTTGTTGGTATGGCAGGAGGGCTGGGTCGTTGATAGAGATACTGGGAGCAAATGAGCCTCAGTAGTGAAAATATAGTCATCAATGTCTATAGGCAACTGACTCTTTTCTGAGAAGAGCAGGTAGAGATACTTAAACATCTCAGCCAGGAAGAAGGAATCCATCCTTGAAATAAACAAACACAAATAATTGTACTACTACTGTATAACTACTAATTTACCCTTTTAAATGAATCCAGATAAAAGACGACTAATAGGGCTCCCACCTGTCCTCATGCGTTCCTGTCCTCACATCCTGTACGGCAGCGAAGCCGCAGGGGACTCGAGCGTGAGTATTCAGCTTCTCCACTATAGACTGGCCCACTTTTAAGTAGTACGGATCACCTGTGGCCTAGAAATGAGGTGGAGAATGTAATTTAATAACACTGAAGACAGACAAAATAACTAGTTTGACAAGACACTGCAAGTCAACTGTGAACCTTAAGCTCCGTTCACATTGACATTCACTGTTGGTTGCTAGTAGGCATTCGTCTTCAACTGCTGTATTCAACTGTTATCAGGTGGCATACTTACTTTGTAAAGGAAATATGTGCTCTCAGCAAACTCTGGTCTCAACGGGTGCTGCCCCCAGTGAACTCTGAACTCGGAGGTAAAGGCCTATTAGACAACAGATCAATTGTAGGCAAAGACATATGGGGGATTAGTATTAAAAAAATACAACAAATTAGGCTGTGATCTCTGTAGATTGAGGATGTTTAGGTTTAAGTGACTTGTGTAAAAGCAGTCGTTCATTAATTACCTCAGGGAGAAAATTGTGCTGTTTAGTCACTTGGTACAGCATCTCATGTGTCTCTATGGCAGGTTTCAAGTCTCCTCTCAGAACCTGAAAGATATTTTGGTATATTTAATTTAAATGTTCACTTTAAACATTTAAGTTTTTCTCCTTGCAGTCCACATGCCCGCCAATGGCTTAGTACAGAGAAAAATTTACTGAGCATAAATATTCATTTAAATAATTATTTTTTACCATTTTGCATTGAATTGACCATCATGTCATTGTAAGAATCATATGCCATTGGTAAATGAGCACCTCTCACTAAAATGTTGTGACCAGTGTTATTTTAGTATTATTAATATACCATTATAGTATTTATTCATATTTTAATTAGCTTTTATTTTTACATTTTGATTTTAGTCATTTTGTTATGTACTTTGTAATTGTCTTTTAGCATTAATTTATTTTTAATCATTTTACTACTTCCATTTTTTTTAGTTTCAAACAGAGATCACGATTCTCCCATGATTCTAAACAGACAACATGTAATTTACTAGGGGTTCTGAACCTCTGACAAATATTTATTGCTGCAGTCTATTTAAAATGTTTAATAAATCAGAATGAATTCTTTTTTTTAAACAGTTTGAATGATTCAATGACATGAATTAAGTCACTTGTCACCAATTGATGGCGTAACGATGTAATTGATACAATTGTTATTTGAAGCAGCAAGTCACTTCCTTTTTTCATTTGCTCTATTTTGATCGCTAATGTTTACTCAGTAAACATTAGTCTATTGCAACGATGGTGTGAGGACCCTATTTTAATTGCTCAGTCTATTATTATTCTTCTCTGAAATGAATGCAATTTAATTAATTGTTTAATCGATATGTCATCCTCAATAAAGCCGTCTCCGGCGTCTGCCTCCGATCTTTTGAATATTCTGATCTAATATGACCCCTGACCTGTAAAGTTGCCAGAATAATAATCAAACGCTGTTTGTTTGTTAATTGGCCAGTGGAGAACTGGCACCCCGACTGAGCCTGGTTTCTCCCAAGGCTTATTTTTCTCCATTAGGTCACCTGATGGGGTTTTGGTTTCCTTGCCACTGTCGCCTTTGGCTTGGCTTGCTCAGTTGAGGACACAAAATGTTCAACTAAATATCCAAACAAATCCGATTAGTAAACTAAATTAACCATATAAACTAAATTAATAATCTAATGCCCACATTGTCACTGTATGATAATTGAAATGAGCTAGATGACATCACCGTTTTCTCCGGAGAGGCTGTACGGCCGAATCAAATTCTGTTGCATTATTTTCCTGTTTAAAGCTGTGAAGCTGCTTTGAAACAATCTGCATTGTAAAAAGCGCTATATAAATAAAGTTGACTTGACTTGACTATTGCAGAAGACTGATCATGTAATTTAAAAAATATCTTTATTTCCTCAGGCAACATGAAATAAAGAGGATGAAAAAAGTGAACCTGTAGTCCAGGGAAGAAGGCAAGCAAGGAATCCATCCAGCTGCGCACATTTACGGTGGGGTTGTGCATGTGCACATTGAGCAGAAGAGGAGGCTGGCTGATGTACTTCATAATGGCACTGTAGTGCTGTCACAATAGACAAAGACAAAGTCACATGTGCAGATAATAGATGTAATAAAACAAGCTTTGTTTGACTAATAGAGGTTTGATTATTTCTGAAGAATAAAGAGTCCTTACTGTGTTGAATCTCTCAAGGTACACCTTGTCCCCAAGAAGAATATAAGCTTTCATTAAGTATTCATAATAAGAGTCGATTCCAGCGCCAACGCCGCTATCTGTCATGAGAAGCAGAGAAGGTACCGATGTGAATATCGTCTCTATTAGAGTCACAGTAGATGTGTTAAAGTGGCTGTATGGGGTGTTTTTCACTGTGTAAACCAAGTGACAACAACAACAGAAGGGGCCTTACCCCTGCGAACCCAGTCTCCATTGTGGATGTTGATCACAGTGCCGACAAGGTCACTTCCTCTTTGCCTCTTTTCCCAGAGGACGTCCATAGCTTTCCTAGCGTGTTCCTTCATAGATGCAGGTTGAAAAACTTCTTAGCACACACTTCTCACTGTCTGGGTTTTGATCTTTTTTAGGTGTGTAAAAAAATAAAATAAAAAACCTTCCTGGATGTTTACCTCAAATATTGTGTCCCCAGACATTCGGCTGAGAGCTGCAAACTCCAAAATCATGGTCCCTGCGCAAGCAGTGCAAGTGTCCGACTCAGTGCCTGTACGAGAAAGGGGGTTGACGACTCCATAGCGCAAGTTTACCTGAAGAAGAAAATTTAAATGCAAAAAAAAGTTTATATATATATATATATTTCATTTTGTATAGTGATTAAACAAATATTCCCCCAAAATACTTGTCCAGATGTTTTTTTTTGTCATTTTAATTAGAATCCAAATATTATATTGCTATTAGTTTGTTCATACATTTTGATTTTAAGGCTGCAATATACAAGCAAAGCATTTGACCCAAATTAAAGGATAAATTTGCTAATATTCAACCAGCTTTGAGCTTTGTATTGTTACAATGTCTGTAGTATATGTAAATTAATAACCACAGTCTTTACAATGGTACACACTGTATAAAGATCCTAGATCATGTAATTTTCACAACTGTTTTATGGAGCTTTTGTCTTTTAGGAAAGACTTTTTTTCAGCTGAACAATCAGATTAGAGCCCTGCATTTCTGCCCGAGCCCGACGGGCCCGGACTTTTTTACTCCCCTATGGCCGGGCTTCGGGCCAATTTTCACGTCGTACCTCAAACGCGGGCCGGGCTCTGGGCCTTTTTCCTTTATTTTATATTTTAGACATTCATTAATTAAAAGAAACAATGAGATGTGCTGCGCTGGTGGAAACAACATGAGACCACGATACCGCGACTGTCAAGACGGCTCGCACAGTGTTTAGAGTACGGCGCGGGGCTGGCGCGGGGCTGGCGCTATGCAACGCATTGCCGCAAATGAGTAAAGCAAGCAACACGCAAACAGCCGCAAGTGAAACTGAAAATAGGCTACTCAAAAACAGTCATCTTCATTGAAACGAATGAGACTAAATGCTCTTACCAGTGCTTAGGTTGCTCACTCTCATATTGCGGTCTTTGATCTTGAAATGAGCTGATGAATAGGCCTACCTATAATGCAGCTCATATCTGTTGCTTTCGTTGACGTGAACTCCGTTAAATGTGCATATAGCGCGGGTCGGGAATTGAAGATCGAATTTATATTCATTTTGTAGAGAGATGTAAGGTAAAACAACCTGCATGTTTTTTTTTCGATTGTGTAGCCCGTTATGTTTGCATGCGCCGTTGCGAGCATCATCAGCCTGCCTCAGCTTGTCAAAAATGCCTTTTTTTAGGCTAAACATTTAAACTAACATTGTGATGCTTGAAATGTTTTATATCTATGGATTTTATTATAAGCAAGACAAGTCCAGTGTTGATTTGAGAGGCTAAATTGATCAAACATGCGGTTAACTCACTGTCGGCCGCTTGGTCGTTACTTTAAAAAACTAAAACTTTAATTTAACAAACAAAAAAATGCTAAATTAACTTATTAAAGAAACAAAACGAAATATAACTACTTTGACATTAATACAAAACTTAACTATTTTAATGGATGCAACAATGTGTAATAGGGAGGATAAAAAATAGAAAAGACAGGATTCAGTCGGACTCGGGCGAAAATTTTGATTTGCTGTCGGACACGGGTTGGGCTAGGGCCTCAGCGTCTCGGGCCAGGGTCGGGCTAGGGCCTAGATTTGAGGCCCGTGCAGGGCTCTAAATCAGATTAAACAACAGTATGGGCACATTGGATTCTAAACCTCACAGCCTCGTTTTCATCCCAGTCAAAAATTTAATATGGCGCTACCCAGACTAGACAAGTGCTGCCAATACAAAGAGAGTTCAAATTATTCAACCATAAGTCAACAGTGGTGGAGTTACCCGAGGATAAGGAAGGCCACTGGTGGTGTTAAAGGCAGGCAGGAGGCGGTAACCCAGTTCTTTGGCCATGTGTAGCAGTTCATCTTTGTACCACTGCATCCTCTCTCCACGCTGCTTTAGAACAACTGCCATCACGTGTGCACCCAACAAGCCACTGGAAGAACAGGGAGAGGATTCGTCAATAATTCAAGATGTGAAGTCTATGAGAGCATGAGAATATAGCCTGAAAACCTTATATTATGTATATATTTCTGATAAACTTTTAGTGTTATAAATCATTAAAATGATTATAAGTGTTATAAAAAAAAAAGATAAACATATCCAAAACTAGAGAACCATCATGATCCGTACCCCAGCACACGGATATTGGTTTCAAAGACAGAGACAACTATGTCATTGTCCAGTCTGACATCTCTCAGTGTCATCTTCACAGCCTCCTCAAACTCATCCAGTTTGTTTAACAACTGCTCAAAACACACGAAACAACAGTTTAGAAGCAACCATTAATAGTGTTTTTCATTACATTCATTTTGTTTTACGTCCATCAAATCAGATAAGATTTAACTCACCACAAGGGTATCTAAACTATCTATTAATGTTAGCGAGAACCTGTAAAGAGAGAAAGAGAGGTTGTTATTAAACTCACCATTAAATCAAAATGGACTTGCTTTTTTATGGAATATTTCGTTATTTATCATAAATGATCCCTCATTAATCCAAATAACTTTCTCTCGATCTTGCAGCGACATGTCTTATCTTCTCGTGAGAGATGTTGAGCGAGACAACCTGTCACTCACATCATGATCATAGCAATAGCAAACCACAACCATCCAATCTATTCCCAATGGACAAAATCAAGTCCTGCCCTACATTTGTTCTTGTTCGACAAGCCGTTTCACTCGGATATATGTCATAATAGGGAAGAAAAGACGATTGCATCTTGCGTTTCATGGCGATTTTACTATCCCAAGGAATCAACATAGAAAACTATGTTTTAGATGTCAATGTTTATATCAATCTTTGCAACTAAATATAGTACATATATATAGTTTTCAGTCATATTTTGAGAATCTAAAGTAACATATTATAAGGATCATGTGTGGCAAATGTGAACGAATGCGAATGAAAAATGGTCTAAATGGATTTTCATCACTTTGACAGATTCATCATGAGCTCGACTCACTTTCCCAGAGAGTCATCAATGTCCCCTCGATTGGGTTCCATCCCTCTTACCCTCCCTCTACAGCTGAGGGGCATCAACTCATCTGCTGGGTAGGCATAGTCCTGACAGAGAATAAAAGAAATAATTATTAAGATGGCTTCTAATGCCAATTATTTAGGTCCAAAAAATACAAGCAAAAAATGAATATATCTGAATGTTCAGAAAGACACTAATTCTGAATTATTGACAGTGGGATCTGGGTATTTACTCACCATGTAACTGTTGTAGGCATGATCAAACATCTCTAGAATCTGGTCCCTAGAAAACAAACAAACAAAATGGAGCAAACGGCATGTCCTCTTTCATATCACACTGGGGGGAAAAAACTATAGAAACTCAATTCAACTGCTATGTTAACTGTTGCAGAAGTCACCAAAAGTCACATTTTAAGGTATGCCTTCCTCATCCACACTTGAAAAAAATATACATTATTTCACTGCTATATGTGATTGTGTGTGTGTGTGTGGGGGGGGGGGGGGGGATATGTGTTTATGCACATATATAGCTTAAAGGGATAGTTCACACAAAAATGAAAATATGTATATGTTTGTAACCAAGCAGAGAGAGCAACCATTGACTACCATAGTAGGGAAAAAAAATACTATGGTAGTCAATGGTTGCTCTCTCTACTTGGTTACAAACATTCTTCTAAATATCCTTTTTTGTGTTCAGCAGAACAAAGAAACTCATACAGGTTTGGAACAACTTGAGGGTGAGAAAATGATGACAATTTTCATTTTTGGGTGAACTATCCCTTAAATAGTTTGGGCTCAGTACGTTTTTTGTTACTTTATTCAGAAAGAATGCATTAAACTGATCAAAAGTGAAAGTAAATACATTTATAATGTTACAAAAGATTTCCATCTCAAATAAACGCTATTCTTTTGAACCTTCTATTCATCAAAGAATTCTGAAAGAAAAATATTAAGCAGCAACTGTTTTTAACATTAATAATCAACATAATAAGAAATATTCTCAAGCAGCAAATCATCATATTAGAATTAGAATGATTTCTGAAGAATCATGTGACACTGAAGTTTGAATAGCCGCTGAAAATTCAGCTTTGCCATCACAGGAATAAATAACATTTTTAAATATTTTGAACTTGATTTAATTGTAATATTTTACAATATTACTGTTTTTACTGTATTTTTAGCAAATAAATGCAGCCTTGGAGAGCAAGAGACTTCTTTCAAAAAGATTAGGAAATCTTACAGACCATATAATATAGCTGCAAGCAGCGATGACCGGCCCAAGCCCCGGCACCACCACCACGGTGGTTTTTAGGGAAACTGTGCAAGGTGGGCAATATGCTTTTAAAGCAGGTAAATATAAAAGGATATAAAGCTGCATATGGCACATTTACTGCAGCAGCTTGTGCCACCAGACCACAAAACACAATAGCCACATCCATGAGATCTTTTAAACTTAGATGATTTTCATGTCATAGGATGTTATAGGTCACTATGACTTTGACTCACAATAGTCACATTCATGTGATCAGCCTCCTACAACGAACACATCTGAAGTTTCATCAAAATCATTCAATGTATGCAGAAGTTATAACACACTTCCTGTTTCCCTTTTTTCGCCATAAATATGTTGCCTCACCATGGCCAAACCGTTTGAGATATCAAATCCACTCACAATTTAGCATCCTTAATGTCTTGACTTCATGCTGACTGAGATTGGTTGCGATCGGGAGTCATTAAAGAAGGCTTAAAGTGATAGTTCCTGTATGAGTTTCTTTCTTCTGCTGAACACAAAAGAAGGTATGTTGAAGAATATGGGTAAGCAAACAGTTGATGGGCCCCATTGACTTCCATGTTTGCTTCCATGTTTTTGCCAAATTCCTCAAATTATCTTCTTTTGTGTTCAGTAGAAGAAACCAACTCATACAGGTTTGGAACAACTTGAGGGTGAGTAAATGATGACAAAACCACTGAAAACAATGAGGTCATGTATGAATGACAAGAACAAATAATTGGTGTACCAACATAATTAGTGTCAGACAAAACCAAAATGACATGGAATTAAAGTATACATGTAATGTTTACCATTACATAAAGCATTACAGTGTGTCATCACCCTTAGGCATTCACAATTGGAGAGCACAGCAACAACAATGTTTGCCTAATGGGTTGGAATCAGTCAAATATAAAATATTCAATCTTAAATGTACACATAACAATAGTACACACAACATACCAAATAACATTATCATATGACCTACCATAAATAATCAAAATAACCATATAATAGCACGTTAAACACACCTGATTTTGGACTTTTCCTCTGCTGTCATGGCCTGTCCATCTTGACCAGTGACTCCAATTACAAAGCAGGAGAAGATCACAGCTGCCAGAGCCATGACAAACCCACCACAACTGAATGTTTCTCTTCTGATCCAGTTTACCCCCATTTTAAGAGGTATTTCTTGAGGATATGCTCTTTTAGCTCCTTTACATGTATCTAACCCCCTCAAGTAGAGTAACAACTGCCTGACTATAGAGGCCTGTCAAACTTTAATCACTTTTTATCTCGTCCTATGCAGTTCGTTGACATTAGTTGATTTAACATACCCGTCTTAATGATCGCATTTAATAATCGCCAGAATTTAGAATCAAGTGTATAAGTACTTTGGATAAAAGCGTCTGATAATGTATTTGATTATAACACTTAACTTAAAACAGATTGCCTAAGTTACCTGTCGAGCTAACGACGGCTAACTAGCAAACTTCCCCACAAATGTATTTCCCGCTTTACTTTTGATCTCTTTAGTCCCTCTTGATATTTCTGGACATATATCCTGTCGAACTGACTGGACCCAGCTCCTTATAATATCCATCCCATCAAGATTTAGCCCCTCATTTCGCTGAGTTTGATTTAGCCGACTGATGATCAGCCTCATCGGGGCGCGAGTTGATGATTTCATCAACAAGAGCCGTCGGACTGGACATAGCATTCGGTAAAACCGGATATTTATCATTCCAAAATTGTATTTAAAAACACAATCGATGTATTTGAAGTGGTTATAAAGCCTGTCTCGGATTTAAATGGACCTTAAATTGATTATAAAAAACTAAACAAAGAAACATTAACATTTTAAATATTTATTTCAAATACACAAACCATTTGTATGTGTAAACCCCATATTTTATATGACTTCATACATGTTAAATTGCATTTTAAAATAATTTAGAATTATATAATCGAGTTATTTGGCCATTTCCGCATCGCATCGCAGGCGGATTTGAGGACTTCTACTCCCAGAATCATCTGCGGCACTTACAAATAAAGCCTCGTGATGCAACGGTGCTCTTTTAGTTTGGGCTCAGTGCTTCTCAGCTGCTGGCCTGCAAGGACAGAAACAAAAAATGTGGCGAACTTGGCTGTTGAGGTGCAGGTGGTAAAGTTGTGTCTTTGTCTTAAGGGACGTTTCATCTGTCTAAAATTCCGCTGAACTCATTTTTAGAGGACTGCACGCGAGTTCATCATGAATGTAAGTTGGTGTATGAATTTACGCATGTAATTTATAGTCAGTTATAGCAGTGCACTTCAAAGTAATGTTTAGACTTTTGAATTAAAGTTGTTTAGGTAATATAGTTTTTAATTTCATTGTTTTTGTATTTTATGCTTTCATTTACATGTAATGGAATGCATCTGCTAACCGTGCTAGTTGGTTAAAGGATGAAAGTAATGCTGTTTACTCTATGGACGTGATTTCATTTTAAAATACTAAATGGTGTATAATATCAATAGTTGCTTAAAATGTAGTTCCTTCAAAATATGGCAGTTACATTAATGCCTACTGTTAGGGGACTGACAGCCTCATTCACATATTGCATATTTTGTCATTAAATAAAAGTGACTGGGACTGTTCTGAAGTTCCCCAGGCCACAGCATTATACAAAGCAAATAAAAGATGTGCTCATGCAAAAGCTTTCACAACTGCTCTGAGATAACACTTGGAATTTCTTGATACTGCACAAATGTATCACAAGCAACTTGTCTCCGTTTGGCCAATGCAAAACTATCAAGAGAACCGAAGATATGCTGTACAGGACACAATGTGTAAAAGTACTCAGTGGAATTCTCCAGTGCTTGGAATGGATTGGATGGAATTCTCAAATTTAGCTCCTGAAGACAGGACAGCAGATTTACTCATGATTATACCAGGACAAGGAATGTTGTTGATCTAGAGCGTAACAGGGACCTCCTTGTCCAAGTAATTTTGTTGGATATGTACTTTCTCCAGCACACTTATTACATATTTTTTCATGTGTTAATGTGTCAGTCATAAAGGTGCTGTTTCCCTGTAATGTGATTGTCACGAGTTTAAAGGGCCGGGCTTAATCTCCTACAATTTTATGACATTTTTTGCAAAATGTTCTGCAGAAGTACTGAGAAAAGCCAAGGCCACAAATTTCGAAGATATTGTCTCTTGAAACTGACAGAAGTTGAATCACTAGGGTAATTTGAAGGAATAGTTCACCCAAAAATGGGAAATTCTGTCATTAATACCTCACGCTTCATGTCATTCCAAACCCGTAAGTCTTTCGTTCATCTTTGAGATGCAAATGAAGATATTTGGTAACCCTTTACAATAAGGTACTACATTACAATTAACTAAACTACATTAGTTAACGTGAACTAATAATGAACTGCACTTATAAAGCATTTATTTATCTTTGTTAATGTTAATTTCAACATTTACTAATACATTATTCAGATCTTGTTAACATTAATGCACCATGAACAAACCATGAACAGCTGGATTTTTTTATTAACTAACGTTAACAAAGATTAATAATGTACTGCTCATGCTTAGTTCATGTTAGTTAAAGGGTTAGTTCACCCTAAAATGAAAATTCTGTCATTAATAACTTACCCTCATGTCGTTCGACACCAGTAAGACTTTCGTTCATCTT
Source organism: Gobio gobio (assembly GCF_949357685.1). NCBI lineage: Eukaryota > Metazoa > Chordata > Actinopteri > Cypriniformes > Gobionidae > Gobio > Gobio gobio. The sequence goes on along the minus strand of NC_137107.1, from coordinate 35,713,499 downwards.
CGGAACACAAATGAAGATATTTTAGTTGAAATCCGATGGCTCAGAAAGGCCTCCATTGGCTGCAATTACATTTCTTCTCTCAAGACCCATAAAAGTTACTAAAGACATTGTTAAACCGTCCATCTCACTACATTGGTTCTACAATCATTTTTTGAAGCGACGAGAATAGTTTTTGTGCGCAAAAAAATATATAAAATAACTTTATAATTAATTAATGACAGAATTTTCATTTTTGGGTGAACTAACCTTTTAATTCATTAACTAATGTTAACAAATGAGACCTTATTTTAAAGTGTTACCAGATATTTTTTGAATGAAATCTCAGAGCTTTCTCTCCCGTCATTGACCGCTACGTAGGGGCGATTCTAGGATATGCATTTTGGGGGGCTCAGCCCCCAGTGAGGATATGAAAGAAAAAAAAAAAAAAACAAGTCTTTAGTTTGGGGTCCAATTCTCACTATTAACTAGTAGCTTATTAGTATGCATATTAGGATATTGGCAGTTTATTATTTCGTTTCGGGGGCATGGCCCCTCGAGAAAATTTCTATTTCTATGATCTACGTATGTGCATTTTAAGATGTTCTGAATGCCAAAAAATTAGATAACAAGAGCTTGAAAACCATGCCAGGGGGCAGATATGACTGATAAAGTTTTTCCATTTTTGTCAGTGAAGTAAGCTAACATGTTTAACTGATATTTATGTTTTATGAATAATTTTCGAAGGCTAACAGGAAAGCTAGGTAACTAAATTTATTAAATTAATTCACAATATGAATATGTAATTCATTACTAATCTTATGCCCAATACAAGCTGAAAAAAGCTGGACTTTTTTTTTTATTTACTGAGAGCTACAAATGGAATTATTAATTTACAATATGCACACATTAATTTATTAATCTTATGCCTAATCTGAAGAAAACGGCTTTGTTAATATTTCTTGTTTGTTAATTATATTATAAATGACATTACATAGGCCCATTTCAAATCAAAACGGCCAAATCAGACAAAAGTTTATTAATTTGGCTGAATATTTTTGTCATTTAACATTTCTGACTTAAAGAAGCAGTTGTCAAATATTAAACGTTTAGTTTAGCTACATATCTCGCACTTGACGTTGAGTCCTGCTGCTAAAATTCGTGCTCGGCCTTAGCAGCTTCTGTGTGAACATAAAGCCCGCCTATTCTGATTTGATTGGTTTTTTAAACGTTGATCAGCGAACATGAATGAAAGACTTGCGGGTTTGGAACGACAAGAGGGTGAGTAATTAATGACAATTTTCATTTTTGGGTAAACTAACCCTCTAGTAGTAGATGGGAAGGAGTTCTTGTGATGTGGATAATTAATACAACCTGTTTTGACAAGGTAATGAAAGCATTCTGTTTATAGACTCTTCCCACGGGATAGTTTGAAAGGCAACCCTCGATGGAAACTTGTCACTAATTATAAGCCTTGTTGATTATGTCTTTGTGTTCTGCCTTTTACAGATGCACTTTGAAGGATCCAGCAATGTCACGCTGTTGTTTGATTTCTGGGATGTGCGTGGACCTGCAGGTACAGGGGATTTACAAACAAGACCGAACATGATCATACAAAATGCATACATAAACAGAATGACAGTTTATATCCTACCTACCAAACCATCTTGATTTTCTTCTTCCAGTTGGATTCAAATGTTGCTTAACTTGTTTACTACACATTAAAGGGATAGTCCGCGCACAATTATCTTGTCATTTACTTAGGTGCTATTTTAGTATTATTTATTTACAAATATAGAATTTAGCAATATTTTGAACTTAAAATTACTAAAACAAATTAAAATGAAATTAGAAAACTGTTGCCCTTTTTGTATTTTTTTCTTTTTTCTATTTAGCTTTGATTTATTTTCTAGTTTTAGATTTGATCAAGTGGTGTTCACCAGATGTCGTACAGGTCATACAAGATACAACTTTATGTACCCCCCTCCCCCTTTCCATTAAACATATTGAGCAAAACGATCGGTCATTTAAAAATAAAAATAAAAATGAATATACTTTTTTACCTAAATTGCTCATCTTGCGCAGCTGTGCGAGCCGAGGTGCTAAGGATGACGTAATCACATCGGAATGTCACGCTAGACGTAGGCAGAAGTTTTGAGTAAATTATCAGGACATTTTCATTTTGGGGTGAGCTAATCCTTTAAAGAACTGGGGTAGAAATCAAAAGTTTGCAGATTCATTGCCTGCAAGGTTTTGCGTCATTTTAACCTTCAACAGAGTGAGCTTGAAGTAGCCTATACCAGAAATTGTGCTAGTCAGTTTACAATTTTGACATCAGGATCTTTGTTGTAGAAATGTGCCACCTTCATAGATGGGTGTGTAGTGTAGAGTTATGCCGAGTTCACACTGCCTGATTTTAACCCCGATTTTGACTCGCCGACAGGTTTTGTAAAATCGCAGTCAAATGCATGAAATCATAGGCAAATCGGTGCTCATGCACGTGAGTGACAATCACTGTGTGACTGATTAAAGACACGATCTGAGAGAATCGCAGACGCCCATGAGATATTTGGCATGCTAAATATCTGGACTTGTCTGCGATTCAAACTCCTGCTGTGTGAAATGTGTTCTGACTGAAAAATACATTGGCGATGACAAACAGCCAATGAGAGAGCAAGATACAGGGCAGCGGGAGGTTCAGGGAGGAGTTATAGACCAGAATATCAGTATTTTAATAGATATATTTACATTTCTATCAAACAGAAACAAAGCACAAACATTTGCTTGACCGGCCGCAACAGCAGCACATTGCAAAATTATTTATGTACCTCAAACTCTCTTTGCAGAACACAATCATTGCTCCCTACGTCTCCCCAAACATTTCCTCCTCCATAATCATTTTTCTTTTTCTCCTTTTCGCCGCAAATCAGTGCACAGACAAATTGGATCGCTAACTTTCTACAGTTTATAATTTTTCAATAACAATTCCAGTCTTACGCGAGAACTCCAGTCTGACACACGTGATCTCGCGTTGTTTAGTTGTCACATCTCGCATGTGTTTGCGTGTGAAACGTAGTTTGCGCACCGGAGAGAGTTGTCAGTGACTCTTCCTATTGTAAAGTCATGGTGTGAAACCACCTGTCACGGTTCCATCATGCAGTTTGAACGCAGCAGTGACTGAATGATACCCCAGATAGTCATGCAGTGTGAAAAGAGCAGCGATCTGATGAGTTTGAAAATCGTACAGTCTGAACTCGGAATTAGTAAATGTTCAGTAAAACTACAGTAAATGTTCTGTTGTTGTGTGTGTGTGTGCGTGTATTCAGTCATGCTGTGGGAATCTCATAAATGACACGTTCCTGATTTGGTTTGTTCTGTATCGGTTTCTCTCCGATAGGAAAGAGGCAAACATCTTGTAATCATGATATTTTATATATAGGGTTTTTTTTATTTATGATTTTGAAAAACAGCAATATTGTGAAATATTACAATTTAAAATAACAGTTTACTATTTTAAAATGTAATTTATTCCTGTGATGGAAAAGATGAAATTTCAGCATTTCTAAATTACAAAACAATTTAAAAGCTAATAAAAATAATTGCAACTTATCTCACAATTCTGACTTTTCAAGTTCTCCGAATTTTGACAATTTGTGAGAAACGGAAGATATAAACTTGCAATTGTGAGAGGAAAAAAGTATTTCTTGTAATTTCTTGTTTATATCTCGAAATTATGACAACTCGCAAATTGCAAGAGAAAAAAAAAGTTAATTCTGAGAGAGTCGCAATTATCTTTTGAATTGATTTATTCCATGGCGGAAACAAGCTTCCATTAAAAAAAACCCTGGTTTAACCAGCATTTCACTTTTAATTTTAAAAGTTTAGGTTATCAATCAAATTAGTGTGAAAAGCCCATAATGCTCTGTTGTTAGGGATATAACCTAGCCTAGAAATCTTGACGCACCCTTGCGGCAGAACATTTATTTTGCCGCGAGTGTAGTCTAGCAACTCTCGGTAGACCTGAGAGCTGGAAAAAACAAACTCTGGTCAGGCCAATCACAGCGTGCGTAGTGAGTCGGTGGGCGGGCTTAATGACGGCAAGTCACGGCAGAGTAGTATAGAGATAGTATAGAGAAGAATAGTTTGCAGTTTTAAGTCTCACAAGGAGTTCAATTTCTCAACTGTTATACTCTTTTCAAGGTCTAGCCACGTCATTACTGCAAGTTGAATGATTCTGATTGGATAAGAGAAAATGGACTGTTATAGTAAATTTCCACACATTGTCAGTTAACCAGATTTGCATTTCCATAAATCACTTGTTGATGCTTTCACCCCGGAATTAGGCATGTAGTGACCTTCCAGATCTGGAACAGGCGCCAGCTTGCCCAGAAAACAAGTCCACCCATCTCTTAGGTTCCCTTTTTATCCACCTCCAATACTGATCTTTAACACAGAGTACTAGCGCACATACACAGTCTCTCCAAGGTTGGAGTTGGTTGAGCTCCAGTTCTGACCAGAAAGTTTCCCAAAACATCCTGATAATAACATGTGCTTTCTCTCAGTGAGAGGTACAGACAATAGTACAGGCAATATTCATCTCGATTCTTTAGTGTTTCAGTAAAGGGAGATATAAAACGAGTAAATTCCAATATAAAATGAAACACAAATCCATATTTCAACCAGGCTAAGTGAGTAAGCACTGTTACTGCACTCCGGGCATGTTAGGGGTGTGTGATGCCGCCAAAATCCAAACACACGACACCTGTTCTGCTATCAAGTGCTTCAATATGAAGAAAAACAATCAGTGGTTCTATTGATTTAAGTAATATCATAACTGGAAAGAATCATACAAAATTATAATAATATAGGAGAATAAATATTAATAATGCTTTGATTATAAATTTAATTGGGATATATATATATATATATATAGGTATATTGATGCGGCAGTGGATGTCAGAATCCACACCCTTCACTGTCTTTGTTTCTCTCTCTACAGGGATGGTGCTGTCGGTCTTTGTAGTTCTGCTGCTCACGGTGATGTACGAGCTTCTGAAAGTGTGGAAGATCAATATCGGAAAACAGAAGCACACCTCTGTTGCACATCCACCCGCTCCAGTGTCATTCTCTCCTGAACAGTCGTGTCTCGCCCCCGTCATGAAGTGTCAAGGGGGAAGCTCTGCTCTGGCCAGCAGCCCCTCTGAGATCTCATTAGCTCCCGCCGAAACTATCGCCACTGCTGACACCACCGCCGCTGCTAAGAAGAGGTAATGCTCACAGGAAACTCATAATACGCAACTGGGCAAGTGTTTTCCAAGAACTGTTATGATCCCAATCATACTGAAATCTATTTATACTTTTAGCAATGCAGCTTATTGAATATCTGCCTCGACAAACGTCCATGTCTGTGTCTTTCCGTCTTCAGCTGGATTCTGCACTGCCTCCAGACCGCCATACACATCCTGCAAGTGACGCTAGGCTACATGCTAATGCTCTGCGTCATGTCCTACAACGTGTGGATCTTCCTGGGGGTCATCATGGGATCCGTCTTGGGCTACTTTCTGGCTTTTCCTCTCCTGAATCACATTTGAGAAGAGATGAAGGAATGGAAACATGAAATGTTCATCTTAATTCACTGAGGACTCTAGATGAAGAGCGGGAAACTTTTTCGATTTTACCATGCCAGGTTTGTGTGCCACATGTCACGCACTTTCAACGATAAGACGTGCCAGATATAATTCTTTTTTTTTTTTAGAGGTTGGATTTTAAAGATCGTGCATGAAATATGGCGATAACCAATTGTACAATTGGTTAAAAACCATCTTGTTTGGAGGTCTTTTTAATTGTTTAGACTAGAGGTTTGACTTTAAACCTCATTGGAAACACTATCCCATGGTGTTAGATGCATGGGATTTTACAATTTACACGTGACCTGCTGTTCGAACAGCCCGTTTGAGAATGGTGATGTGCCTCTGACCGGTTTTAAATTTTATACAATTACTGATGTAATTAATAAGCTAATTTTCTGTTACACAAATGAATGTTTAAATTCTGCTCTGTGAGATTTGCTTTAATGTAGCTGACGGTTTTCTGTTATTTTGGGAAATCACTAGTTTTAAACCTTGTGAAGTAAACTTCCTACATGAGTCAAGATCAGGCGTTCTTGTCACGCTGGAAATGACTGCTGAATGGGGAACAAAACCATTGGTTGAAAAGAAAAATGCAAATCATGTGGCCTTAATGTTCACCAGCAATACAGAACACTGAAACTGACCGAGAGCAGAAACTGGAGACCTACAATCCACACCGCAGTGATTTCAATGCACTATTAATAATGCTCCTCCAGCTGTTCTTTTTGTCTCCTTTGCTTAAATATTTTTTTAAATGAAGTGTTTTATTGAGCAATGTATTAAAGTGTTTGATTCTAAGTCCAAATTCTCTGTCTATGGTAGTTGCAGCACACAGATTTGAATTTTATATTTTAACCTAAGGCTTTAAAACAAAATAATCTTTTTTTTTTTTAGATTATGTTGTGTATTATATGAAATATTAGCAGAATAGAGCATGGATCATTTTAACTAGTTAAATTTAACTAACAAAAAGGACTTGTGTGTGTATACACTGCCTGGTCTGCCAAGTCGCTGTTTGGATTTAAATAGGCAAATGCTTAAGAGTCTATGATCGGATCATTATTACAATGATTGTTTCTAGCATTTTATATATTTGGAAACCGTTCTTCTAAACCTAAATGATAAAGTGTGTAGCGTTTCATTTGTTAAACAACAATGTAGGAAAAGCCGAGATTCATCATGCTCAAATTGTGAAAGAACGAAGAATCATTTTCACACTCACCCTTTGCAGCTACAACCACTTCAGCTCTTCTGGGATGGCTTTCCACAATGTTTAGGAGTGTGTTTATGGGAATTTTTGACCATTCTTATAGAAGCGCATTTGTGAGGTCAGGCACTGATGTTGGACGAGAAGGCCTGGCTCGCAGTCTCATCTCTAATTCATCCCAAAGGTGTTCTATCGGGTTGAGGTCAGGACTGTGCAGGCAAGTCAGGTTCCTCCACACCAAACTCGCTCATCCATGTCTTTATGGACCTTGCTTTGTGCACTGGTGCAAAGTCATGTTGGAACAGGAAGGGGCCATCCCTAAACTGTTCCCACCGGATTGCCAGACAGAGAACACATCTCCACTGCTCTAGTGCCCAGTGGCGGCATGTTTTACACCACTGCATCCAACGCTTTGCGTTGCACTTGATGCAAGGCTTGGAAGCAGCTGCTCGCCATGGAAACCCACTCTATGACGCTCTACGCACTGTTCTTGAGCTAATCTGAAGGCCACACGAAGTTTGGAGGTCTGTAGTCATGACCCACCTGTCCACCATGTCAACAGCGCGCCTGCTAGTCGGCATGCCTAGGTGCTTGACTTTATACACCTGTGGCCATGGAAGTGATTGGAACACCTGAATTCGATGATTTGGAGGGGTGTCCCAATACTTTTAGATTGATCGATCATATAGAAAATATTATTTATAGTATGTATTGAAGGGTGCCGATTCTTTGGCGGCATCACACACCCCTAGCATGCCAGGAGTGCAGTAACAGTGCTTACTCACTTGATAAAATATGGAGATGAAATATGGATTTTTCCATATTATATTAAATATATTCATTTTATATTTCCCTTTACTGAAACACTAAAGAATCATGATGAATGTTGCCTGTGTTATTGTCTGTACCTCTCACTGAGAAAAAGCACATGTTATCAGTATGTTTTGGGAAACTTTCTGGTCAGAACTGGAGCTCAACCAACTCCAACCTTGGAGAGACTCTCTGTATGTGCGCTAGTATTCTGTGTTACAGATTGAAGGTGTACAACGGGTGTCCTAGGGAGAGTGACAGGATGTTGTTCTGGACAAGCTGGCGCCTGCTCTAGACCTGGAAGGTCACTACGTGCCTAATTCCGGGGTGAAAAACATCAACAACTGATGATCTATGGACATGTGAATCTGGTTAACTGACTGTGTGGAAATTTACTATGACAATTTATTTTCTCTTAGCCAATCAGAATCATTCAGCTTGCTGTAATGGCATGGCTAGACCTTGAAAAGAGTATAACAGTTGAGAAATTGTATGTGCAAAAAAGCTGGGAGAGAGGGAGCTCGGCCTACGAACTCCTTGTGAGACTTGAAGCCATCTTCTGCTGTTGAAACTGCAAACTATCCGTCAGTAAATTTCTTTAATTAATTGCACTCCTGACTCGGTCTTCAATAACAATATATAAAATGTAATGTATATACACACACACACACACTCTCTAAAAGGACTATGAAAGGTTCTAAATTTACACTACCATTGAAAAGCTTGGGGTCAGTACTCATTTATAAAAAAAATATTTGAAAGGAGTCTCTTAATTCAGTATTCTTTGAATAGTTAAAAATAACAGCATTTATTTAAAAAAATAAATATTTTGTAACAATGTAAAGGTCTTTCTACTATTTAATGAATCCTTGTTAAAAGTATTTAAAAAAATCTTAGACCAAACTTTTGAATGGTACATTAAGTACATTATTATGATAAATCAATTTTCACAACATGGACGCCGTTTCAAAATAATAGCAATTTATTTATCCTCTTAATCATCCAAGGAATGGAAAATGTAGAAAATAATCACAATGAACACACTTAAAATAAATAACAAGATATCCAATGAAATATTCACGTGGAGCTAAAATATGTTGCTTCGTTTAGATAAATGCACAAAAAACATAAATATGTCCAGTAAATAATAAACCGTTTTGTGATGCCAGTAAAAAGAAGAAAATCACACAGCCGGAGCAGACCTTTGCCCAGCCGTCCTGTATGACGCCCCATTACATATATATTCCTACGCATATCAACACCTGGATTTCGCTCCTTCCAGAAGACATTTCAAGGCTGTAAATGTCATATCATGGTTTAGTTCCCAGTGTTTTTCCTCTATGGTTTCTACAAAGCTACTGAACTCAAGCTCAGAGCTCTATCTGCAACTCAGTAATGGTGTTTCCATCCTCCAACACTAAACGCACATTATAAAGGCACCATAGTGTTAATGCCTCAATGGTAATGCATTCTATAGACATAAGGTCATTTTGAATATGTTTGAAACCACACAGTAATCACTACAAGCATTAAAAAGCAAGCTTTAATTTATTTAATTTATTTGCATAAGTGCTTAATTATGCTGCATTCATACATGTATTAGTGTTTGAATATATTCCAGAGTTAACGGAAAACAACAACAAAAAAATCATATTGCCCCAATAAAATATTACTGTAGTTTTCAACATCATGTCTAATTCGCCTTGCATTTGAGTTCAGTCGGGTGAAGTCGTGCATTGATGCGTTAGTTCTGGGATAATACTAACCTCCTCGCTGATGTCAAGAGGTGAAGGCATGCTGGTTTACATCACCCGCAACCAAACCACAGTCGAAGACGTGAGCACAGGAACAGAAAACGGAACTGTTCTAGATTTTTTTGAAACCTCTGCCACATAATTCGTGTGGGAGTCATGAGTTACATAAAACATACAATTAAAAAGAAAATGAAGGCACACTAGGTCATAAACCTGTGTATATATGAGAATATTCAAGATATATACACATACATTTCTCCCCCAAAATGTCTAAATTAACTGCAAGAATAGAAAATAAAATAACTAATTTAAAATAAAATAAAATAAAATTAACGCCAACTAGGCTGAAATATCAACCATAAGTGTTGCTGATGGACAAGTGTCTCAGCAGCAAACACTTTCAGTTTATAAAAAAAAATGTTTTCATGTAAATCTCACTCAAAGCAAGCCTCTATCTGCCGTGGTTTCAATTTCCGGTTTCTTTCCGGAAACATCACTAGGAGCTTTGACCTCTAAATCAACGCTAGGGGTTTTCACTCCCTCCACCAGAGTTAGCATCACCTGATCTGCGTCCACCACCTCGTCGCCTGTGATTGGCTGCGGCTGTGCTTCTTCTACATTCTCATTGGCTGGAGACTGAAACCCACTGTCATCATGGTGACGAGGGCTAGAGTTGGTAGAGGTTTGGGCGAATTCCCCATCAGAGTCAATGGCGCCTTCGCTCAGGTGATCGGCGGGGTCTTCCTGGATGGCGATCTCGATCTGTTGAATGGCGTTCTCGATGGCGGACACACGCTGCTGCTCTTCTAAAGTCTGTTCGCTGCTAGTTGTATCTAATTCTACATCAACCTTTTTCGGGGACTCCCTTGGAACGGTCTCCATTACTGATGGGATGTGCTTCACCTCATCACCCTCTTTCAAAGGAAACATCCCGTTGGTCAATTGCGAGCCATCTTTTACTTCCAGCACAGGGTTTATGAGGTCTCGGATCTGATTGATGCTGTCTGGAGAACCTGGTTCTTTCTCGACGGGCACATGCTCCACTGGGTTCAAAGGCTCTTCGGTTATAAGATTTTGTCCCACCTGCCCTTCGTTCTCCTCTGGGATGCCGTCCATTCCCGGCACTTCCTGGCAGGACTCATAAAGCATAGGCATGCCGTCCAGTTGAATCATGGAGACTATTTGTTTGCGTCTCCTGTTGGCCACTTCACCTCCTTGCTTCTCCCCTTTTACGCCTCCAAAATTATCAGCCCAGTCGATGCTGTCCTCTCCTAGCAAGTGCAGGTTGAGGTCACTGTTGGTCAGCACCACGCTGTCTCTGTAGAGGTTGTGCCTTCGCTGGACGGCAGCTTCCTTCACAGCTGAAAAATTAAAAGGAATGAAAGTAAAAACACATCGAATCGCTGTTTTTAAGCAGTAAGGTGTGGAAGTTGTGGCTTCAGACACTTACCCATCATTATGTCCTTGGTGACTGACTGCAGGACCACTTCCTCAAAGATGTTCTCTACAAGTATGAATCTAGAGAAGTCCTCAAAGATGAGCTCCTTGAACTTGGGCAGATCCTAGACAAAGGAAGAAAAGATATTATGTGAAATTCATATTTATCAATTAAAATAAATTCTAAATTCACGAGTTCACACTTACATCAAATTAAATAGAGTCAAGATTATGCGTATTTGGAGTGCTGTCTGGGGGAGGGCTCCGGGCTCGGAATTTTGGCCCGAACCCAGAGTATACCCCTTGTGATAGAGATAGTCTAGAACTAGACTGTACTGTATCAAAATTCAACAAATTTTATGAAATAATAATAAAAAAAATGTTTGGCCTGAGCCCATATTAACATCTGACTTTATGTGGGCTAATGGCCACCAAAAAATAGAAGTACATTAGGGGGAAAAAAGACCCGTTTGTTCTTACAAAGGAATGTGCAACACAAAAACAATAATAATACAAAAATGATTCAGAACAATGGCACTCCAAACTGGCACAGAGAGAGGCAATTTCATTGTACCAACCGCTGAAAAGGACGGGGAGAGCTGTTTCAGCATGTATGGTATGATGATTTGAAGCAAAGCCTCTCTGAAGAACTTCTTCCTCACTGTGCTGCTGTCATAGTCATATTTCTGCAGGTCATGAACAAACAGTGAAGATGGAGAAGCAGGTCTTAAAAAAAAAAATAGTCAAATACAGCTTTGAAAAACAAAACCTGTTTTAACGACAAACAAATGCACTTACTTTGAGTACTCTGTCCTGGCAGCGCTGGATTGTCTTGCAGAGATCCTCGTTGCTGTGTCCGTCTAGACTCTGATGGACCAGCTGCTCAAATGTGTGCACTGCATCATCCATTTGCTACATACACCAATAGAAGAATTTTAGGAAGGAGGGGTGACAGATTATCATCAACTTTGCTGGTTTATTTGTAAAATTATATTCTCATGGACAATGTTTGGAATAACATACTACAAACATAGTAAAAGTACCAAGTATGCACATTTTCTGCATGCATATAATACCCAGATGACCATGGGATACTATATCAAGATTGGAGTGGGATAGAGGGATGGATGGATTGGGGTGGATGGACAGGGAAGAATGGACGAACTGGGAAGAATGGATTGGGATGGATGCACTAGGAAGAATGAATTAGGATGGATTGACTGTGATGGATGGACTGGGAAGAGTGGATTGGGATGGATGGATTTAGATGGATGGACTAGGACGTATGGATGGACTAGGAAGGATGGATTTAGATGGATGGACTAGGACGAATGGATTGGGATGTGTGGACTGGGAAGGATGGATTTAGATGGATGGACTAGGACGAATGGATTGAGATGGATGGACTGGGAAGAATGGATTAGGATGAATGGACTGGGATGGATGAACTAGCAAGGATGGATTTGGATGGATGGAAGGACTGGGATGGAACATGATAAGATCATGACATTAGATCAAATAGGTATATGATAAAACAAAAACAGAAACGCATTTCTTTGGTATGATCACTGCACAATGTGATCCATTTCACATGCTATTTTTAAAAGTAGCAGTCCAAAAATAGTGTATACTTTCATTTGTATGCCAGTAAAGTCTCAATTGCCAATATACCTGCAATAACAGATATTACCTCAGGGTGGCGCTCATCAACAATAAACTGCATCTTAAATTTCTCTTCAATATGCTTAAGCCATTTTTCTCATTGATTTATCCTCTTGGCCTCATTGCTAAATCACTGTGAATGCTTTTTTTTTGCTGCCTGGCACCAACAAAAAAAAAATGAATGCAGGCTATAGAATGATTAATAGCAAATCAATTTCAAGTACTAGTGCCAAGTGCTGCAAAACTTCAAGAAGTTTTATATATTTAAACTGAATATTTGATAATGATAAGAACAGTGTGGGTATAAGGAAAGAGACCTGTCTCATGAGGATCTGAGCTCTCTGGATGAACACAGAAGGGCTGGACACGTCACATCTCTGCTGGAGGCCTTCCAGGTTCAACGTCTCCATCTTCTCATAACAACTCTGCATCTTCACCGGATGGAAGGCCAACATGGAGATCTTGTCCATATGCTAGGAATGAGCATGGAGAGAAGTTTTGGGGTTAACTAATCCTTAAAAAGCAGCATTAAACGCTAACATTGTTAATCAATGTCTTGTCTCACCTCTCCCAGTTTCTCCCTGCTGCCATCGTTCATTGAGTTCTTGCTGACCTCCACCAGCTCACGGAACAGGATGTCCCGCACTTCAAAGAATCCTCTGCTTGTGGGCTCCATGAGTGCCTCCAGGATGGAGTGGATGTAGGGCTGAACATTGTTCCTCACTAGATGTTCAACACGGGGCGACACCAATGCTTCAAGAAAAAGATTAGACAAATATTAGCACACTAGAACTTCCCTTGAGAGGTAAAAACTACATGAAACAAATTTCATGTGCGCACAAATTAGTTTTTGTTTAAATCACATGTGATTCAAGGAAAACTAAAGCTTTAAATGTGCATGTGAAATATTCGGTACACATGTGAAATCCATGGGTTTGCTTTATGAGAGACATGCTGACTTACATGGGACTTAATTATGTTATGTCTCACTTCTCAAATGACATGCTAAAATAAAGAACGCTTCAGAAAAAGCTCAATTATGAAAGACTGATCAGAATGAATAGGCCACATAATGGGCCCTTGTATCTGCAAACAGGTGATTGTGGGAAAGCACCGGTCCCGAATGTCAAAACAACCTATTATTCAGTAAGAATAAAAGGTGGCGTCACAAACACACAGATGGACTCGAAAGCAATTTAGAGATTATAGTTCATACGGATTGAGAAACTGAAAAACATCCTGTTGAGATGATATTGCTAATGTTATTTGAACTGTGCTGCGGGTGTTTTCGGTGGAACAGTCCCAGCCACAAATGACACAAGAAAAATGTAAAACTCTTGCCAAACCTACATTATGGCAGGACGGTCAGGGCTTTTTGGGTTATAGCTGAGACTGATTTCAAATGAAAGAGGGATTATATGGAGGAATTTGAGACTGAAATAGTGCAGCTAAGAAAAGGGTAAGTAAAAATAAATTGTGGCATAATCAAAATTAAAATAAGCACAGATTCAAAAGCAGTGTTGAGATTGACACTGAAACATCAGAACAGTAAAAAGACATCTTAAAGAGGCCATATGCCCCTTTACAAAGTCTTGATTTTGTTTTTGAGGTCAACTAGAATAGGTTTATGCTTGAATGTTCAAAAACACATCACATATTTTACATTATTGCAGCACGGGGCCGGATCTAGGCATAGGTCTTGCCCACCCAATCAGAATTTAGGCTAAGATAGCGTTAAACCATATTTATGATTTGTGCATTGAGCGAGCCAGTTGCTTTGGTCAGTCACCATTTTAGCTTTTCTATAGCAAACCAACATATATTTCACAGCTCTCTTCCCAGCTTTTAGTTCCGGTCTCTATGAAGCACCTCCTTCCGAAAAGCGCAATATGCTCTGATTGGTTGTCTAGACCAGTGTTGTGATTGGTTAACTGCTTTGAGCAGAAAATGTCACGCCCCTTACCATAACCAACACACTACACTAACAACCAAGCCTCGTCTCTCTCTTCTTTTTTTGTGCATGTCTTAGGCAGGAATTATTTAAAGCAGCACTAGGTAGTTTTTGCTCTCGGGGTCCCCCTACAGTTGGGAAACAGTATTGTCCTCTACTACGGTCATAAACTGTCAATCCTACATCAGTGGATGCATCGCACGCGCATTTGTTGACATGACAACTATGATAGCCCTGAACACTGCAGGAGTTCACATGCAGGTGTTCTGCTTGCGTCGCGTTTGAAATGTCTTCATCCCAGGTACAGTGGCATATGTTTCAGCATGTCATATGAATATAATTTCATGGGTTTTATTTTTTTCAAACGCCAAATGATCGCGATGCTCACGTTTACAAGCCAGCGTCATTATAGTAGCCTAGTCTATTGGTTACCGTTTTACGGAATCTATATACTTCAATTCAATGTTTGAGTGGTAGGTAATAACCATACATCTTCAATATTATAATATCAAGCTACCCTAGATGAATCTGCAAATTTGAAAAATCGATTTGCCTTATAGCTTGAGGCAAGACAAATAAACAAATATCACAGACATGTTAGGTATCCTAAAATATGATTTTTTACGTCTTACGTTTTTATTTGCAAGAATGTAGCCCCTCCTCCTCCAGCTCACGCCAACGAGCAAACGCAATGTTGATCCTCGTCCTGCCTTTAATCCGATCACTTTCTCATTTCCTCTTTTTGCTTTCCTCCGACAAAACCTTTGCGTTCTTATTTTTCTGTGCTGCTTCGGCCATGACTATAACATTCGGCAAACAAATGATAGTTTGGCTCGCACGTCCGAATTTAAGGAAGTGGGGGTGGTGGTGGAAGTGACGTATATGCCGTAAAGCAGTCGAATTTTGTAGTCCTTTTTTTTCTCGGGTTACTACCCGAAACCCGAAGTTTAAAAGTACGATTAAAAACGATACAGACCCCGTCAGGCTATGGCAGACGTGTCATTCAACCTACTGTAAGTCGATGTATCATCACAAGAGGTTTGAAAATATATTATAAAAAGGTTGAAAAGTTACCTAGTGCTGCTTTAAAGGAGGAATTTTGTGACGTGCATGTTCCTGGAAGAAAACTCAAGACTACAATCGAGGCGTTTCAGGGAGTTCAAAAACAGTGCACACTGATATAGAGAATGACTCCCTTTGGAGAGGAATTTGTGCTTTGTAACTTTGCAGACCAATTTTATGCTCAAACAGTAACATTACACACTAAAGATAATAAGAAAATGTAAAAAAAGCATAATAGGTCATGGATTTATTTTTTGGCATTATTTGACATTATTTGTCATGGATCAGGCAATACGTTCCCTCTCATTTTTGTGCGTACTCTGTGTGTGGGGCCTAGAGGGGACACTAGTGATCTCCACAGAGTAGGCTGCTTGGTTCTGCCCTTACCACGGATCTTTCCGGAAACGTGCTCTTTGGACGTGACTATTTGGTCCATATCTGTGCGTAGAGCAGCGTCCAGACGGGGGCGCTCCATCTCACATACTTGAACCATAGCCTCGTGTTGAGCTCGTGTCTGTGACAACACCTGTCTGTATACTGCATCTGAGATCTGACAGGGTAAACAAACAGATGATAGATAATCAAACATCATAGAAACTGCAGCAGATATACACATACATACAATCTTCTTAATCCAGTGACAAAAGTAACGGAATCGGGCTCAATAATAAAGTGGGTCAGTGGGAAAGTCTCGGGCAAGTGAAGTGTTGTCAATTTTATTTCTTGGCACATATTTAAAAAAAAAAAAAACGGAGTGTTTTCACACCAAGTGCAACTAAATAATAAGTGCATTGACGTTTTTAGTGCCGCAATCAGTAAAGCATAAGGCTTTAGGATCTTGTGATGCGATCGACCCAGGTTCGAATACGCCTTTTGCAGAGCTCACTCTTATCCCTTTTCCCATCACATATCACATCGGAAAGCCATTTATTTTCAAGAAAAAAAAGAAAAAAAAGTTCTAAAAGTGGAAATAAAGTGCCGTACCAAATTTTTTATAATAATAAAAGCATTTATTGGGTAGGATTAGGGGTAAGTGTAGGGAGGGCTTTTATTGTCCTATTAAAGGGATAGTTCACCCAAAATTGACAATTCTGTCATAATTTCCTCACCCTCAAGTTGTTCGAAACCTGTATGAGCTTCTTTGTTCTGCTGAACACAAAAGATGATATTTTGATGAATGTTTGTAACCAAGCAGATAGAGCAACCATTGACTACCATAGTAGGGGAAAAAAAATACCATGGTAGTCAATGGTTGCTCTATCTGCTTTGTAACAAACATTCATCAAAATATCTTCTTTTGTGTTCAGCAGAACAAAGAAACTGGAACAACTTGAGGGTGAGTAAATGACAGAATTTTCATTTTTGGGTGAACTATCCCTTTAAATCCATTTAATAATCGTAATAGTTATTATTGCATCCTGTTAATGTACAACAATACTGAGGTGCAAATAGTATGCATCTGTCAAAATAAAGTATAAATTGAATGCAATTACTAATTACACATATTGCAAAGAACTTCTACTTTTATATGGTGTAAATAGAATATATCACTATTCTAACTTAGTATTTTATATTACTTTGCAAATATCATCTATCGCTAATAAATAATAATAAATTAATATAATAATAATAAATTATGCTATTTTCACTTGGTGTAAACAGCCACTGTCATAAAAAAAAATACTAATAACTTTTGTGGACCTTTTCGCTGTTGAGCCTCAATGTGAACACTAACATGAATATTTTTTGTTCCAGTAATGATACTATTCAGTATACTTCTCTTAAGCCTGAAAATGTGGAATCTAATTTGGTAACACTTTACAATAAAAGGTCTCATTTGTTAAAATTAGTTAGCTAACATGAACTAACCATGAGAAGTACATTTGTTACGGTTTTAGTTCATCTTTGTTAACGTTAGTTAATAAAAATACAGCTGTTCATGGTTTGTTCATGTTAGTTCACAGTGCATTAACTAATGTTAACAAGATTTTAATAATGTATTAGTAAATGTTGAAATTAACATTAACAAAGATAAATGAAATGCTTATAAGTAACTAATGTAGTTAACTAAAGAACCTTATTGTAAAGTGTTACCTCAAATTTTTTATATCTATTAAACTAATAGATCTATTATCTATTGCCAAAAAAGTATGATAAATGTATAAAAATGCTTTGCAATGCATATATTTGTGTAAATAAGATCTTTTTACAGCTTTACAATTTACATATAAAGAACCGACCAGCATCCAGTCCTTCTGTCTCTGTTGTAGTTTTCCTTTCAGCCGAGGTACGATCAGATTCCTCAGTTCAGGGTGCAAAGTCTCCATCACCAGGTTAGCAAGAATCTAGACACACAAACACATAGATGTGAATGAGAAAAGGCCTTTGGTAGTTCCAGTTGCAGTAAGTTTTCATTTACATAATGATGGCATGACAAAATTTTAATACCGCTTAAGAAACCAATCAGATAGCTACGAGGTCATCATTATGCTAACAGCTTTGTGGTTTTGCATGAATATCTTCGATAACTATGCCATTATAGACGGCAGGCTGCAACGTCAAATGAATAATTCCTAAAGCAGAATGCTTTATCGTGCATATCTCCAACATAGACG
Organism: Gobio gobio; assembly: GCF_949357685.1. Classification (NCBI taxonomy): domain Eukaryota; kingdom Metazoa; phylum Chordata; class Actinopteri; order Cypriniformes; family Gobionidae; genus Gobio; species Gobio gobio. The sequence continues at coordinate 35,695,395 of NC_137107.1, read as the reverse complement.
CCCATCACAGATGGCTGCTTTGTTCATGCTCACTGCAGTGCATGTGTCTGTGTGAATAAGTCTGCTCTTTTCATGTGTGTTTTTAGGGTTGGGACAATTGTTTTATCATAAATAATATGCTACAAACATGACACACTTACTTTCTAAATATTAGGATTAGCTCACACCTTTATTGGTTGCCTGATTTCAACCAATGTGTTTGTTGGAGAGAGGGGGGTCAAGAGGTCAGTGGAAGGGGTTTCTTTATGACTTGTCAGTGATGGTGGAACAAATTACTGACATTTATTAGCTGGTCACCTGTAAAGCATCCGACACCCCATGCACATAAAATTGAGCACCTCTAGGTCACACTAATATATGTGAGTAATGGCTATAATGAGTAATTTAACATAAATTAGCCAATTATATTGTTGCATTTAATTCTTTGGGCTTGGCTGAACAAACCGGTATCAATAGCTTTAAGATAATTTAAAGATGTTTGTCTGAGTGTCATTTCAAGTTCCTCTTAAATCCATGAGCTTATCTGACAATTTCATCCGATGGTAAATAGTACAGAATGGCTTTCACCCCCTCCACTCACCCCAGTTTCCACAGTAACACAGGGGCCAGGTGGGCAGTAACACCACGCAGACCCCTCACAGAAAAACAAAAAACAGACGGCCCACACCCAGCAGTAATAACAGCCCACGCAGCCGTTTCCAGCATGGTGTCACGTCCAGGCTGACCGTGACGCCCTGCATCACCATTTGAGGGCGGGATGAGGAAGAATGACCATTTTCTCTCGCACACACAAAATGTCAATACCTCTTTTATTTGCAACTCGTAGTTATTTTCCCTGGTCAAAGCGTAAGAACAGAGGAACATTAATTGGCGTTATACACACACAGACACACAAAAAGCTCATTCATAAGAAACATTTCCTGGGTGTGTTCTGGCAGGGGGCAAAACACAACATTTAAAGTCCAAAACAAATAATTTCTTAGGAAGGTGCATGTGTGCTTTTAAAGGAATATTCCTTGTTTAATACAACCTAAGCTACAAAACATGACACTTCTGATGCGGTTATCTCTCTGCTGGTAAAAAAAAAAAAACGTAAACTCATTAACAATAAGTGACGTTAAATCTCATTGATTCTCGCATGTCTTGTGTGACGCACCAGACTTCAGTGTGCACAAAATGAATAGGAATTCAAAGCTATAGTAGAGAAGATATTCAGTGGCATTTAATAACTTAAAATTCGGTTCGATATCCTTTTGAAAATTTGTACATGCAAACATTCAAAATACTTGACACTAAAATATCAGGTTGATACTTATCCAAAATATGTAAATTATGTAATTTTATGAAGTGAACCGAAGAATTTGAAGGGAAAAAAGTAGTGTTTAATTTCAAAATTACGTCTGTCTGTCTGTCTGTCTGTCTGTCAACCCTACATTAAGGGGACAAAATGTCCACACAACGATGCCAATAACTTATTGGAACATTTTTTGGTCTCAATTGGGAAAACAGCTTATAAATCATACAAATTTATGTTTTGATCATTTAAAAATGCAGAAAGTTTTCCTGTGACGGGTAGGTTTGGGGTAGGGTTAGTGTGTGGTACAAGGTGTGTAAGGTGAAAGGGCAAACAGCACTCAAGAATTTTTAATGATTGGCTGTTTGCAGTTCATTCAAATCTGTGTGCATATGTGGGAAAGCGAGCTAGATAGACATTCCTAAATCTATTAGAAACTAAAATGTTATTTCCAGCACACGACGACTAAAATGAGACAGCAGGATAAACCACACAGAGCTGACCATAACTCACCCCTCTAATGACACATTCTCAGCTGTCTCTCTGCTCTGTGGTTTAGACATTATTGAGGGTTTGTGCTGCTCCAGAACCGTAGAGATCTTAAATACAGAGTGATCAGTCTGACTTATCAAGATAAAGCTTTACAAGAGCTAGTGTTTTAGAAATGGCTTCAAGTCAGGCAGAAAGAAGGAAATCATTGTATTTTGGAGTTTGTGTGTTTAAATGAGTGACAGTATTAAGTACATAAAGGTTATCCAGTCAAATTGGATCATTTGCATATTGACGTCTTAAAGGAACATTTGTTTAATGGTCACAGAGTTTCTAAGGGTCATAAAACATGGCAAATGTCAATCTAAAAGTAAATTACAGATATAGTTTGGTCGTCTGCTTGTAAATTGACCTTTTTAAAAAAAAGCCCAGCTTAAACGAACACCTCATGGAAGTTGGTTTGAAGTGGTTTCTAGCTGGTCTAAGCTGATCAGTTATGGTAACTAGTTGGCCTAGAGCTTCATTACCAGCTGGTGGGCCAAGTTTAACCTGGTAGACCTGGCTGGTAGATCACTTTGAAATACAACATGACCACCTTAAGCCAGTAGAGTAAGACCTAGATTCTCACAAATTCGCCATTGTCAAAGTTCTCAGTGAAATAAATATTGTTACTTTGAGAGTGTCAGCCACAACTGAGACAAAGTTTGGGTGCCCTCCCACCTGTCTGGGACACAAAGCCTAGATTGAGGACATGCAGAGGAAACTCAATCTGTATGATCCAAGGAAAACAGAAGTTCACTGGGATAAACGCTCTCTGCTCTGTTCTTTCCTCCGCTCTCTCATTCGTTTTCAGGGAGGCTCCGATTTCTCCTCCATTCCTATACCCATGAGCCAAAGTGAGTGTCTGAGGCCCATTAAATAGCACCTTAAAGGGATAGTTCACCCAAAAACTGCTTATTCTGCTTACCCCCAAAGCATCAAAGATGTAGGTGTCTTTGACGTATAATGCTCTTCTGCTGAAGAAACAGTCATATAATGCATGTGAATGGGGTCCAATTCTATTCAAATTAAGAAGTTGTCTGTGCATGTTTTTTTTACTCTAATAGAATTGGACCCCATTCACATGGTTGGAGTTAAAAATCTTCACTTGTGTTCTACTGAAGAAACAAAGACAACTACATCTTGTATGCCCTGGGGGCAAGCAGAAAAACTTTACATTTTCGTTTTTGGGTGAACCATCCCTTTAAACTCGCATTATATACTGCAACTTGTACAGTAAATTTAGTAACCATCACTGAAACAAATTTGATATGCCGTTTTGTATGAAGGATGTTTAATTCTGACAGCTGTCGGATGTTTAATTCTGACAGCTGTCAGATGTTCCAAACATGAATGACTTTCACTAACCTGTGCTTGGTTTCCAGACATCATGTCCCAGGTGCCATAATGACCCTTGGCCTGCCTGTAGAGCCGTAGGGCATCTGTGAAAGCCGGTGTCGATACCTTGCACTCTTCTGACAGTCCTAGAAAGGTCAAGAAACATGACATTTTACATAAGCAACTCCCTGTTAAATTCAACAAATTAAATATTCAACAAGGGTGTCCACACACTTTTGAATTTTTTTTAAAAGTTCGTAAAACCATGTAAAATTTGCACCAGTGATATTGATTTAGACAGTTTAGATTGGTTGGCCACAAGCAGATTTGAATTCAAAACAACCGAGGAGAAATCTGCAAAATCAATTTTGCTGGTTCAAGCTGGTGAAGACGGGTAGACCAACAATAATAATAAAAATAAAATAAAATAAAAAATCACTCCAAAAACTACGTTATGCAGATACAGCAAGGAAGAGGAATGGATTACTAGTATTTTAAGAATGAGTTGTGCTCAAGAAAAGGACCTCTCTTTACTTGGAGACCTTGACATTCAATAAGAGTCTATGGAAACTACAGCTACCACCACTCAAGCAGAGAACCCCACAAGACCTAACGTGACAGGGCTTTATGGAAAAACACTTAAATGATGATTATAATTATATGGTACTGTACGGAATATGGATAGTGTGCTCTATGTAGGACCATTTACTTAACACTGTGCACCAGAGCTGCTGAAAGGAACCCAATTTGCCATGTAGATGATAATCGAACAGTGCTCTTGATGACACTGAAAGCCAATCTGAACAGCTGTTATTTGGGGAGATTTGAGTCTTTTGGGACATTGATAACCTTTTAGAGTTGCTTTCCTGTTGCCAGCAGGAAGTGAGTGGGATCCATAAAGTTACATAAGGAAAGACAAACACAGATGGATATGAGCAATGGCAAGCTGCACAAACACTCACAAGACAGGAGCTGATGATGAGAAGAGTGTGTGTACTGCAGTGAGTTTCAGATTGGCCGACACAAAGACAGGAAGTCAGCAGTGAGAGATGGAGGGATGGAGTGTAACAGTCTGTCAGGAACAGGAAATCCACTCAGCGTCCATTTTCCAAGACTCAGAAAGAGAGGGAGTGTGTGTGGCTGAGGCACGAGACCGAGAGAGAGACAGACAGAGACACACACACAGAAGAAAGGAAAGTAGAAAATAACTAGCTTTTCTTGGCATGAGCCCCATGTGAAAACACTAGATGTGTTTGTCAGCAGTCTGCTTGGAGAAAGTCCCTAGAGTTCTGTGCTCGATAAAACACAATAACCCCAAAATCAGTATCAAGCCCCCTCGTCCCCAAACACATCCACTGCTAATATCACCAGCCCTAGAGACACCTTACATCAAAAGTTTCTGTTTGTGTGTTTTTAGTGTTGGGTGGAAAAAGATCTGCTTTTCTCCAGCGAGCTGGCAGGCCTGAGAAACTCAATGCGAGAGTCTTGAGCAAAAATAGTACATATGGTAGAGTTTAGCGTGGGCTTCCTCTGGCACAGGGCTGCACGGTGGTTAGCCGAGACTCCTGGGATGGCTGGTTCCCAGGGTTGCTCTGCCACCGCATGTGCGCACGCTTAACATTACGGTTTCGTTCACTGGAGCATTTCATATTTGGGCCAAAAGCACAAGACATTTTCTTTTGAAAATGGTCTAGGTCTTATCTCTGAATCAATAATGAGAACCAAGGAAAACATAGCTTTTAAATGACATTTCTTTCTAAATCTTAAGGAATTATATTATTTATATAATATAATATAATATAATATAATATAATATAATATAATATAATATAATATAATATAATATAATATAATATAATATAATATAATATAATATAATATAATATAATATATAATATAATATAATATATAATATAATATAATATAATATATAATATAATATATAATATATAATATATAATATATAATATATAATATATAATATATAATATATAATATATAATATAATATAATATAATATAATATAATATATAATATAATATAATATAATATAATATATAATATAATATAATATAATATATAATATAATATAATATAATATAATATAATATAATATAATATAATATAATATAATATAAAAATAAATAAATAATCCTACCATAGATTGGCTTTTACAAGTACATATTGACTACTTTTATATTAATAAAATATAAAAGTCAATATTTCTTTTTTTCATTTTTTGGTTTCAGTATAAATTCATAGATATACTGTGTGTACATACAAGATAAAACAAAACCAGATTAAACAACCAGATTTGTCAATTACAGCAGAAATGCCAGAAATATCTTTGTCTATATATAATATCCAAGTCATTGCTCTTCAGGTTCACATGTGGGCGTTAACTAAACAGATGGTCAAAGCGTGCCTATTACTTAGCGCAAAGAGCTGTTATTAAATTTCAGCTGAATTCAAAGTGTGCTGTTTGATTGGGTATTGCAACTGTCAACAATTCCAAAGATGAAACTTGACATTCTCCACTACTTCTCTAAAACCGGTTTGTGTTCTTTCTGCCATGGATCTCCATACGATGATGTCATAATGGGTGTGATATGATATGATTGATTACCAACTGTCCCAGTTGCCAATGAGACCGGCATGACTACAACAAAACAAGAGACTAACAACCACCACAGACGGTCAGAACAATGACTAGAATACAATTACTAGAAGAACAAAAATGTTCAGAATTCAAAATTTGTACTGAATCACCAATGTTTTAAGCTTTGCATTATTTTTGTACCATTCCGGAAGGTTAGACAGATCAACTTAAACCTGTATTGGGATCATGGACTGCCTTAAATTCTTCTGATAGCTAAAATAGTGTGTATCTGTGGTTTGCTTTATCTTAGCGCTATGAAAGGCGTTTGTGTGTGCGCGAGGTGGTGTATAATTCACCTGGATTTTTTCTATTGCTGCAATTAAGGCCATGCACATTAAGCACCTGCTGTAATACCACAGCTTTGCATGTGGTTGAGCTCTGTCCTCTGGTAAACCCCCAGCCAAAACACAGAGCTGCATTCTCACGTTTGTGGCGCAACTACCTCAAGTCAACTTTGCCCTCGGCTTCAGGCAGGGCTCAAGGATTTTACAGAGACCCTCCCTGCTGCCTCAAATGCAAACTTCAAGCACTCATGACTGTCAGTTTTGGCCTGTTACCAAGTCAGGCACTGTACCTCGCCTTAAGATTTTAAAAAGCCTGGAGGCAAGCTAGAGATCTCATATGTTTGCTGTACATATTGATCTGGAATGACGTCCCTAGTTACATGTTAATTTTAAATCAATATGCGAAACGGGCTGAGGAACAAAACTTCCTCTTGAAGATGAGTCAACATTCCTCAACTTATTGTGCATTAGAGTCCACGCCATTTAAAAGAAGAAGAAAATAAGGGCTACATAATCTTCTATCAAAATGTAATAACTTGCTTCACCCATGTTTTGCTTTTGATGATGACAACTACAGTTTAATTTAAAGGTGAAGTGTGTAATATTTATGAGGATCTATTGAAAGAAATGTAATATAATATACACAACTATGTTTTCAGTGGTGTATAAAGACCTTACATAATGAACTGTTGTGTTTTTATTACCTTAGAATGAGCCATTTCTATCTACATACACCGCAGGCAGGGGCGTAGTTTGCGGGGGGAGGTAAACCCCCCAATAATCAAAACAAGCACAACCCCCCAATATTTATAGCCTACCATGGTTAATGGAAACATAGAATCAGGCTATTCATTAATTATATACATAGTGTTTATAAAAGCTCTGAATGTGCAAAGTTCCCGTACTGACTGAACGGATCAGTTATCTGTGCAATATGATTGAAGCCCGGTTTATAATTGTACACGAGTGACGTGCGAATCACGTATACTCTGCGCACGGTCACCAGTTCCTTTTGCAACGCAGTTGATATAATGCGAATTCTATTGAGAATTTACTGCTTTAAAACACTATGGAGAAAGTCGAACGTGACCTAGAACAGCCACATGAACTAAAAAGACTGATGAAAAGAGGAGAAAACATCATTCTGCACCAATATAAACTAGAAAGCTTTTTAAACTACTCGTGTCAAACTTTACTAGAATTCATCACGTTCTGTTGTATTTATTGTGGTCAATTTTTTGACTAAAACTTGACTATCATTTATAAAAGATAATCTGTTAAGTGAACAGATTTTTCTATAAAGATTTATATTACAACTGTAGCGTGTTGTAGCTATAGTTTCTAAACGTGTATGTTGCAATTTTTCATTACAAATGATATAGATATAAAAAAGAAAAAGGTTTATATTGGCCTTAGCATTGTACCGAGGAGTCAATGGTCTTACCTCCTTATTGTAACAAACGCTATACTTAAATTACAAGAACTTTGTTACTTTTTCATAAGGCCAAGTACACGTTAGAATCAAGAGGACCTTCTTGAATTCATTTTTTTTTAAATGTGTTCTGCTAACAATGACATATTAGGTAAACCTGGTTTTCAGATATTCCAAAAGATATTCCAATAATATTTTAAGTACAGTTAGTTTGACCTGTCATGCCAGTTTGACAGAATTTTTTAATTAAAGTGCTAAGTTTTTAGGTGCTTAAATAAAATACAAATACATCATATAATTTGTAAACAAGTAATTGTTAACTAGGCTATTACTTTTTGTAGTTACGTTATCAACGCATGTGTGGATGATACCACAAAAGACCATTTTGCTAAATGAAACAAACAAACAAAGAAATCAATCACATGAGGGAGCATGCCCCGGGACCCCGTTAAACGGTTCACACTTCACCCCATCCCAATGTTCAAACCAAAACTACGCCCTGGGTCCCCTTATAGTGAGGTCACCATTTTGCTCCATCACGTTTCTACAGTAGCCCTAAACAGACAAACTGCTCTACAGAGCGCTAGCTACTCTCTGCTGTCTCAGGCAACGAAATCTTTGTCCTGTGTCAGCCACCTTAGTTTCTCTATGTGCTTCGAAAGGGAGGGGTGAGCGGTGTGTGGTTGCAATTCGCAACCTCTCCGCTAGATGTCGCTAAAAATGTACACAGTGCACCTTTAAATACAGCAAAGTATCATCTAGTAGCATCATCCTTTAAAATCAAGATACTCAAGATTAAGCTTGCCTTTTTATCTTCAAAACGATAAACTACTTTTCAGAATCAATTTCTAACAGATAAAAATCAAGCCCCACCCAACATTTTTTCTCCTGTCTATGTCACAAATATGAAAAATGCTCAATATGGAACTGAAATGGTTTGCTTTATTTCTGTTGGTAATGCATTAGGAAGGTAATTGCAAAACATGTATGATTCTTATATGGCGTTTCAGGACAGGCCGTGAGCAATGTAGCTTTACCGTTTAGAAGACACTCCCCTAAATCATATTCAGCAGCCTCTCGTCACATCCCAGTGAGATACCAAGAGGTATTTGATGATATCTGCGTAAATTGTATGGTATCTGGTTTTGAAACCTTATGTCATTATCATTTGTGATACACAAAGCTAGTAATTTGCTGTCATGTCTTGACAAGCCCAACTGAGAGTGCCTCTGATCTACCTCAGGGCATTATGGGAAGATGTTGACATTTGGTCAGAGGATGTTCAGTTAGCAGTCAACGACTGGCAACATGTTGGAGCTACGCTGCTCTGCAAGTTGTGCAATTCTGATAGCGGTCAATAAATACAATTCCTCCTTTTATTAGTTAAGCAACATATACAGTGCGACATTCTTTTGACACTCTTAACATTTGTATTTAAACTTTTTACGCAACTGTAGTAATTATTTGTAATAAATCTTAAATGTTTTTTGGTTAACGCCATCCAATTTCCAAAATAAGTTACATATACCATTCAAAACGTTGGGGTCGGTGAGATTTTTAAAAATGTTTTTGAAAGAAGAATATTTTGCTCAATATAATATTCTAAAATATATTTACACAATTTAAAATAACTTATTTCTATCCTGTGATGACAAAGCAGAATTTTTGGATGTTAATTTTACTCCAGTATTCAGTGTCACATGTTTCTTTAGAAATCATTCTAATAAGCTGATTTGCTACTCAAGAAACATTTCTTATTCTTATTCTTATGTGGAAATGTAGATTCTTTTTTTTTCAGTACTCTTTGATGAATAGAAAAGAACAGCATTTATTTGAAAGAAAAATCTTTTGTAACATTACAAATGTGCTTCCTGTCATTAAAGATCAATTTAATGCATCCCTGCCGAATAAATTACCTTAAAAAAATAAAATAAAAAACAACGTCATACCTTCTATTTAATTTGACTTGGTTAAACCATTTTGTAACTGAATTTCTATGCAGAAATTTCTAGATGACAATATCAGTGCATTAATCATCATAAGGAGAATTAAGTTCAGTTCTTGCATGGGATATTTAACATCATTTAAAATTACAAAAGGAACATCATCCACGCCTTAAAGTAATTTCAAAGGCATTCAACATTTCAACCTCTGACAACCTTTTTCCCCTCTCACAAACACAGACACACACCCTGTTGTGTGATTTGAAACATGACAATGAGCCAGAAGACAGGTGATTTTGTGAGGGTGGGGCTGAAGGTATTATAATCTTATGCATTTTTACAAAGGCATGCAGGGATTTCTATAAATATTTAGCAAGAAACTCTCTCTAGACTATGTTTAAGTGACAGGGAAGAAAGATATTCATTTCTCACTGTGAATCAGAAACAAATGATTACGCAGTATATGTTCTCAAAATGTTCTTTAACCTTTTGGAGCACATAAAAAAAAAAGTAAAAAAAAAGTAAAAAAAAAAGTAGTTGACCTGGCAAAATCTACTTCTACGGTATTTTTAATTTTTCCCGACAAACCACAGCAACATTCTCATGACAATGGGAATCTTTAGTGCGCACAAAACAAAAAAATCATCATGTGAACCACCATTTCCAGCGAATGTGATATCTATGAATAAAGTAGATAAGATAAAACAAAATACACTGACACTGCAAAGCAGATACACTGACAAGTGTAAATAAATAAAAAATAAAAAACACAGTACCACTTCTTTGTATTGTCATTGTTTGTGACTGACTCACCATTGTTGGTGTGTCTCACACAGTCCTGGAAGACAGCATGCCACTTCGTCTGTTCTTTCTCGGTCATCACGCAGAAGTAGTGATGGCGGGCATATGGATGCCACAGGATGAGGGGAAACTGTGTGGGGCACTTCAGAAACGGGGAACTAGCCACTTTGGCCTTTGTATCTAAAACAACAGACACAATGCAAGATGAACACAAATTATTTCAAATTACACTGATTAGACTATATACTTCTGTAGAGTATTCATTCTGAAATTGATCCTGTCCATACATAAGTACAATTATACACATTTTATTATGAGATCAAATAAGAACTTTCAGTAACACTTTACTTAAAGTCTTTATATTTACTGCATTATAAAAAGTATTTGAATGCATTAATCATGCATTTGTTATGCACCTTATGATGCATTGTATAGTCATGAATAATTGTAACCACAATTATAATACTCATCTAACTATTGTTACACCTTTAGATGAAAACGTGACAACCAATTTCTTATGTAACAAGGAATATGCAAATATTATAATTAGTGCCGTCAAAAGTAACTTGTTAATGCATGAAATTAATTTCTTCATTTTAATGTGCTAAAAATATTTAACGCAATTAACGCAGCCTCCATAGGCTAGCGTTACATGCAAATGTTTTTAAACCATTCAAACGAGACAAGACAAAAGAGAATGCGCTGGAATCGAGTTCTTTCATGCTTGAAAGAACAATAACACAGAATTATGGCAAAATTCCCATCTTAAATGAGATTTAAAAAAATGTCTTAAATGACAGAGTTATGAGAAAATGAGATGCGTGTGACAGCGCGTCAAATCCGCGTCATGTGCGGCAGATCTTAAAGTCACAGTAGCCTAATAAAACGGTTGCTGTGATGCCTGTCATTACAGGAGTGCAGAATTATTAGGCACGTTGATTTTCTGATCATATTTCTTTTCCAGGCACATTTGACCAATTCCAAACCACAGTAATCCTAATAACTACTATTGATTTAGTATTTAATAATGTATAAGTGATATATAATTGTTCATGAAGGCTGGAAATGAAAATCACCTTATATTCAGGTGTGCAGAATTATTAGGCATGTTTTCTTTTACAGATAAATTGAGCCAAAAAAAGAGATTTAACTCTTAGACTTAGACTGAAAAGTCAAAAAGTATTAAATGCCCATGAGAAGGATGCAATACTAATGCAATACTAGACATTGCAGTTAAGGCATGACCATTGGACAGTGAAATGCTCGTTGGGTCAGCAGGATCTGACAAAAACAGGTGGTGAAGAAAAGACACCTGTTAACTGCAAAAGAATTAAGAATTAAGGTGAAGAATTAAGGGTGAAAACATCAGGAACCCTTTAGTCTCCAGCGCCACCATTTTCCAGAGCTGCAACCTACCTGGAGTCTCCAGAAGTGCAAGGTGTCAGGATCTCAGAGACTTCAGTTAGGTAAAGAATCCTAAAAAATGACCCCCCACTAGATAAGTATCACAAGCTGAAGTGTTGTAAAATACATGAAGGTTTTTTTTATAGGCTTTATGGACAGATAGGTTGAGAGTGACTCTTGAAGGACCAGCACCACATCCTCTAGTACCACTGTTTGAAGAATTCATCTGCCAGAATCTGGCAGTACGTTTTGGCAGTTCATTTTTAGTCCATCTCTGCAAAACGGACTCCAGGATGGACTAAAATGAACTTCCAAAACGTACTGCCAGATTCTGGCAGATTAATTCTTCAAACAGTGGTACTAGAGGATGTGGTGCTGGTCCTTCAAGAGTCACTCTCAACCTATCTGTCCATAAAGCCAATAAAAAAACCTTCTTCATGTATTTTACAACACTTCAGCTTATGATTCTTATCTAGTGGGGGTCATTTTTTAGGATTCTTTACCTAACTGAAGTCTTTGAGATCCTGACACCTTGCACTTCTGGAGACTCCAGGTAGGTTGCAGCTCTGGAAAATGGTGGCGCTGGAGACTAAAGGGTTCCTGATGTTTTCACCCTTAATTCTTCACCTTAATTCTTAATTCTTTTGCAGTTAACAGGCGTCTTTTCTTCACCACCTGTTCTTGTCAGATCCTGCTGACCCAACGAGCATTTCACTGTCCAATGGTCACGCCTTAACTGCAATGTCTAGTATTGCATTCTTCTCATGGGCATTTAATACTTTTTGACTTTTCAGTCTTTAAAGTCTTTTCAGAGTTAAATCTCTTTTTTGGCTCAATTTATCTGTAAAAGAAAACATGCCTAATAATTCTGCACACCTGAATATAAGGTGATTTTCATTTCCAGCCTTCATGAACAATTATATATCACTTATACATTATTAAATACTAAATCAATAGTAGTTATTAGGATTACTGTGGTTTGGAATTGGTCAAATGTGCCTGGAAAAAAAATATGATCAGAAAATCAACGTGCCTAATAATTCTGCACTCCCTGTAATGTTAATCAAATAACAAAGGTAATGAGAAAATTGCAGCTTTAATAAGGATTAATCTATGTTTAATTTATAATTTATACAGTTAAGACTGTAAAGTGTTCACTTTATTCAATTTCTGTATATTGCTTACATATGAAGGGCACAGGTAAATATGACATTAATTATAATGGGTTTATGTGAAGATTGTTTTAAGTTCACTGAAATTAAAAGTATTTTTTTAAAGCCTAATAAAAAGTTGAAATTGATAGCTTTCAATTATACTGTATTTTTGAATGTCTATCACTGAGGTTTAAAACAATACATTTCGGTAGCAGTATTAGTATCAGTGATACTGGCCTGCACTCATAAAAAGATGCCATTACAACAAATATTTAAAATATACTGCATTTAAGTTGTTTCTACATTAATTTGGAGAGTAACTGTGAAAAAATGTAAATCGGACAGTTCATCAGGATTCGATACGATATTGATTCTCATAGCCAGCGATATGATATTTGCTGATACCTTATGATACGATTCAGGGGTATATCGATCAATATTTTGCCATGACATTATGTGCCTATTTTACACAACCAGTTACATTTTTATTAACTCACTACAGCAACCAAATTATATAACAAGCATTTATTTCAAAATTTCACATCCTGCACCTTGATCAGGACATCCACAAATAAAAAAAAAAATCCACACAGTAATCTAATGACAGCTTATGACATGACAAAATGTGTAACGCCAAATTTAAAACAACAACATATAGGTAGGACAGAACAAGATGGGCTATTAATATTCTTTCATTGTGCAAAAGTATCATTATTTGAAAGGCTCTAATACAGAGTGGCACAAAGCACTTATGCACACCCCGTAAGCTTGAAGCAACACAGTGTCACAGTGCGCAGCAGTTTATCAAGTATTTTCTTTTAACAGTTTTAAATTTCAGTTACTGTGGGTGTAAAGAATGATTCATATCACTATTCTCCTTTTATGCAAAACCATAGACCTTTATCTACTGAAGCACAAAAATACGTAAAAGAAGACTCAATTCAGTGGCCTATTTGGTCATGTCTAAAGCCCTATTCGGACGGGATTAGTTTAACATGGGGAGGTGGGGGTAAAGTAATTTTACCTCAGGACGTCTGTAATGTTAATGGCCAATTCGCAAGGGATAAGACATCTCAGTAAAACTAGCAAAAGTGGGAGGGGTAACTCGCTTTACGCACCACAGTAACCTTGTCGTATGACATTGCTTCCTGTTATCACGTGAGCAAACACGCCAACAAGAAAAACGCGAAACTGGAGCAGGGAGGAAACGTTGTGTTTAATCTCGGAATATTAAAAAAATCTTAAATAACATTTTTATATTATATGAATATTAAAAAATATTCTAATGTGTTGTGCCTCTAATAAGTGCTTTCAATCTTCTTTTTGGTTTAAATGGTGTGCGGAAAATACAGGAGGTTTGCCACAGAGTTGTCCCACCACCTACAACGCAACAGAGTGCTGTTTGAAGCGGCTCCATGCTTGCAAAACGCACCAAAAACTACTTTTAAACAGTAAATGACGGAATTTTACCGTACATTTTTACAGCGGGTCTATTCGAACGGGATTAGTATTACCCGAGGTCATTTTTCCGGACCTTTTTACAGAAGGTAAAAGTCTCCGTAATCTTTACTGACATTGTCCGTAATGATTACCGAGATGGCACATTCGGACGGGACTAAAATCACAGAGAACCTCTGGTAATAATTACTTTACCCCCACCTCCCCATGTTAAACTAATCCCGTCCGAATAGGGCTTATGTCTGCGTTGAGTGCACGCTGCTTTTTGCAAGGCTTCAAACACGAGCAAATTATAAACTTTCGTGAAGATTCAGTTCCATCGACTGTCCCGAGCGTCTTTCACAAGCTCTGAAAGGTCATTTAAACGAGAATGCACACATTGGCGATAATGCATAGACTGACATTGTGTGAAAATGTGGAGAGTGTTTAAACAAATGTGCCCCTTAAATACATAAATAGCCTATAGGTATCGATACACATTAGATCGTTGTATCGATCTATATTGATGAATTGTTACATCCCTAATAAAAATATTAAAACTCATGTTTTTAATCGCGATTAATTATAGAAAAAAAAATTATATCAATTTTGGTAACAATTATGAAAAGATATATGGCATTGTAACAAACATTATTAATATTTTTATATGCATTATAAATAAAGGTTAAGTAATGTGTTACCAATTTTTCTTAAATTAAAAAATAATTTTAAAGTATTTTCTTTCAAAAAAAATTTCTGATGGATATAATGTCATTTTTAAACCCTACTTGGACTGTATTAAAATAATGTTGTAATCTTTTAGGATTCCAAAAGGAACAGGAATTTTCTAAACAGAATAAATTTTTTGCATCATGTCGTTATTTATTTATCATAATTCATTTCTCACCACTCAGGCTATTGTTGAGAAGCCCCAGGTATTCCTCCATAGAGGTTAGGGCTCTGTACCCGGCACAGTTAATGACCCCTTTGGAGTGTAGACCTCGATCATGTGCCTGTAGAGGAAACAGACAGTTCAGAATCCCTCTGCAGCTGGGGAAATGACATACATGTCCACTAGTCAGTGTTGGGTAATTAACTCTAAAAAAGTAATTAATTACTTTTTACTTTCTAAATCCTACATCAACCTCGACTAGTTAAGTGACTCAAGGATAGACATGACACGGCTCTTAATTCATTCAAATACATAATATAAAACTATATCAATTATTCTTATTAACTGACCAAAGTATTACAAATATAGATAAAAACATGCATTTTAAAGTCAGACTTTACATTTTTATGTTAATTCCACTATTGTATTACATATAATTGTATAGAATCTACAGTCTATACATAGTATTTCGTTCAATTACATCAGACGTAACTGTAATTAAATTACACAAAAAATAGAAGTAATCCCTTTACTTTTTAAATGGAAAAGTAATTAAATTACAGTAACTAATTACTTAGTAACTAGTTACACCCAACACTGCCACTAGTACACTTTAAGTGAGATCCAATAATGCAAGATTAACATGCAGATCATTTTTCCTTTGTTTACATTTAATTATCTGAGCTGGGTGTGTTTGTGGTCAACAAAAAACTAAACAAAATAAACACAGACACTCACTCAGCGGTTTACACTCACCGCTTTGCTCTCGTACAAGCTGATGTTGTAAGAGTCGCCCACGTACAAAAAGCGACTCCTCCATTTCTTGCTCTCTTCCAGATACTGAAACAGACCTCCGGAGAAGATGGACTTGTTCTTCAGAGGGTCCTGAGGTGGAAACAAACACATTTTAAATGAATGTGCATCAAAATCATTGTACTAGATGAAAGCATGACTAAACAAAACAATGAATTGTGTTTAGAAGAAACACTCCCCACAGTCTGGAATAACAGAAAGGCTAGCTCAAGATGTGTTTATATAACATTGCTGGCTTAAAATAAGAAATGGGCGGAGCAATTGCTACATAAAAGACATTCAAGGTTGTGTTATGTCTACAATCAAAACCACAGCTTTCTGCTAATGGATGCGGAATTTACCACTGGTGAGGGAGCATGCCTTTGAACAAGGTTAATCGGTTAATCTTTAAAACCAAATACAAATAAATATTTTAAGTCCAGCTGTCTTGGCTTATAACAATTGAGGGACTTCAAAAATTATTGTGCACAATTCTTGAGAAGCGTTTTTCTTGGCCATAGCCTAGATTTCTGTGTTGAATTGAGATCAAAAGACTTCATGGACATTTGATAAATGGAGAGGTAGGGGGCTTTTGAGACCAAAGATAAATTTTTTTTCCTCCTTCACAATTGAAGGCTGCTGAGTTTTTAGTTAAGATAACTGAGATAACCAGGGGACTCATGGGATCATCTCTTAAAAGAGTAGTTCACTTTAAAATGAAAAATACCCCATGATATACTTACCATCTAGCCTAGAAATCTAGACGCACCCTAGCGGCAGCAAATCTAATTTGCCGCGAGTGTAGTCTAGCAACTCTTGGTATACATGCGAGCTGGAAAAAACAAACTATGGTCAGGCCAATCACATCGTGTATAGAGTCAGTGGGCGGGCTTAACATAATGAAGGCACGTCACGGCAGAGTTGCGGCGGTTCCTCGTGCTACTAGTAAACAAAGAAGCTGGCGAACGGTGTTTAGAATCGGCTTTGGCCACGACTCTGGAAGACTTTGAGTCAAGCTTTTCTTTGAGAAAAGAACAGCACTGAAGTCATTCTTAAGAAAGGAAGATGTGTTCGGAGTTTTGCCGACCGGATACGGCGAAGGTTTAATCCATCAACTAACTAGCTCCACTTCACGTTGCTCTCTGGTTGGTTGTAGCGCTATCCAATTGCATGCAGAGGGAATTTGAAAGACAACAATTTGTCCAGCCCCTCGGATTGAGCCCTGTCAATGGTGAGCTTGTCAGGCTACTTACCAATCTGCACGATTTGGGGAAAATATCTAATTGTGATTATTCTGGTTATAAATGCGATTTGAAATGCTTTTTTTTTACACAAATGAAAAGTGTGCGATAGATATGGTCTCAAACCAGAAACAATATATATAGTATCGGAGACTTGTCTGGCTATCACCAGACCAAGCTCAATCTTTTAAGATTGAACATTAGTCTGGGGAATCTGCTCTGTATTTTCTACTGCACCAGAGGCGGGATAAACGGGCATAGTTCAAATGACTCCTTAAGCAATTGGACAGTCCATCAACCAATCAGACCAACAATCGATCGCTTCTCTATCCGTCTTTGTGTTAAACCCGCCAATTGCGCACGAGGTGGATAAGCCGGTTTGTGATTGGTCCCCGCAAATTAGTAACAGAAGCAGGATATAAATATGTACAGGTTTCCAGCCAGAGCTGCAGGGCAAAATCAAATCGTCGGTAGATCGGGCTGGGTTTACCCAGTCTAATCGGACACCTGGGGCCTGTACCACGATGGTAGTTTAACAAACTCAGGGTTACAGGATTAGTTTCGAGTTGACAAAACCAAACCAATCCATTCAGGCTTTGTTGGTCCCATGATGCTGATCAACAGCTTTCTCTGTCAACTCAGGCTTTGATCCTGAGTTTAGGAGATTAGCTGTGACATCAGTAGTGAACAGCCAATCACATGCTGTGGATCAGTGAAACAGATTCATTTCTCTCTTCTGCAAAATATTACATGATTGAAAAATATTAAGAATTTAAACAAATAGACAGGAAGAAAAGAGCTGTCTATGAAAGAGGACAACTTAAAGAAATATCTTATACGTCAACGCAAGTAAAAGCTATGAAGTTAGTTTAGTTGATATACAGAGAGAATTGAACATTTAATCTCACATGTAGTATTTTTTTTTATAGCTTTACTGATTTTAAAGCTTATTTCTATGACCTTTATATAGGCTATTTATATTCATTTTAACTAAGTGCCTATTAATGATTGATTAACTAAAATGATATATATGTAATTGATTAAGGGTATAATAATTACATAAATGATATCTAAATCATTCAAAAGTATTATTATTATAAATAAGCACTGTTAAAAGCCAGACGCTTTAGTCTTTAAAAATCATTTGCTATGTAATGACCTTTAATTTGGAGTAGAAACTGGGGGAGTGACTTTATTGCATCAGAGGTGTCACTTTGCTCACAGCTGATTGGTCTAATTTCAGTTTGAGATCTCTTATCCAGAACATAACCTGTCCTGGTTAGCCGTGGAGCGCAAGTTACTATGGAGATGAACACGGCTAAAAGCCAAACCACTTTAAATGGTACCTAAAACCCAGGATTGGCACAAACTAAGCTTAGACATATCTGGCTAGCCAGCTAAACTGGCTTCATGGTATAGGCCCCAGAAGGGTGGGATAATGTCCACAAGTAAAGTTTTCAGAACAACAGCAACTCAGTCATCTACACTGGGAATGCCCAAGGGTGCGATACATTACCAGCTGATGAACACCTCATTGCCAATGTGCTGGACAGTAGCTCCAGCCACATTTATATATCCCCTGTCCGTCTGAATTAAATACTGTATACAAGTTCTAATATTACTTATGTGAATTGATTGTTATGCTCTTGACAGTGGCATAAAAAATTAATTCTTTTTTTTCCTCCAAATTAAAACTCATAAACAAAAGACAGTAATGCTCACAGGTAATTTGTGAGCCAGTTATGTTGTTAGTTTTGTAATTGTTCATCTCCCAAGTTAGTGGAAATGTGGGCTGGCACCAGCACCAGCATAAATGTGATGGAAAAGGAGCATGAGAAAGCCAGAACTACAAGATCCTTTGATTCATCAGTTGGTGGAATGGCGACTGAAGTCTTTATGTGCTATTGTGTGTGTGCTATTCAGGTCTTTGTTACAGTTATTTAATTTGTGTGAAATTTGTTCCACTTCCTCTTTGCTGACTCCATGCTGATAAGCAAGACCACAGATAGCCTTCCAAATGAGGAGGGAAATGGCACAGAAAAAAAAGCAGGGGACCAGGGAGGCTTATTTCTTACCTTGTTTGGGGATAGCCATTCCATTTTCCTTATGGAATCTACATCCCTGGACAGATGTAAAAGGTGAAATTCATGGAAATATAGGGGGGCTTTACCTTTCTATGTAGTAGTTGTGTCTGTATACTCCCTCCTCCTTCGATCTCATAGCGCACACTGTTGAACAAAGCCACGGCATACTGCTGCTCGTAAAACCTCCCAAACTCTGCCATCACGGCGTTGGTGCGGGCTAGGTTGGAACAGACATACAGGAACGTTAGATTTTAAGCAGGACCACAGCAGAGGAAAAATGATTAACTTACAATTGCAGAGTTTACTGCAAATTGCAGGTTGCATTTGTTGGAGGTTACTTTGGGTGAAATGGTGGTATAAACATTTAACAATCACAAAATGTTATAAACCTGTTGAGTTAGTTTTAGCTGTGAATTGTTCCCAATAGCAAATATGCAAACACACACAGAGAAAAACCCATACACAGCTGTAACTTGATCCAAGATTCTTAGTTGACTAGAACTAGAACCACACATCATTAGCTTACAGTATGTCTGTTTTGTGTGTTTGAGTTCAAATAGAAATCATGATATGGCCATGTACGATTATTAAACCACAAAAGGCTGCAATTTATTTAAGGGGGGGTTACAGAAACCATCGACAGCTCTGTCATTTTGTTTTTAGACCGAGAAATAATCAATGTCAATAAAGAAGTGTGATTTGGTTGTGAGGGGAAAATAACCATGTTCACCTTCCCAAATAACCCAGCGTTAAGGAAACATTGGATGCACTTTGTTTTTCCAGAGTAGCAATGGAGTTCTGCAAGTGTGTTTGTTTGTTCCCGGACATGAGTCGAAACCGCAGGCGGTGAGTGAAACTGTATCAAATGTCGGTGTTTTGTTGGTTATCTGAATCGAAAGTTATCCAGGGATAATGCCATGATGTTTGTGTGTTACAAACATCCCCATCCCCAAAATGTCCCCACAAGGATAGTAAAACCTGAGATCACCTACATTGTGGGGACCAACCAGCGGTCCCTACAATGTAAATGGATTCATAAACATACTAAAATATGTTTTTTTGAAAATGTACACTCTAAAAAATGCTGGGTTAAAAGTAACCCAAGTTGGGTTGAAAATGGACTAACCCAACGGTTGGGTTAGATGTTTGCTTAAAACAACCCAATCGCTGGGTTAGTCCATTTTCAACCCAACTTGGGTTATTTTTAACCCAGCATTTTTTAGAGTGTAGGTTTAGGGGCAGGGACAGTGTAGGGGGATAGAATGTACAGTATAAAAACCATTAAGTCTATGGAAAACACCCACAAAAATAGTGAACCAGACGTGCGTGCGTGCGCGCGCTTGTGACTCTTTAGCTCGGACCACTGCACACCTCCACAAGTTTGGCTGTTTTAGGAAAGACAGATACGCTGTACTGATTCTTTTATAAATATGATAAAACTAAAGACTCTTTTATCAAGAATTACTACTCTATAGGTACTCAAGAGATTGGCAGAAACTGTGTTTTATGTACCCTTTAAATAAATATATAGTGCATGCAAGTCTAATATTGTACTAAGAAAATATTATTGGGTCTCATTCACTAATAATTGCATACACTTTTCAAATATACGCACATTTGACCTTCTCACAAAAACTTTTCTACCAATTCACGACACGTGAATACGCACATGAATTTTTCGTAATCTCATTCCCGTTCATTTTCCCACCAGCGGAGCTAGTTGATAGATTAAACTTTTGGCGTATCCGGTCGGCAAAACTCATCTTCCTTTTTTAAAAATGACTTCAGTGCCGTTCTTTGTTAGCAGGGAATTCACACGGAACCGCCGCAACTCTGTCGTCATTATGGTAAGCCCGCCCACTGACTCTATACACGATGTGATTGGCCTGACTAGAGTTTGGTTTTTCCAGCTCCATAAGATGGCTGCGTCTCATGTAACCTTGCCATTTGTACACGCCGTAACTATACACATCACAACATGCAAATAGGAAAATGTTGGCGTTATTTTGTCACTTATTGAGCAGTAGGCTAGCTGGAGCCATATACCTCCAGTCTTTGTGCTAAGCTAGGCTAGCGGGGCAGGGGAATGGTATGCATGGACTTATCTAACTCTGGGGAATACAGTTAATAAGTCAAAGTTGCCGTGTTCCTTTAAATATATATCATATTATATATGTGTATATATATAAAATTTAAGACCTATATCTGTTTAAAATTTTATTTTAACATGTTTATAATGTGCCACCAAGTGTATGTCATTTTCACATACGAGTGGTTGCTGTTCCTACATTTTTTTCGAATACATATTCTAATTTTATAATGTTTTTATAAAAAAAACATTATAAATGTTTTTAGAATACATTTATTCTTTTTTTTTTAGAATAGAATATTTTTTTTTTTATTACATTTTAGAATGCAAGTTATTGATGAATCATGCATAAATGTGTGTGTACGCATGCTTAGTGATTGAGACCCATTGTTTTTATTATAAAATAATAAAATAATTCAAAATTCCTTTAGAAAAAATTATATATTTAAATAAAATTAACAACACATTGAAAAACAAATAATAAATTCAAAATGTATAAAATACACTACCATATCAGATGTACGGGATTATATGATCACGGTTCAAATTACAAATAATAACATAAACACTATGATTTTGGGGACAAACTGTGCAACCCTCACCATGTATTCTGTTACAACATCATAACAGTTATGTGGAAATACATTTCATCTGTGAAAATGTTTATCCACGCTTTCCAAAAATTCAATAGGGTTGGAGCACAAAAGGAGGTCAACAATTAAAGGGTGTTGCAAAACAGTTGCAAAAACAGTGTGGAAATACACAAACACAGTATGAAAATACACATAAAAAAAAGAAAGACCTGAGCCTGCAGGCTTATTGAAGCTTTATGAAAAGAAGACGGTGCCATTAAGAAGAATTTGCTTATATAAAAGGCCCAATAAATGGAAAAAGTGACGCATGATCACAGACGATCACATTTGAATGCCATATTCAAAGTATGTTGGTCTAGTTTTACAGCACACGATATCCTCGGCATTACATGTTAATCAATCTCTTGAGGCACTGTACTGGGATGAAAGCTAGCACATGTTTGCATGCATGTGAAAGGAAATGCTTCCATTAGAACAGGAAGGAACAACCTGACAAGGACTGAAAAGGAAGAAGGCCACATCTGATGACATCAACTAAATTTATAGTACAACCTTCCGGGCATTTCCGTTTACTGTACCATGGCCTAGGTCTCCACAGGAAAGAATCTCTCCACTTACACCTCAATTCGTAAGAACTCCATCAGATTAGACGCTTCTTGTTACAGAACATTTGAACATGAAAAGCATGTTGTTGTTGTGTTTGCATGAATGCAGCAGTCGGCATGTCTGTGAGGGCAAGACCGTTCTCTAGCAGACCCACTATTGTATTAAACTAGAATAACTTGTAGATTCAGTTTGCTTTGGCTCAGTGTCGACTGTATTCATTCACATGTATATTTGCAGAAAGTGTTTCTAGACATTCAATCGGCACAGGCGGAACAAGTGCCAGCGTCAATTCACAGGAAAGAGCAGCGGTTTTCAAACTGGGGGAAATGCAAAGGAATGCAAGAGGATCCATAGAATTGTTTAGAGAAAAAAATATGTTAAAAAAAAAAAATATATATATATATATATATATATATATATATATATATATATATATATATATATATATATATATATATATATTTCGATTAAACTACTTAAAATTGATTCAAACAAATCAAAGTACTGTACCAGCACATTAGACTAGAAAACAGAATGCATGTACATTTAAAATCATACATTTAATTTGAAAAAAGTGAAAATATTTTTAGGACAAGTAGAAATCTGACCTACTAACCTCATCTGACCAGATTTTTAAAGATTCCAAAATGGCCAATAGTCTCAACTGTACAGTGTTTAATTTAATCTCTTTTTTGTTTAGGGAAATTTTTACATGTAATGTTTCTTCTACATAAAAATGTCATTTTACATTCAAAGTTAAGTTCTTTACAAAGAAAATGTATAACAATAACAATATCTAAAAATAATAAAAAAAAAGTATAAAGTTATTATTTGTACAGGTAACACCAAGATAACCATATCATAATTCAGATACTTTTGCTGAAAAATGATGGCGTACACGGAAAAACATTATTGATTGGTTTATAATTTAACGCATTCTTATTGATGCCAAGACTACCATAAGTCAATTCTTTTTGACAAAACTTCATCTGTTCATCATTTTAGCTCACTGCTGGCTTCTACAAGTCCAATAATCTATCCATCTATCCATCCATTGCACCATAGAGACCATAAAGACCAAAAGCTGACAAACATCCCCTCCCGCATGCACAGTCAGCAGATGAACCCTGCACTGTCCATTAAATTGACAGAGGGAGGGAAAGACAAGGGGGAGACAAATGTATGAGGGCATGAAGACACCTTGAGAAGATCCTCCCCATTACTCCAAGACATGTTCATACTTGATTTCACTCTCTCAGAAAACATCCAAACCTATTAGTGAAACAGTTCACAAGGGAGGTCTAAAGAGGAATTTCCTGTGTCCAAACCTCCCGTCAACCTGCTGACCTCCTGTCCATCTACCACAAACATAACTGCTCCGGGCTTCATAAAGGGAGAGTCTATGGGGGTGGCGTTTTTGTCTTCTGGAGACCAAACATCTTCCCACTGTTCATTTCAGACAAGTGGAATTTCAGGAGGGCTGAGTCAGCAGATAGCAATTTATGACATCAGCACAAGCATGAGATCCACCTGTACTGAAATCAGGGAAATTTATTTCTCAGAAATGCGCTTAAATGAGACAACGGTTTCATGAAGTGGCAACTCCTTAAGTGACTCAAGCCTATCATCAATGAAAGATCCAGACCGGCACTTCGAACACACACAATGAAACCTATACTTGTTAACCAGTCCTGACTTGTTCTAAGAGTATGTGTGACTACACACAAGGTTGTAGTGATCCAATATTTCCAGTCACAGGCAAAAGAGCTTTTGTTTTCCCATAATAACTTTCGGATATTATTTCAAACGGTTAGTTTCACTGTTTTTTTTCTTTGTTTTTTTTTTTGCAGTTTTCCACAGCTGAAAGTTGTTCTAAAAGGCTATTTTTATAAAGTCTGTTTGCACCCAGAGATCATTTCTATGATTGACGTGAGGGAAAAAAAGAGGAGACTCAGCTCCAAAGCACCATAACCACCACTGACGTCACAAATTATGGACTGGTAACATTTATTTTCCCACGTGTCAGTTTGGTAGCACAGGATAACGATGAATTGTTCCTGGAAGTTTCTAGAAAATCCCTAAAAGCTTTGTTAAACAAAAGCAAATGTTGTAAACATAATTGCGGTGTTCCAAACCTATTTGGATAAAACCCTTTAATGAGAAAAGCATAATTAGGAGGACCATTTTAAAGAACGTGATCATTTCCCATCATGCTTGGGAGAGGAACTATGGTTATATGGGAGCATGTCACTACAGGTGGAGAATATATTTGCCACTTCTCTAAACCAACTAGAGGAACCATAATGAGGACAAAAATAGTGATTGTGCTTCATGGGCACAATTTTATTTTCTTATTAGAGATATGACAGAAAATATAATTTGTGGACACAAAACTACTATTAAAGGGTGTGTCTACTATTAATCCCTCGAATAAAACTGAGTGAAGTTGGCAAAGAGGGAAAACTCTTTTGCCAAAGGGTTAAACGAAAATAAACGCGTGTGACGTTGGAAACCGATTTAAAACAGGATTAGCAATATCACACGTTTTTAATACAAACATTACTACTCAATATTGCCTCAAAAGGTAATTTAAACCTGTATGTGTATATTTGAGGCATTAGGGGGCGTTTACACACGAAGCTTTCTTATATTCCGTCTGCGTTGTTTTTTTAATTGTTGGTCAATAGACATGTGCGATGTGTGTTGCGTCGCGTTTTTTAAGACCCCGTGTCATATACAATTCTGTCATCATTTACTCACCCTCATGTTCTTGCACAAACCGGTCTGACATTCTCCATTCTTTCCGTGGAACATAAAATGAGTTCGGCAGAAAGGTGTGAAGTGACAGTAAATTATGACAGGACTTGATTTCTAAGTGAAAAACGCGTCTCGCGAACGCGTCCACGTTTTCTTTACACGCTTCTGTTTAAATAGGCTCTTTTAAACAATCGTGGTTGTTGTGTCCACGTTCACTATGTGCATGTAAAGTATTGTAGGCTACTCGTTTTGTACCGAAAATAGCTTCGTCCTTTTAAAAGTAACACAAACGCGTTTTACCTGTAATCATCTCCCGCTTGCCATCGTCCAGGTTGGTGGAGATCACATCACCCATGATGGCGATTTAAACGACAATCACAGATATTGAGGAAAGTTCCTTTTGTATCCGAAACTTGGGAAAACACTACAGAAATGTGTCTTCCAAATTAACCATCCCTGGTCACTTCAGAGCGTTGCGTTCATTTTGCGTTGACGCGACAGTGTGTGACGCCCTCCCAGTGTGAGAAACAAGACTCATTTAAACTTGTTCAGTCAAATGAGTGACAGTCATTCAGAGGGTGTGGTTTACACAGACTGACACACCCAACTTCACAACAAACCGTCTGTTGTATTTTTAATCATGATTAATTTAGATCGAGCGTCTGATATGATCAGGGAATTACAGCTTTTGTTCTATGATGGGCTTAGCCTGTCTATTTATTTATTTATTTATTTATTTATTTATTTATTTATTTATTTATTTATTTATTTATTTATTTATTTATTTATTTATTTATTTAATAGGATTGGAACCTGTCTTGGTTTTGAAATAGCCTAACTACTGAATCTGTGTTAATAAAGCTTACAATTAATTGATTGAATTCGTCTTCTTTTTCACAAATATTTTTAAAACTTCATTAGCTACCAAACTGATATTGTCTCCAGGAAATGCAAACTATTTTTAGGAATCTGAATGAAGCTTTGAGGCTTGCTCTGCTTTCTCTTTAGGGAAGGGAAAGGGACGGGCAAAATAGTATTTTATAAAGATAAAATAATTTTACGATATAAATATTTGATACAGTATTTAATACAATAATTGTTAATATTAATGATAATAATACATTTTATAATGAATAATGAATAAATATTATATATAATAAAAAAGGCTAAATAAACACAACATATTGTTTTATAGTTTGGCACAGAAGTTTGATAAAATAATATAAACCACAGTTGAAATATTATTTGAAAATAATACTTTTATAAAATATTAGCCTAAATACAAGTGCTGGTCATATAATTAGAATATCATCAAAAAGTTGATTATTTCATTAATTCCATTCAAAAAGTGAAACTTGTATATTATATTAATTCATTACACACAGACTGATTTTAAATATTTATTTCTTTTAATTTTGATGATTATAACTGACAACTAAGGAAAATCCCAAATACAGTATCTCAGAAAATTAGAATATTACTTAAGACCAATACAAAAAAGGATTTTTAGAAATCTTGACCAACTGAAAAGTATGAACATTTTGCTCAGGTGTTATGAGAGCTCAGGTTGCTCTGATAGTGGCCTTCAGCTCTTCTGCATTGTTGGGTCTGGCATATCGCATCTTCCTCTTCACAATACCCCATAGATTTTCTATGGGGTTAAGGTCAGGTGAGTTTGCTGGCCAATTAAGAACAGGGATACCATGGTCCTTAACCAGGCACTGGTTGCTTTGGCACTGTGTGCAGGTGCCAAGTCCTGTTGGAAAATGAAATCTGCATCTCCATAAAGTTGGTCAGCAGCAGGAAGCATGAAGTGCTCTAAAACTTCCTGGTATACGGCTGCGTTGACCTTGGACCTCAGAAAACACAGTGGACCAACACCAGCAGATGACATGGCACCCCAAACCATCACTGACTGTGGAAACTTATAACCATCACTGACTGTTCTTGAAGCACTGACTCCAGCTGCAGTCCACTCTTTGTGAATCTCCCCCATATTTTTGAATGGGCTTTGTTTCACAATCCTCTCCAGTGTGCGGTTATCCCTATTGTTTGTATACTTTTTTCTACCACATCTTTTCCTTCCCTTCGCCTCTCTATTAATGTGCTTGGACACAGAGCTCTGTGAACAGCCAGCCTCTTTTGCAATAACCTTTTGTGTCAATGGTCGTCTTTTGGACAACTGTCAAGTCAGCAGTCTTCCTCATGATAGTATAGCCTACAGAACTAGACTGAGAGACCATTTAAAGGCCTTTGCAGGTGTTTTGAGTTATTTAGAGTGTGGCACCAGGTGTCTTCAATATTGAACCTTTTCACAATATTCAAATTTTCTGAGATACTGAATTTGGGATTTTCCTTAGTTGTCAGTTATAATCATCAAAATGAAAAGAAATAAACATTTGAAATACAGTCTGTGTGTAATGAATGAATATAATATACAAGTTTCACTTTTTGAATGGAATTAGTGAACTAAATCAACTTTTTGATGATATTCTAATTATATGACCAGCACCTGTATATCATTAAATATTATTTGATAATTACACTATATTACAAATATATTATTATACAAATATTATTAAATATATTGGCATATAATACCATTTTATAGTTTTTCACGGCAGATAAAATAAGTTCCTAAAAGGTTTAAAATATTATTATTATTAAAATGTAGCTACTTTCATAAAATATTATGCTTTAATATGATTAAATTATGAATATATTTAGATATAGCCTAGTGATACAATAATAGCCTGTCATTTTAATTGTATTATGTTTTATAAAAACAACATTTTGATGAAATAATATAATTTATAAAATAAACTGTAATATATACAATAGGCTATATAAAATTTTAGTATGGCAAAAAAAGAGATTGTTTAAATAATACATTAATATTATAATACAATAATTGTTTTGATCAGGAAATAGTCATAAATATGATCAAATAAACAAAAAAGACAGCCGTCATCATTGGGATCTTTTTATCACTGAAACGAAGTTAATGGCATGACTTTTGCGTTACGATAAAGGGTTCGTTTTAGTAGAGTTTTTACGCCCTCATGCGGTCAAAATTCGGTCAGCTGCACTAAATGCAGCAGCAATATATGATCACACACATAAAGGATAGGTACTGTACAACAGATTAAATGTGAAATGCTACAATTTGTCTTTTTATTTGCATTGGTAGCCTAAATCTTTAATTAGTAAATGAACAATGTATGTTGTTGATTCAATGAAGTAAACCAAAACTGCTTTGTTTGCTAGTGAAATTAAAAGTCAATGTAAAAAAATAATAAACCTTTGGCTTCTCTGAGCCAGGCTTCCTTTTTGTCACGAGGCCAATGAACGCCATAGAAACAGGTGCAAGGATATTTTACAACCTCAACTGATCATGGCATGAAGGGGAAAAAAATCAGCGTGAAATCAAAAAAGGATTGACATTGTGATTCTGTGTCTGCGCCCTCAGCGTTTCATATAACGGCGCTCGGTCGGTCGGTCTATAGCATGAGCTCATGTGAGGGAGGGGCGGTTACGCAGTGACGAGTCTCCGCAGTGTGAGTGCGCAGCACCGCTCAGCCAGAGACAGCAAGAGGAGGAGAGGGAGGAGAAGATACACCACACGGGCGAACACTCAGGAGCATCATGGCACCAATTGGATTAAAGGCGGTCGTTGGCGAAAGTAAGACCATAATGTTAATCATCCTCTGCTACTGAGGTTTCATGTTCAACCATATGTACGTGCTATTTTATGGTGCCTTCCCGTTGCATGTGTCAGTAGTGTTCCTCAGCGTTCAGTTCCCCCTGGATGCGGCTGGTTGTTTCCCTGCCATTGTGCTGAACGGGGAGGACATTACGCTCGGGATGCTGCGGATGCGCATTGTGCATCTGTGGAGAATGACATGAATAGGTTTTATTCCCAATGCATGTTGTTTAAATGATAAATATGTGGTCAGACTAACTAACAAAAAAGCTTGATGCTCTGGTATAAAGATGGTCCAGCACAGGAACGCCCTTATTCTGCACGGACGTTTGGGGAATTACGCAGGGAATTGTGTCGACAGACCACTGCGATTTTATTTTATTCTACTCGGATTATTATCTATATAATTAATGAGGATACAGTTGTAACGATGCTTGCATAACTCTACCTTCTACTTCCGAAAATGAGCTTAATAAATGTGTTTTGGCAAAGCCTCACCCCTGTGATTGATCACCAGTGCATTTATATTCCATTGCGTAAAGCTCCAGCTGGTGAACTGATCTGCCCAGGAAGTGCCCGTGCTTTTAACATGAATGCAGCTGGCTCGCATCTCCAGCTGGATCGTTAAATGGCGGAGTGGTTCATGTTCGGTTGAATAGTGGAAAATGAGAGCACCAAATGCGCATCCCTCAGATGTGTAGCTGTAGCTGTCATGTGTAGTGCAACAGAATGGCGTTCAGTAGCATACAGACAGATTGATGGCGGTTGTAGGTGCTTTCCTTTTAGAGAAAATTTGCTGATATGCAGCAGGATAAGAAGATAAGTGTTTTGAAATAGCCTCTCTGAATGGTTGATGATATATCATTACACTCTCTTAATTTTTTTTTTTTTTTAGAGATCTCAGGCCTTGCATGCATATAATTGGGAATCTAAATGTAAGCTTTGCCATGATCAAACGCATATATGTTAATTTATTTATTAAAATAATATGAATACATTAAAATGCAAGCCATAAAAAATGATGGGGGTTTTGTGGAGAAAAACAAATGCTGGAAAAAAGTTGTTTGGCATATTTTCTTTAATAATCGGTGAAGCAAATGAAAAATAATATTTGGCCAAGATGCAACTTTTTGAAAATCTGGAATCTGAGAATTGAGAAAATCGCCTTTAAAGTTGTCCAAATGAAGTCCTTAGCAATGCATATTACTAATAATAATAATACATTTTTGATATATTTACGGTAGGGAATTTACAAAATATCTTCATGGAACATGATCTTTGAACATGTTTTACTTGAAAAGAAAAATCGATAATTTTGACCCATACAATGTATTCTTGGCTATTGCAACAAACATAACTGTGCGACTTATGACTGGTTTTGTGGTCCAGGATCGTAAATAAAGTATTAATAACTGAAAAACTCCAACACATTAAATCAGTTTTGTTGTAACCAAGATGCGGGAAGCCATTTTGTAGTTATGTGACAAAAACAAAAACATTTAAAAGATAATGCCTTTTGGTCATCTAAAAAACATTAAAAAACACCTTTTGACCCTGTTATGAAAAACACATTTTGTTCAAGTCAAATGGGATAAAATATTTTACCTTGAAAAATATGTTTAAAAACGGTTTTAAAATGATGATTACTTTGTGTACATTTAATTGAGGAACATATTAAACCAACATTTTAATTATTTACAAAAACATTTACATTTTAAATAATGTACAAAAACATATTTGTCATTGACCCACGTATTTTGCCCTCATCATTCAACAGAATCATATTAAACATTTTGCGTTTGTTTCAATTGTAATATATCAGTTAATGTTGTTTAAACACCAGCTGCAAACTGAAAGCATGGAAAATATGACATAATAGTGAAAATGCTATTGCATTGTCGAGTCCAAAAGGGACACATATACAATCAATATTGACTGAAACCTGATCATTAGTGCTCTGAACACCTGCGCTGGATTCTGTCTTCCTCACACGCGGGATGATGGATTGGTTTTCCTGTGGTCTGATGTGTCGTGGGTGTGTGTGTGTGTGTGTGTGCGTGTGCCGGTTTCACTGTCTTCTCCAGGGACATGAGATACACATCATCGGACACAGGGTCAGATAAAGAGCAAAAGATGCGAGGGGGACTGGCCAAATGCACGTACATCCTTGCTTAGATATCATAGTTTTGTTTTTATGTTTAAAATATGCAATATTCACAGGGAAATGCACATATGCACTGTAGGATGTAATGCAAGAGGACAGGATATGGAAAGCATCTGTGTGAATGACTCATAGTATGTCTAAAGGGTCTTTATAGGCATTAGTCTAGTTCTGAATGAACCAGTTCTTTTGTTAGCCTGTGTATTTGTTGATCCATTTTCATGAATTGAGCTTATACTATGCCCTACTTACCAGTTTGAGCCAAATTGCGTTCAAGGAAACATATTTCCTTTTATTTCTCCACAAAACTCTTTATAGTAAGATTTTGATTCTACCGAAAACACATTAACTCATATAATCTTTACCATATATATATATATATAAAATATACATAACCAGTCAAAAAGTCGAAAACATTACTATTTTACTGTTTTTGAAAGAAGTCTCTTATGCTCATCAAGGCTGCATTTATTTGATCAAAAATACAAAAAAATACAACAACAACAAAAAATACAGAATATTAATGTGTGAAATATTATTACAATTTAAAATAATGGTTTTCTATTTTAAAATACTTTAAAATATGATTTATTTCTGTGATGCAAAGCTGAATTTTCATCCGCCATTACAGTCTTCAACGATGAATGAATAAAAAGTTAAAAAGAACAGCATTTATCTAGAATATAAATCTTTTGCAACAATATACACTACAGTTTAACAGAAATTAATACTTTTATTCAGCAAGGATGTGTTAAGTTGATAAAAACGTGATAGTAAAGATTTATATTGCTAGAAACAAATTCTATTTTGAATAATTGCTGTTCTTTTAACTTTTTTATTCATCAATATATATTTCTCATAACATGAAACTGAATTAAAAGTGCAGTTAATGATTTCTGTAGCCTGACAAGCCAGACCCACATCAAGATGTTGGGTCTGGGAACTCACCATTGGCAGGGCTCAATCCGAGGGTGGGATAAACGGTTGTTTTTCAAATTCCCTCTGCACGCAATAGGATAGCGCTACAACCAACCAGAGCAACGAAGAAGGTGAAGCGGAGCTAGTAGATAGATTAAACTTTCGCTGTATCCGGTCGGCAAAACTCCGAACATATCTTACTTTCTTAAGAATGACTTCAGTGCCGTTCTTTGTTCTTTTCTCAAAGAAAAGCTTAACTCCAATTCTTCCAGAGTCGCGGCTAAAGACGATTCGAAAGACTGGTGTTCACCAGTTTCTTTGTTTACAAGTACCATGCAGAACCGCCGCAACTCTGCCGTCATTATGTTAAGCCCGCCCACCGACTCTATACACGATGTGATTGGCCTGACCAGAGTTTGGTTTTTCCAGCTCGCACGCCAACGGAGAGTTGCTAGACGCCCTGGCTGCAAATTAGATTTGCTGCCGCTAGGGTGCGTCTAGATTTCTAGTAGGGGGATGGGCGTCTAGTAGGGATATATCGATACTGATGCGAACATAGAAATGTATCGATACTCGAACAAAAAAAATGTTTTTTTTTACGAGTAAATTTGTTTATTTAAAAAGATTATTTAATGCATACAATACGAATAACCGAATCTTACCGAATAGTTGTGTAGTATAGGACTATTTTCTTGCTCATCTGAACCATGATCTGAACGCATGCACGCAAATGCTGCAAGACAGAACCAGTCAATCACAGAGAGAGCTTTCGCTAGCGGCTTACACTGTATTCAAACAGAGCTGCGTTTCCCAAAACTATCATAAGAAACCATTGATGCTTTTGGAAACGCAGCCCAGAACAATGCTCATCATAAGACAAAAAAACATATGTTTGAGTTATTTCACAATAAACCAATAGAAATTGTAGCCTACATAGTGCAATTACACTCTTTAAATGTAATGTTAAAAGTTGATATTGATCATGTTCTATTC
Source organism: Gobio gobio (assembly GCF_949357685.1). Lineage (NCBI taxonomy): Eukaryota > Metazoa > Chordata > Actinopteri > Cypriniformes > Gobionidae > Gobio > Gobio gobio. Next base: position 35,662,292 of record NC_137107.1, on the reverse strand, counting down.
TGTAACTAATGTTAATATAAATCATGTCAGAATAAAAAGGCTGCATTTTATGGGTGCAATGTCCTGTCACTGGCAGTGTTTTATATCTTGACCATGGTGAAAATGAACCATGGTTTATTTTTTACAACAGTGACCACAGTTCAACGAGTATTTGTACATTTTCATGGTTTCCACTAGCAGTCAATATATTTTAACCACATGTAAACTAAATATGATCTAATAAGTTGCAATTAAGGCGTATTGAATGTTAAAATACCTTTCAAATATTATGTTAAGCGGGTATCTTTACCCATTTTACTCTTAGTAATTTTAATAATTAGTACATTTAATAATGAAAAAGTTTAGAAGTATCGGTATCGATATCGGTGATACTGGCCTTGAAAGTATCGGTATCGTATCGAAAACAAAATAAGTGGTATCGTCCATCCCTAATTTCTAGGCTATGATTTCTGAGAAACGCTGTTGAAAGTGGATCATACCAAGCAGCCAATCAGCAGTAAGGGGCGTATACACGCATGATGGGGGAGGAGAGAGAGTGAGCGAGAGGGAGATTTTGAAGAAAGACTGTTGAAAGAGAGATGGCTGAGAGACATTATAAAAGAGGTCAGAGGAATATCACAGGAAATCGAAGGGTTATGACCAGGCTAGAGCAGGATCCGTGTTAATATTAGAAAAGCTTTTCTGCGTTGGAAGAGAGAAGGCCTAAAAATGGAGGTTGCATTGTTTCTGCTCCATACGCGAGTGACATTGGTTTTGCTATGTTTCACAGGACTAAGATATGTTGTTGTTGTAATGTTAGCTATAGCAGCAGGCCAGTTTTGCGAGTCATTGTTAGTCTGTGGAGCTGCTGGTGACTAACATGCAACTCTTGCTTTTATATACTCTTGTGTATGTTCATTTTTTGTTCTTCCTTGTTGTTCGTCCGTCATATTCACTTTATTTTTCATGAAGCATAATTTTGCTCCGCTTCAGCAATGATAAAGAGACATCCACTCTGGCATAGCGTGTTTGTGCATTTTGGGGGCGGAGCAATGAAGGGCATAGCGTGTTTGTTTGGGTTGATTTCAAATAGCAGAAATTGCTTACTGCACCTTTAAGACGAGGATCCTTTATCATAGTGTGTATACTTGTGTATGGCAAGTGAAGAGAGGAGAGTCAATGTGCCTTGCAGCAAATTGCAAGCGTGTGATTCATGCTTGACTTGAACGGAGGACATTTATAACTCCCTTAACGCTCAAAGAGAGAGTCCTGTGCCTTTCACGCCACTGTATATGATGTGGTATGCATTGAGAACCATTTGTGACAATGGACAAGAAGTTTTATTATATGAGAGTATGGATGTGGCTCTTGATTGTTTCAGAATTGTATTCAGTAGCTACTGATCAAGGTTAGCTTTCTCTTCCTATTCAATACACAAGCAACCCTCAGACGTATATAAAGAACCCATCGAACAGACACAGACAAGGATAAAAATAGCAGTTAATGATGATTAATTCTAGTGTCAATGAAAAAAGAATGAGGGGTTAAATGAAGGGCAGAGTGGAATTAAAGGGGCAGTAGCGATACAATCTTACATATTCTGAGAACAGTGTGATCAGTACTAAAGCTTAAACCAGCCTAAGGTTGGTTTTAGAAGGGTTTTGAGCACTTTTCAGGTAGTCAAGAAGACCACCAGACTGGCCAAGCATCTTAGGTTGGTTTAAACTGAGATTTTGGGGTGCTTTGCACATTCCCAAAGTCCTAAGGTGGTTTTTAGCATGTTGCTTGGGTATCAGAATGACAGTAAAGTGTTTTTCCCCCCACCCATTTTATCATCTGTCAGGCAAAAGTCTTCAAATCAATTTCCATATAAGCAATAACACAGATGCTTGCATTATCAAGCACTACTAATGACAAACCAACCAACCAGAGAGAAGTAGGACAAGAATAATTTATATGCAAAGAAACAGGCTCTGTAGTCTCCTAGATATTTTAGATGTTTGCTGACAGTGACCCTCATATTTTGTAATCCCAAAGACCAATTGGATTGGAAGAAAGCCATGAAACGCATTGAAAATGTTGCTGAATAAATCACACTGTGTGTTAGTCTACTGTATACCAGGATGGCTTTCTCCAGGTCGGAAATGCACCACTAGCCTGTCATTATCCATGATTGCACTTGCCCTGACATTTGGGTGTTACATTAGCTTTGTGCAAGGATGCACAGACCAGTGTAACATTTTCCAATCTCTGCAGGCGAATGCAAAATGCACCGACAGTCGAAATGAATTATAGATTTCTATTTAGATCAGCCATGAGCTTGCAATTGTTCATACAGTTTTATAGTTTCTCCCTGGGTGTTACCAATGGCATGATCTGATTTGGGATGCTTTTATATGACATTATATTCAAGTTAATATTAAAGAATAAAGATAATGTTTAGGTTAAGCTCTCTGCTGACTCTGCTGGAATACATTATCCAGAATTCCTCCCATTCAGCCTGGGTTTATGGATTTCCTATGAAAATGAGCCAGAGTGGAGAGCTCTGGGGGAAAACATAAATCAGACCTGAGGATAAAAGATGTCATCCAGACAGTGCAGACAGTGCTAAAATGAACTACTACAGAATAGTATACAATAAACTCTTAATAATAGGTTCCAAAAGGTTTTTTTTCATAGCTATGCCATAGAAGAACCATTTTTGGGTGCACAAAAGAACCTTTCAGTGAAGAGTTCTTAGCATAAAGAGCATTTTAAAGACCTTTTGTGGAATGGAAAAATTCAATGAACGTTAAAGGTTCTTCATGGAACCATCAATGACAATAAAGAGCCTTAAGATTACAGAAAACACACTGATATCAATGAGGTAAGGAATTAAATCTGAAACATTCTTTTCATTTTAAAATTGAAAATGTTTTCAATTTCCAAACAAACAGCACAGTGTGGATTTTTGAGATCACACACACAATATATCCTGTGGTATTAAAATACTTATGGTTAGGGATGCACAAAATATCAGTACCATATAGATTATCAATGCATGCATTTTAGAGATTTTTACATTTATTGGTATTGTGATATTGGATATTTATGTAATACTCATTTCCTCTATATTGACAGCTAAATTACCTTTGTCATCATCTGAAAAGTGATTAATGACACCAATAAAGTGAACATTTATTATTATTTAATAATAACATAAAATTATATAAATACATTTATTAGTCATTTGAATAAATGTAATCTTCAGCAAAGTGCAAAATTAATTTCTTTTTCCTTTAGTTTAAATAATTATACCCAGTTTATCCTTTATTAGCCATAACATGAATGATATAAATTATAACTATAACTATTGGCTTTCTTCCTCAAAAATCTCTTCTGTACATTCATTGAATGAATGTGTGTGTGTGTGTGTGTGTGTGTGTGTGTGTGTGTGTGTGTGTGTGTGTGTGTGTGTGTGTTGAGTAATGACTCAGCATGCTGAAATTCTATACCAGCAGGACAGCATCCGAGTCAATGTGTGTGTGTGTGTGTGTGTGTGTGTGTGTGTGTGTGTGTGTGTGTGTGGGTGGATGCTCTGTCCTTGGACTCTGTGACGTTGGTTGGGGTTTAGCAGAGCATCTTCTGTCTGTTATACAAGGGTAATATTGGATAGTGTCATATAATGCCCCTGAGAAGGTGAAAATGTGCATAGACTACACTGCAGTGTGGATGAGATGCACTGACAATATCAATTCCGTTAAAAAAAGCTCTATATATATAGAACTCCTCAAGAAGAAATTAATTATTCAGCTGCTGTTTGCAGTCCAACTTAACAGATATTTATAGTGAACCATGGCTCAATAATAAGAGAAAAAAGAACGCCAAGGTCACTGATGCAATCAATCATCAATACAAAACATGGAACTTGAAAATGAATGGTTTCTAGGTTTAGTCTTCATATCAGAAAATCAAATCAGACCCACCAGGATAAGGAATACCACAGAATGTCTCTTTAAGGTAAATGGCCGTGAAATTCCAGAGAGACTGAGCATAAAAGTGGGTCATGAAATGAGAGTGCCCGGAGGGAGCCTGGGAATATATGAAGGGTTAAATCTGCAGCTATGAGTGGTTATACATTTATTTTCTACTGAGCAGCAGTACAGCTGGGTGATATTGCTTTTTGACAATATAGAATATTTATCTCAATATGTTTTTGCTCATTTTTAGGGAGCCTTTTTGGTACAATAAAACACTGTACAAGGTCTCATTTGTTAATTAATATAATAGCTAACATTAACATGAGCAATATATTTTTTTGTTAATGTTAGTTAATAAATAAATAAATAAAAAAAGTATGTTAGTTCACAGTGCGTCTGACTTTCAAAGACTGACTTTCACAAATATAACTTGATTTTAAAAATGTTTTAGTAAAAATGTTGTAATGTAGTTTTAGTAAATGCTAGCCTGACGTCATACTCAATTCTAGTCAGAATATGAGTCTGATACTGCTCCGTTGGGCTGTGATTATGGGGCGTGTTTCAACCGAACCAGGAAAGACCTCAATTGGATAGACCTACAACCAATCAGAGCAACGGAGCGACGCATAACGTTAGTTATCAAATGTCACAGAACTCAACTGCACACAGTGTTGCCATGTCCGCGGGTTGAAGCGACCCCAATTATGTGATATACAGACCCAGAAATGTGATTTTTAGCTGCCAGCCCTGCCAAAATAACACATATTTTACCCCCCAAATGCCTTTTTTCCCGGAGAACCCCCCCTGGAAAGCTATTGGGCTTGTTTTTGGCTAGTTTTGAGGAACGTTAGCAATTGGGCGGGTTTTGTTGTAAAAACTTGGCAACCCTGTCTGCACGCACACTGGAATAAGTAGCCTAACGTTAGAAGAAAAAGATGAGTGTAAACGATCTTTGCCGGTGTTGTAAAAAAAGAATTTAAGGATACACAGAGTACTTACCAACACGATCATCATTTCTGAGAGAAATAGTAAATTTGAATGCATATACGAACAAGTTCTCCGTTTAAGATTAGAACAAACTCAACCCAAGCGCCTTTGATGACGTGGATGATTACGTTTCTGTTGATCATCTGTCCATCATCGTCTAAAGCCCGCCCTGACAATTTCATTGGTCCGAACAGTTTCTGTTCGGGCATAATTACTTCTCTATGGATCAAGTCCAGACCGAACTGCCCGAGTAAAAATGTTATGGGCGGGGCTAAGTTCGGCTGGCATCCAGGCTAAGTAAATGCTGTAGAATTATTATTTATCATTAGTTTATGTTAAGAAATGTTGTTAACTAATGTTTACAAATTAAACCATATTGTATAGTAGAGGAACCATCATTTTGTACATTCAAATTAAGAGTCATAGTAAAATACAGTAAAAATAAATGGAAAAAAGCTATATTATCCATATATTGTGTAGCCTAGTTGTGCTTGAAGTCAATTGTTGTATTGTAACAGCGCAATGAATCAAAATACATTTTTGACCAGGCAGTCGTACATAGAAATTGTGAACACACACAAAAACAAGAGAGAAACAACAAAATATTAATAACTGATTATGTTGTAGTCATTGTATGTCCTGTTTGCCTTTTTGTTTTTCTAGGCATTTTTCAAAATGTTATTAGTACAAAATGTACTAATTTTATACAAATTTCATCACTAAAAAATATTACATATTATAATATAAAATATTGTTAGTATTTTCATGAAAAGCAAAAACATGAAAATACATGAAATACATGAAAAATGCCTTCCGTTCACAATTTTGGATTAGACAGAATGATTATTTTAAAATATTAATTTAAATGGAATAATCATGCATTCATTTATTAAAGTACATCAAAGGTCCCATGGCATGTGGGAGGTTTTTTAACATTAATATGAGTTCCCCTAGCCTGTATATGGTCCCCAAGTGACTAGAAATTTTGATGGGTGTAAACCGAGTTCTGGGTGTCCTGCTCTGCATTTGAGAAAATGAGAGCTCACACGAGCCGATCTGAAATCATTTCCTGTTATGTCGTCATACGGGGAACGGTTACCTCCCCTTCCTCTGCTTTGCCCGCCCAGAGAATTTGGAGAAAATGGATTCCGTTTATCAGTCGCGATGTCAGCACAGGCTTTACAAACAGACTTTTACCATATGGATTCGACAGCACCTCCACAAACAGTGAGTAACAGTGTTCATTAATGCCTGATCTGTGATCAGTGATTTCTGATGTGTAGCTAATCATTCAAGTTCACACAGACCTTCTTTCTAAATCGTTTAATACTGTCAGTCCCGCTGCTGGCCGTCTTGATGCCCTAAGCGCAAAGCATCAGTGAATCAAGCCAGTGACTAAAACAATACACTTCACATGGTTTCTGTTAGAAGCATGAAACAAATCCGTTATTTAAATGATTACAGAGAGCGATCAAAGAACACTCTCTTTATAATGTTCGAAGCTGTCAATCAAAGTGTATCTGCACACTTGCCCAAACTGCTGTTATAATGAATGACACTGTTATGCTGCACAGAGCTCTTACTGTATTCATGCCGATGTCGGGTTTGCTGTTAGTTGTGGTCAAAGCATTTTATGAGAGAAATAGCACTGCAATGACGAGATCACTGCATTCACGCGATCAACAGACTGCATGTGTACTCAATGCTCAAGCCTTTCATGTGATGGGAAAAGATCTAAAAATAATGCTATAGTCAACACTTTGACGATTCGTTCATCTCGACAGTTGTAAAGATAAAAAAACATAGTAAAAGTATTCGAGAGGGGTTCCACATGTTACAAAGTTCGTAGAATAGGGAGGAAGAAGACCGGGTCGGCGTGACTGGGACTCGTGTTTATTCAGAACTTTCAGATACAAGCAAAATAAACTAACGCTAGGGCTGTACGATTAATCGAAAAATAACCGAAACCGACATTCAGAACCTGTAACCGACGTATTTTTCCCATGTCGGTTATTTCGGTTTTCACGTGACTCCGCCCCGTCAGTCACATCAAGTGCAGTTTGCAGGCACACAGAGATGCAGGAGCAGTTATCTGTGTTTATAGATGCTCAGAATCACTATAGTAACTGCATGTTTTCGCCATTCTTATAGCCTATACGCGCTGCCACCGACACACACACACACACACACACACAGACGGCGCGGGCAAGCCGCGAAGCCAGATCGCTTTCACTTTCGTGCTCATAAAGCTTGCCAGTTTCAACATTTAAAGCGATTGTGCACTATTCAAAAACAACAATACGTATCCGTTCTGTGCTCAGCTTCTTTCTGTGACACAGAGAGCCGAGCCGTGTCGCGTCTCTGACAACGCGCGCGCGCCCTGAAGGCAGACCTCTTTCACCTGCGTCCTCACAAAGCTTTATCATTTGTATGTGTTTTAAGCCCTGCCAGTTTGAACATTAAAGCGAGTTTAGACCATCAGATGTGTATTATGTTCAACTAATGCCTGATATATTGTGACAAACGAACACTCAGACAGAAGCTTGTACATCACGTGAAGATCGCGCGCAGAGAGCAGCGCAGAAACGCAGTGTCAACACTGTCCTGGGACTAAAGTAAAGTCGCTAAAGTAGCTTAGAAACTCAACCGTTATAGGCATATATTTTAATACCTTTGAAGTAAGTACAAACCACAGCTTCATAATGAATAGAGACAGTATGAGTCATTCACACACACAATCATTCTATCATTAATGCATTCAAATAAATGTAATGTAGGCCTACTGTGTCAATTTATCTGTATCTGATGTACAACAAACAGAAATCTGCTCCATAGACAATAACTGCTGAAAGTGAACCGTTTACTTCAAGTGTTTTAAAATCACAAAGAAATGCACTTTTTCTTTAGAAAAAAAAAATTCCACCTTTAATAGTAAAACATATTTACAGTAAAACCCTTATCAGGAACTTACTCAAAAACCTTACGAAGGCAAAAAATGAGAGGAAAAAAAAGCAAAATAATTGTTCATTAATCGTAATCGAGGTAAAATGTTCAATTAATCGAGGTTTTTATTTTTGGTCAAAACGTTACAGCCCTAACTCCACTCACAGCGCTCTCAACAACCCGGTACAATAAAACTTTCTCAGCTATCTTTCTCTAGCTCTTTCTGATCTACGAGTGCCCAGTCCGTCTCTCTCTGGACTGGCAGCAGTGCTTGCAGAGTCAGACGGTGCCTCGCTAAACCACGCCCCCTCCGCCACATAATCTAATACTCATTTCAAATGCAAAGATGTCAGCCAATCACAACAGTGGTAGTTTTCACTGAAGTCTCACAGCAGACACGCCCCTTGAAACAGAGCATTCAAGCCAGAGGGCTAATATCAGTATATAAAAAATGCTTTTTGTTTCTAAATTATGACATTTTTTTTATGTAAAAACCATACTAACAATATAAGTACACCTTAGGAAACATTATAAAATAATTTTAAAAAATCCATGCCATGGGACCTTTAACATGCTTTTGAATATAGTCAGCAAAATCATTAAGAATATTCTGTGAATGTTCAATAAACTGCCTAGATATAACCAGTAGTCAATCACACTAAACCAAACATCCTCTCATAAGCCATCTTTGATTAAAGCTGTAAGATATAGCTTAATTTAACCAAACATCTACTTTTATCACAAACGACAGCTTGCGCTTAATTAAGACATCTACATTAAGGTTAAATATCTGAAGAGTGAAGAGCTGGAGTGAGATGAGACTGGCGTTGGTGTACTCAGGAGAGAGGATCAGTGTTAAAGAAGCGTGAGACAGAAACGGCTCATACAAATTGTGAGCTCTTATAATGAGGGCATCTACACACTATTGTGATCAGCCAACTGGGAGAACATGTTTATCTGCAACTGGTTCAGTTTTAATCCTGGCATGAAGCAGAAATTGTGTCTTTTCTTCCCTATTGTGATGTATATTCAAGTGAAGCGGCTTCTCGAACAAGAAAAAAAGTAGGGCGGGGCTAGATTTTGTCCATCGGGAATTGATTGGATCATTGTGGTTTGCTATTGGTCGATCTCATGCGAGTGACAGGCTGTCCCGCCCTTGCGCTGCTAAGCATGTCAGAAAAGAGAAGTCGTTGCAAGAGGAGGGGAATTATTATTTAGAATAAATACAGCATTATTCCATAGAATAGTCCATTTTGATTTCATGTTGACTTTCATTTTGCCAAAATGCTTATTGCACATTCACGGTTCTACTTTAGACCGCAGTAAATCACTTTGATATATGACCCGGAAGGGGAAATGGTCTCATGCAGATGTCCTTTGCTTTCGTCTGTTTGACACCCACTCACACACCCTTAAATGTTAGTCTCCATAGTAACTGCAGTGTCCTTTTGTACTTTTAATTGAATGCACACAAACGGAATTTACCGTTTGATTGAATTATAATTATCTTGCATTGGTGTCACTTTCCAATAAAGCTGATCTGATAAATCAGTCAAACCCAAACGCATTATCCAGCACCTCACTGACAAAATCAGTGCTGGAGCGACCCAGACTGCAGTGACAAATAGCTGATAGACTGCGGTACATTTTATTACCCAATTCGAGGAGGAAAAGAAATAAACGGAGTTCATTAACTCCGACCCGGCCTGCAGTCTGTACGGTACAGTATGATTTAATCCAATATAGTTCTGCTGCACTGCAAAAATTCATCTCTTGAAAAAGCTACAGATCAAGCAAGAGGAAGCAAAATCAATACATTGAGTCTCTGTAAAAGAACGTATAAAATGCAAGAAGATGTGTTTTTCCCCCCTGATGTTTTAAATGCATAATGATTAGGATTTTAAGCATATTGCAGAAGCCTTGCATGAGGTTGTTTGACATTCATTTTGTCCTTCCCCCATTTGTACAGTAAAATGTTTTTTACCTCAGTCCCGGAGGCTGAATATGGGCTGAAGTGAAGTGAGGCCAATGGGGGTTGTGCTGATGTCACATGACTGGATGAAGTGTCTTCTGGAGACAGCTGAGAACGACATGACCTAGCGTATACCTCTTGCTGTTATTTTCACTAATAGTAGAGTAACACAAAGAAACAAAAAGCATATAGATTTATTAAACTTATTCAGTGCAAAATATTGGAAAGTGAGTAAATAATAGATTGGAATATAATAGATAGTCTATTAAATATGAACATCATCGTTCAAATGTATTTTATCTTCATGAATCAACATAAATTAAATGTGAAATAAACGTAAAACGCACAACTGATGACATTCTTGTCAATGGCATTGTTTTAGCAGTATTTATATTTATTATTTTTAATTTTTTTTCCATTTTTTTTTTCAATTTTCATTTTAGTTTAAGTTTTAGTAATTTTGTCCTGTGCCCTTGTCTTTTTTTTTTTTAAATATTAAAATTATTTTAAAAAATTATATTTATTATAATTATTAAAAAATAAATAAATTTAAAATATATTTTCTTTAATCTTATATTTATATTTTATTTATTTCAGTTTTATTTCAGTTAACAAAAAATATTTTTAATAGTTTTAGTTTTAATAACAGCACCGGTTACTGGAGTGAATATTTTTGGAAAAACATGTTATTTTAAAATAATTTGCCATTTAAATTGAATTATTGGCTACATTGTATTTTATATTAAACTGTACTTTTACATAACACCCAATATTGGTAAAAATCCACCCACCCACCATTTTTTTTTATCCCCATAATATACAAGTCTCCAGTGCCACCGCTCCCTACACGCGCATCATGTTGTGCGTAGGGCACCAAGTGCTCAGGGGGTCACCATAAGAAAATGCACTCTCCGTATTAGCATAGACCCTGTCCTCAGAGAGCTGTACACAGTCATGTTTATCTCCTCGCCAGAGCATTTAACAGCAGCATTCAAGTTACAAATGTGTTCTTATTAAAGCTACTAAAGTTATTCATTCAAGAGCAGTGAGTGATTTTCTGTTCATCTTTTGTTGTTTGATTCATATTAACAGCAGATATAGCAGTAGGTACTGTATATTACACTGCTTTCACACAGATCTAATATACACACGGGATTTCTGTACTTGCTGCATACGTGTACAGACATAACCAACTGTTTTCATGTGAACTTTGTGTGTTTCTGACATAACCTTGTGTGCATTTGGCAGTTTAATCGCAATAACACATGAAAGAGAACTTGTCTAGTTTAGCCTACTCACGTACGCACCGACATCCAGTTCTCTGTGTGCATGCGTTGAGTGTGTGTGCTCAAGTTGAGAGTGATAAGGCTCTAAAACGCATGCAGATGATAATATTTCATGATGATGAAGAACTGCAATGAGATATAGCAGCATGAGTCTGCGATGGAGATGATCATAAAAAAAACAGATGTATCATGTTTCAGTTTTCATTCATGTGTTCACGAGCTGTGAAGGCCATAGGTATACGTAGATGCCTCATTCGACCGCTCCAGGCACGTTGACGCGCCACCATTTTAAAACGGTCAACACACGTCAACACTTCAGATGCTGTCATCACTCATAGTAGTAAAAAAAACAAAAAAAAAACCCAACAAAAAAACCCCCGGAGAATCCAAGATGCCACAACACTGCGCAGCCGCTGGTTGTAAAACCCGGCGCAATTTAAATTCCAGAAGAAATGGGATAACTTGTCACAAGTGAGAATGTGTTGGTTTGTGCTTTTATAGCCTATGTATTAACTCAATACTAATTTATTAGTTTAGGCTACTTTAGGGCTAGGCTTTTTTTAAATAATGTATTTATTTTGATGGCTAATTGGTTGATGTTTATGATTTATTTTCCAATTAACTTGTTTAAAATGAATTCACTTATTTAATTAAAGGAGCAATGTGTCTGTAGGTTTCTCTGATGATCAATAATAGGCTATTTATAAGATATATTTAACCAATATTTTTATATGCAGAATTATCAACCATTAATGATAAACTAAATCTTATAAAATCATCTGCTTCAGTCTATTGCAGATATCGTACATTTACATTTACATTTATGCATTTGGCAGACGCTTTTATCCAAAGCGACTTACATTGCAACCAAGGTACACATTTAACATTTTGTCAATTCTTTCCCTGGGAATCGAACCCATGACCTTGGCGTTGCTAGCGCCATGCTCTACTGCTTGAGCTACAGGAAAGCTTTTATCGATATCGATATTCATTCATGCATGCGTATAACTACGGTTGCAGACGCACAGGCAACATTTGAATGTTCACAAAAGCGTGTTCACGACAAAATGGCGGGCGGCTAACATATAGCGGCCCATAGAAACAAGTCGCTAATGGGGCATCTACGTATTCATATCTATGGTGAAGGCTCCGCCCTCTGGGGCCGGGAGCAGCAGCTCATTTGCATTTAAAGGAGACACACAGAAAACAGCAAATTTTTCTCAAACCCAAAAATTGGCATTTTCAAAATGGTATATGAAATGATCTAGCAGGAATTTTTATCTGAAACTTCACAGACACACTCTGGGGACACCTGATGCTGCATTCACACCAAACGCGAATAGAGTGTCAGGAGCGAGTGATTTCAATGTTAAGTCAATGGAAAGGCGTGTTGACGCGCATCTGGAGATCTTGCGGCGTTTCACGCGGTGCGATGGACGCGACTCCGCCTCATACGCAAATGACGTGAATTTGACGCGAATTGAGCGTCTTGCGCGATACGCTCGAATGGTGCTTTTTGTGCATTCACGCGCTTGAAGCGAATTCACGTCTGACACCCGAGTGGAAAAATGTTAAACTTTATAGTCAATTCGCGCCATGTTAACCAATCAGAAGCCTGCTTGCTGCTGTCATGTGGTACAGTGACGTGATGAAAAAGCTTGCATAATTGAAAAATACTACTATTGTGTCACTATGTAGTTTTAAGACTTTTTCAGGTGAGAATGTTGTTGTTTATTTATAAAGAGAGCGCCTATCTAAAAAAAATAATCTTGCGTTTTTGGAGTTGTGAGATCCAGGCGATCACCGGGCGCTCAGCGCTCATTAACCCTGGCGAGAGCAGCCTTTCCTCGGCTAGTCCTTCTGACGTTTGCCGCTGGCTCTATTGTCCTGTAGTGGTTCGTCTTGTGTAGATCTAACGGCTGATCTTTGCTCTCATGAATCTATCATTTGTTGTCTGCCAAATCGTTATGACTGAGGGCAAAGAGAAGTTGCACAACTTAATTTTTTTAAGATATTTAAATATGCAGTGAAGATAATGTAGGAGTTGCCTGGACCACATTTGTGTGGCTATTAATGTTTAATATATATTTTTAATAGAGGCAGCATGGTGTTTTATGACATATTTCTCCTGGAACGCCTTGAACGCGCGTCTATTTCGCCAATTCGCTGTGGACGCGCGAGTGGATTCAAAATATTCAAGCGTCCAACTAGACGCGGTAGACGCGATTTTGACGCTCTATTCGCGTTTGGTGTGAACGCAGCATTAGACTTATATTATATCTTGTAAAAAGGGGCATAATAGGTGCCCTTTAAATTCTCTCTTGATATTGGCTTTGGCAACCGCTATTGACAAACCCATATCGGTCGACGATATCTAGAGTATCATAGCTAATCTATACAGGATACTCTTAGCACAAAGCATCATGTTTAGGTAAAAACTTCAAAAGACAGCATGAGCATGGAAGTGAGACATTAACAAAGCTCTTCTGAGGGTTTAAATTACATAAGCTACTGCCGGCTTCAAAGAGAATCATCTTGAACGTGTTTTTTTATTTATTGGATTATCTGAGGTTTTCTATGCTTGGCATGACCTTTTGTAAGGGAAGTCATACTTTCCATTAGGTCAGAAATTTGACAAATCCGTTTTCATTGACACAATGGGGCAGATTTGCTCTCAGTTTGATTAGCTATTGGAATCAATGCTAAATCTCCTGCTAATCTCTTCACATTTACTAAAACATGCCCTGTGTTTAAACACCCATAATCCATCTGGATTCATCCAGGACTGTTTTCATCCACTGAGGAGCTTAACTCTGTAGCACGACACTGGCACAAATGTCAAAACCACAAAATCACCCTGAGCGCCTTTATTCTGACACTGCAACCAGATGGCTAGTATTGCAATCATGCTAATATTGGCCCCGACACACAAACATGGTTGCCTCCGCCCAATCGCTGCATGATGGGATTACTTACATCAGAGTGAATAAGCGAGATCAGCCACAGAGCAAAGATAGTAATTACACATAAAGAGATTCTTTAGATTCGATTCTCAACGATTTGCTATGTTCATTTAACATCGTCTGTAAGCAGCACAACCTTGGCATCTGAACAGAGGGAGATTATGAAGATACACGGATTCAATTTGCTGCTGTAGCGAACGCTGTCTCTGCCACATCTGATAGCGTCCCAGTTTCCCAGTCTGCAACAAGTGCACTTTAAAAGGGAATGGTATTGAAGCTTGTTTCCGCCAGACTTTTTTTTTTTTTAAAGATAATTGCGACTTTTTTTGATCAAAATTCTGACTTTTCTCAGAATTGTGAGTTTAAATCTTACAATTCTGACTTTTTACTCAGAATTGCGTGATATGAATTTGCAGTTGCTTATTATAAAGTCAGAATTGCAAGGAAAAAATAATCAAAATTGTAAGATAAAAAGTTGCACTTGCCTTTTTTCATTTTTTATTCAGTGGCGGAAACAAGCTTCCATAGAACGGTGCATACTGAATACGTTCTCTTTTTGCAAATACAGAAAAATATGGCTTGTGAATAATCAGCATTATTCCTCATTAGTATAAGATAATGGGGGAAAAAAGCAAATAGACACAATAGGAGTTAAACTAAAAAAAAAGAAGCTATTGTGTGTTTTTTTTCTTGTAACTGTCTTTATACGTCACAATTATTATTTTCCCCTCATAATTGGCACTTTTATTTAACAATTGTTTTTTTGTCCTCATAATTGTGACTTTATAACTCGCAATCTGCTTATATCTCACGATTAGTGTTTTTTTTTTAAAGAATAATTGCGACTATATCTATGGTTGTCTTTTTTCTTGTAATTGTGACTTTATAACTCAAAATTGACATATTTCTTAGTAATTGTGAATTGTATCACAACGTGACTCACAATTGCAGCTTTTCCCCCCATAATTGTCACTTTCTATCTTGCAATTGGCTTTTTTCTCAAATGATTATGACTTTATATTTCACACTTGCTTTTTTTATAGTCATTGTGAATGTGATTATATCTCACAATTGCTTTTTTTTCTTCTCATAATTGCTACTTTAGCTATATTGACTTTATTTCTCATAATTGTGACTACATCTCACAGTGTGACATTATGGACCCTATCATCGGCGCAAAGCAAGTGTTTTTTGCTAGTTTAAGCCTGACGCAGTTATCATTTTCACGTCCAGCGATACGTTGTTTAAATAGCAAATGCACTCGAGCCCATCGAACAGAACAGCCCATGGTCTGAAACCGAGGTGTGTTCAGGCGCATTGTTGATGTGTTGCTATTTTGAGGCAACTGAAAACGAGTGCGCCATTGACCAACAAAAACATGGTCTAAAGTCAATAGCACAGTATTTTTTTATTTATTTAAAGGGCAATAGCAATATGCATCTATAGGCGAGTCCACAGCGCGCCTACACTCTGCTTATTACTCACACAGGGACGCGCAGCAGCACACAAACATTTTGAAATATTAAAAATTAAAGGATTCCTCTCTGGAGAAGCGTTTCAGTCTTTCCGCTCACAAATTCCGCCATGTGAATAGCAAATCCGCCATGGTGCAAGCACAACTGGCTTTTAAAGGGAATGGGAGATGAGACTCTGATTGGTTTATTGCACGTTACGCCCAAAACACACCCATGACTCATTAAGAGACTAGGTACAACCCTTTTGGACCATGCGCCTGGCGTGTTTTTTGTCCGTCGTTAAACTAGTAAAGGTGGATTCTGACACGCCCTAAGTGCATCTGCACCATGTGCTTCAGACCATACATGTGCTCAGATTGTTAAAATTAAATAGGCCCTATATCTCATACTTACCGTTTGTTCTCATAATCACTGGATTGTTTTATCTGAGAACCTGACTTTTGTATCTCACAATTTTGGCTTTTCTCCTGTAATTGCAACTTTATCTCAGAATCTGACCTTATTTCTGTGATTGGGTGGGCAATGTTTAATAAGAGCCACATTTTACCTGCATGACCAGATGAGCTGGATTTCACAAATATGATTCCTTTTCAAAAGTCAGAGTGTTTATTGAGAGATGTGCCTGTGAATTTTGATGTAATGGATGCCAAAAAAGCTCTGCTAAAGAAAAAGGAGAGAGAGAGTGCAAGGAAAATGAGGGGACTGAGATAATCCATTTTAGTAGAGGACCAGCGGGCACAGTCAGGCTCAGGTGTGAAAGGGACAGAATGGGCTTCACAGTGCGGCTTTGCAGGGCAACAGAGCAGGTGTGTACGATGATAAATGGAGTGATAGAGTGATATGATACATTGTGTCTATATCACCAATACCTTCATTGTTTTGATTGTGTAAGATATTTAATCCTACACATCAACATTCATTAACCAACACACAAGCTGCCTCCTGTCAAATATAATAGTGTTTTTTGTATGATGCAGGCATGATCTAATGTCATATGATGAATCTAGAGGTGTTCTAAACTGTCAAAGAACTATTGAATTAATTAAGCTATTTACACTAACTCTAAAAGAAGGTAATGTACCTTATTCCGTTCATAAGTTTGGGGTTGGTAATATTTGTTTTGGAAGAAATTAACACTTTTATTCAGCAAGGATGCATTAAACTGATCAAAAGTGACAGCAAAGGCATGTATAATGTTACAAAAGATTTCTGTTTCTAATAAATGCTCAAAATATCCTGGAAATTATGTAACAATATTATGCAGCACAACTTCAACATTGATAATAATAATAAATGTTTCTTGAGAAGCAAATCGGCATATCAGAATGATTTCTGAAGGATCGTGAAAATTTTCATCAAAAGAATAAGTGACATTTTAAAATAGATTGAAATAGAAAACAGTTATTTTAAATTGTAATAATGTTTAACATTTTTAATTGTATATTAGAGCATAAGAGAACATTAAAAACATTACAAATTATTACCAACCCCAAATTTTGGAACGGTAGTGTAAATGCTACTTACACTAGTTTCTTTAGAGTAAAAAGGTGTAAATAGTGATACAATTCACATAAAATATTTTTTTGTTGTTGATTTTTTTGTTGATTTAACTTTTCTCTTCTTCTGCAGAGATTATGAATGATGTCATCAAGAAGGTGAAGAAGAAGGGAGAATGGAAGGTAAGACAAACTCATTCACCCCATCACCGTAGCAACCACGCTCTCTTTTTGTCACGGCACCACAGTTTTAATCATTCATTGACTCCTTGAGCCGCAGACCAAGGAAAACTGTCGGAATAATTAAGCCCAAACTATTTTATACATCCTGTTACGCCTGTAACGCCTGTATCACACCGCATGCATATTTATTTCGGTGCCCATATTAATAAATTAAAGTTTTCACTGCATGCATAAGTAGCGTGGTACTTACTGTTTTTGACACTCTCTCATCATTTCTGCTCTCTATTTTTGTCTGTAGGCTTTGATAGTGGACCAGCTCAGCATGAGGATGCTGTCCTCTTGCTGTAAAATGACTGATATTATGACAGAGGGCATTACTAGTAAGTTACTTTTTGAATTGTTTTCTTACAAAAAAGGAAAAAAAGTGTCCCTTTGTTCCTAACAACTAGCCTACGACTCCTAGGACAACACGTTCTCACTCCCAAATCATCGCATATTTACACTTGGTCAGGGCCCTTGGCGTCACTTTTTAACGCACAGGGTACACCTTTAGCGTCATTTTCTGACGCGTAGGGAACTCCATTGATTTCAGTAGTTTGCTCAATGTGTCAGATCAAGACGCATTTCATTCTTTGCATTTGTAAAAGTAGACATGATTTTATAAATATTTATAGGCTATTATATTTTGGAGCAACTAACCGCACTCCTACCCTAAATCTACCCACTTCTCAATATAAAACACACAACAGGCAAATAAAAGTACAGTTACAGGAATTAATTGCAAAAACTGACCATAAGCAGTATAAAAGTATTAACTCATATTGCATTCCAAGTCTTCTGAAGTCAAAGAACAGTTGTTAATGTTTTAATCGCTGAAATGATGACCCCGCCGCTCTGTGAATGCATGCACACCACCACTCAGTCATATCTCATTCAAAAGATACACCCGACTCTTTAGCGTAATGCGATTGGTCACGAGACACACAAGAGCCAATGACATTTTACAATGAAAACTGACGTAATGACACAAGTGGCCACGAAACATACGAGAGCCAGTGCAATTTCACTATCAAAGCTGACATAATGTTTCTTCGGGCAGCAATTTTTGAATGTGTTCATGATCTTCGGCGGATGGAGACGCTGACCCTTTTTTGGGGAATTTCTTCTCACAAATCAATCGTTTGGCCTCGGAACACTTGGAATACTTGCAGTCGTATCTGCCTGTTATATCCTGTGTTTTGTATCATATAATACACAAATGGATAGGCTTAGGGATGGGATGGAATGGGGTTGGGTTATATGTTCAAATGTGTGTAAATAGCGTAATAATCGTAAATAAGCGTAAATAATCATTTGGATAAAATGAAGTGTGGAAATGTATGGAAGCTTTCTTCCGCCACAGAATACAAATTAAAAAAAAGGTAATTCTGACATTTTATCTCACAATTCTGACCTTTTTTTTCAGAATTGTGAGTAAAAAGTCATACTAACCTTTTTTATTTGAGTTTGCATCTCAAAACTTTAAGTTTTATATCACAATTTTGAGAAAAAAGTCAGAATTTTGAGTAAAGTCACAATTATCTTTTTTAATCGTTTGTCTCAATTTCTCTTTCGTATCGTTCGTATCACAAAAAAAAGTTATAAACTCTGAATTGTGAGAAAAAGTCACAATTACCTTTTTTAATGTGAGTTAATCTCACAATTCTTACATACTTTCTCACGATTTTGAGTTTATATCTCACAATTCTGACTTTTTTAAACTCGAAATTCACAATTGTGAGAGGAAAAAGTCAGAATTGTGAGTTTATATCACTAGGTTTTGGAATAAAGGAACTGAGCAGACATTTTATGCTATCAGAGCAGTGTTATTTTAGTATTATTTATTAACTATTATAGTTTATATTAATACTTTTTAACCCTACTTGCGTGACAGTCAAAAATTATAATTTTTTTATTTCAATGAAAAGAATGTACTTTATTTTATTTTGATGTTTTTTATGTAATATTTTGTATTTTTGGTATTTAGGGGAATAGTTCTGATCCATTTATTACCTGTTAATTCATTTTTGAACATAGACCTTAACATTTAATTTCCAACTTAAACTGTCGTAAATTTTGAATGCATAGAGGACAGACTTTTCAATGAAGACACTTGGCAGATTATTGCTGAAGTGAAAAAGTGTAAAAATGTGTGAATGTAAAAAATGAAACAAAAAAAGTAAAGAAGTTTGTTTATTATTATGAAAAATACCATTTAAAATGTTTATATGAAATTGATATTTTCCAAAAAATATCTAGTTTTACTCTAAAACTGTGAGAAAGTCAAACCATAAATCTTGAAAAAAATTGTGTTCCAAATTTGAGTTTGATATCTCAAAAAATGTTCTGTACTATTTTGTTTGGGCGCAGTACCAAACGTTTCCACTAGATGCAATTCGCTTCCCATTCGTTTCCAATGCAAACAGCACAAGTGTGACTATTTTTTTCAGGACCATTTGACCTTTTCGAATGTCCATGTCCATGATTTTTATTTATTTTTGTGTGTGTGTGTTCACTTAGCAAGTGCCAAAACCTTTACCAAGTTTCAAATCATTCCGAAGAAGTAAAAGATTCTAAAAAAACTAAATCTAAAATTTTTCTTTGACCGAACAGCACTAGGTGGTTAATAATAATACTGTTATTAATATTTTAGTTTTAGTACTTCAACTGGAATTTATTTCAGTTAGTTGTCAACATCTAATATTTATATTTAATTTTTGCTTTATTTCAATTAACAATAAAGGATAACGGTAATAATAACCCTTTATCAGAGAAGCTGCTTCTGTGACTGACTTTCTGTTTCTCCCTTTATCTCTGCAGTTGTTGAAGACATCAATAAACGAAGAGAGCCTCTCCCCTCTTTGGAGGCCATTTATCTGATCACCCCAACTGAGAAGGTACTAAAATATGCACATTTCAGAAGATTCTAATAAAGCAAAATAACAGCTCCAGCGTAGACTTTTGTATCGCAGTGTGGAGGCGGAACCTTCACACTGTACACACTAAGCATATGTCACTCTCTAACACATACACACACACTATTGACACAGCCTACACAAACAGCTGAAACTCACGTCATTTTTATTGGCCATTGTGGTTGCTATAACAACACACACGTATACACACACACACACACACACACACACACACACACACACACAAACACACACACACACACACACTCTTATCTAAAGCTTGTTGTATTTCTCTTACCAGTCTGTGCAGACTCTCGTCAATGACTTCAAAGATCCCCATTCAACGAAATATAAAGGGGCTCATGTGTTCTTCACTGACTGTGAGTATCTGAGGGTACTCCACTGCACTTCAAGGGCCCTGGAAGTATAATATTCACTATTAATGGGACCACGCTCAAATGTAGACTACCACACAAGCACTCAGCAGGACAATTTCATAATGATTCTTACTTAAAAACAATGATATGTAACATCAGATATAAATGTGACTACTATAATTATATATATATATATATATATATATATATATATATATATATATATATATATATATATATATATATATATATATATATATATATATATATATATATATATATATATATATATATATATATATATATATATATATATATATATATATATATATATATATATATATATCAGGCGATTAATTTGATTGTTTTTTTTTTTTTTTTTTTTATCAAATTCATTATGATGTGGCATATGAATGAATAAATAAAATTGTATTTAATTCTAACACATCTAATTTGGCTGATAAATTACCCCCAAAAGAAAATGTAAAGTCACTATTGTGTTAAAGAGCACCTATCATGGCATTTAAAATGTTCCAAATATTGTTTTAGAAGTCCCCAACAACAGTTTTGCATGCATGCAATGACAAAAAAAGACTTTAGTTTTCTTATAATATGCATTTATTTTTACCTGTTTTGACAGTGATTCTCAAATGATTCCTTTAGTGATTCACTTTTCAAAACCCCGCCTTTACGTGATGCTAATCTGCGGTGATTGGTCCGATGACCCAGTCAGTTGTGATTGTTATAGTCTGTGCAGATATTTTCGGAAACGGAACGCCCATCAAAGTCTTATAGTGACAGTAATTTGTTAATATGTGTCAGGAGTTATGAATATGAAAACCGCGTTTGTACCGTTTGATTGTAATATGAGCCTCAGCTGATCTCATTCATAAAAAAACTCCTCTATTCTCCTCACGAAGACTCGCGACAAATCAACATCCCTCAGGACTTTTAGTTTAAAAGTGTGCAAATGAGGAGACATATTGATAGATTATCATATGTCTGTGTCAAATTTCTAAACAGAGGAGTATTTTTTTATTCAATACTTCCTCAAAATGCGCAGATATAGCTTAATCATGAGCGATTGAGTCTCTTATGTGTTGTTTTCAATTCATACTGGCAGCCGGAGGGCGCTCTGTGCACATGTAGTCCATGTACAGACAGACGAAGAAGATACCATGTGCCATAATAGAAGTCCATAATAAAAGCTTCCTGAGATCGCGAAACATACATTTGACGACTAATAAACACTCAATCGCGACGATGTATGGTTTGTCTTCAAGCCACTTAGTCTTCAAATGCTCATCCTTGGGCAGATGAAAAAAGTTTGCTTTTGAGTCGCACTTCAGAACACAGCGTCTCGTCACCATGATGTTTTCTAGTTTTCACCATGGTTTTCACTGGCGTCTTGGAGCGCAATAAGTGGGCGTTTCGTATTCAAATAACTTGACAAATTGACGTCATCTAGTCAGAGAAAAAGCTTCGGTCTTCTAACGATTCTTAAAAATGACTCAGAGTCGACTCTTACTTTTGAAAGAAAATAACTATATATACGGTGCACTGTCATATTTCAAACTATGCAGGATGTTTTTGTTCACTTAGATCCATGTTACACACTACATGAAAGGTAAATTTCAAAATTCCATGATAGGTGCTCTTTAAATGATAAAAGCATCAAATAGACATTACAAAAAGTAGCTTTAGCAAAAAAACTTTTTTTATTTGACTCAACATATAATTTACTACACAAACTTTTAGTCCATTAAAGTCCATGAGACCATAGAGTGTCCCATTTGTCATTTAAGGTCTCAGAAGGGTGCTCGCGAGGGCCCACTTTGCAGTCGATATGCACCCTCGGTGCGCACTTTTGCTGAGCCCACACTGGTGCGAGCTTCTGTCTTCCCGACTGTCAACATGGCGTTGCGACATGAAAGTGCAGACTCGTAGGAAGACTGCGAGTGTTTAGGGTGCCATTTGGGACAGGGGCATTATGAATGGGCCATTGAATCATTGGTTCACCCGATTGATTCGGTCATAACGCGGATTCATTCAGAAATTAAAAAACACTTTGTGTTGCTTGGAGACGCACAATTGTTCTGCTCTGGCAAAATTGAGCAAAAGCGGACAATATTGTGTCTAAAATATAACAACAATATATATTATTCTAACTGCATTCTTTAGGCTTCATCACACAGTGAGCTGTTGCTCTCCTTCATGTTTGTCACCAATCAATCGGGTGTGTTAATACTTTTTAACTCGCTTTTTCCCCCATAACTAATTAATTAAGTTAGCACGTTAAATCGACAGCCCCTAAGAAATATTGCAGCGGATATATTTGAGATATACTTAAGCTGTAATCCATGTAGTCTCTCCACACTGAAAATACTAATGTATAATGTCCTATACACTGCTTTCAAGGCTCTAAATGTTATGTCATCTACCCATGTTTCTTACAGCTTGCCCGGACCCCCTGTTTAATGAAGTGGTGAAGAGCCGTGCCTCCAAAACCATTAAAACCCTTAATGAGATCAACATCGCCTTCCTGCCCTATGAGTCCCAGGTGAGCAATTTCGGGAGTGGAGAGGAAGAGAGGGGAATAATGACAGTCCATATAGACTCCAGAAGCATCTGAATGTAGAAATAGAGTGTTCCAGAACAGCTCTGAGGCTGGGGGGATGCAGTCTGGCCCACAATGCTTTGCTGCTGAGGCTGTCTGCTATGATTAATTCAGTGGAGTCAGAGGAGCAGTGCGTCTCCTGGCATGATGCAGCAGCTCAATGCTTTGCAAGCCCGCCTCGTTCAGCAGCACGTAATTGGCCGATGCAGCATCCACAGAGAGCCTCTGCCAATCAGAGGAGGTTATGAGAGGGAACGAGCATGAAGGGGAACCCATCTGCTGAGCAGAAGGATAGTCATGTGACCTTGCTTGTGCCGACAGGGGGTGGGGAGGGGTGGTTGTGAAGACCTATACAGACAAACTGTCTGCCACAGTTTGTCAGAGAGATATAGCATAGATTCGGGCCAGTAGAAAGGCCTGATGCACCGACTGGAGACACCTCACTTAACTCAAAGCTCATCCCTCATACCAGTTTGGAAACAGGAAGGACAGAGACGCATTTTGTGGCATTTCTGTCACAGGTCTTCAGCATGTGACATGCATACAAAAATCAAACCGTCATTGATTCATTTATTAATAAATATGTGACCCTGGACCACAAAACCAGTCACAAGTGATGGCCAACAATACATTGTATGGGTCAAAATCATTCTTTTATGCCAAAATTCATTAGGATATTAAGTAAAGCTCATGTTCCATGAAGATATTTAGTACATTTCCTACTGTAAATATATAAAAATGTATTATTAGTAGCAATATGCATTGCCAAGGATTTAATTTGGACAACATTAAAGGCAATTTTCGCAATATTTAGATTTTTTTGCACCCTCAGATTCCAGATTTTCAAATAGGATTGGACAATATTTGGCCGAGATACAACTAACAAACCATACATCAATGGAAAAGCTTATTTATATTTATCAGATGATATATAAATCTTAATTTTAAAAAATGTACCCTTATGACAGGTTTTGTGGTCCAGGGTCACAGAATTTGTAATCTATTTATTTATAGAAAATTTGGGAAAAACATATGCAATATTATTCAAAAGATGTTTTTTAAATAAATTCATACTTTTATTCGGCAAGAATGCATCCAATTGATTAAAAGTGACAGTAAAGACATTGAAAATATTCTATTTCAAATAAATGCTGTTATCTTGAACTTTCTATTCATCAAAGAATCCACCCAAAAATATTTATCAGTTTCCACAAAAATATTCAGCAGTGCAACTGTTTTCAACACTAATAATAATAAGAAATTAGCACCAAATCATCATATTAGAATGATTTCTGAAGGATCATGTGACACTGAAGACTGGAGTAATGATGCTGAAAATACAGCTTTCCCATCACATGAATAAATTACATTTGAAAATATATGAAATAAGAAAAAAGTTGTTTTAAATTACATTAATTAATTAATTAATATAATTTAAATGTAATTGTTTTTACGGGCCCCTAAATGGCATATAAAAACGAAGCAAAAAGAAGCTGAATCTATCAGTAATGAGTCTGAACATGTGTGTGTTTAGGTGTTCTCTTTGGACAACCCTGATGCCTTCCAGAGCTTCTACAGCCCTCATAAGACACAGCTGAAGAACCCTGTGATGGAGCGGTTGGCTGAACAGCTGGCAACTCTGTGTGCCACGCTGAAGGAATACCCTGCCGTCCGATACCGAGGGTAAGACACGACGGGCCACATTGGTGCAGAGTCTTTAAAGGCTCTTTATAACTGACATTTTCCTGTATCTGACCGGATGTTTCTGATAGTGCCCTTTCACATATGCAATCATATTTATCCAACATACAGTATATAGAATTACAGCAGGAACTAGTGGACAAGACAGATACCAGTCATCTCTGGATCAGATTTCAGGAAGTGGCTGCTCGTCAGGATCAACAGAGCTGTCTAACGTTCGGTCTGTCTGTCTGCTCTAATGCTCTGATTCTCTGTGCACAGGGAGTATAAAGATAACGCCACTCTGGCTCAGTTGCTTCAAGACAAACTGGACGCCTACAAGGCAGATGATCCCACAATGGGGGAGGTGAGCGGCGCATCTCAGATACTGCACTGCAGGAGATAATACATGTACAAATGAATATGCTAGAGGGGGGGGGCTTTTGTTAAACCCATAAAAGAAGAAATTATGACTTAAAAATATTAGGGCTGTCAACGATTAAATTCAAAGAAATGCAAAACTGACCAATATTAAACTCTTTACTGCCCTGGTCTTGCAATGAACGGAAGGCCATGTACACACTATAAAGTTTCAGGAGTGACAACCGCATTCAAATGCAGGAGTGAATCCCCTAAATTATCATGTGCGTACGGAAAAAGACTTGCTCTCGAAACTGCGATGACTGACACCGTGGTAAACCGTAGCAACCTTCCGGTGTCTCAAGTGTTTGGTATCTGCAATTCTGACCACATATTACAGAAACGAAAGACTCATTATTTTCAGCAATTTTAACTAAAGCTCATATTTTGGTCTTATTTTCAGCATAAAGCATTTGGATTTATTTAGGTTTATTGTGGGCTTGTTCTTGTTCGTTGCTTTTCTAGCAAGATGAGCTTGTACCGCTTTCCCTGTGATTTCTTGCATCGCACATACAAAAGAGAGAAATATCTCTGATGCACGTTAAAAAACTTCTTTAACAACTACCGGTAGTTGTTCAGTTATAACTCTGATTGTATTCGTCTGAAAGAAGAATGTCATATACACCTAGGATGACTTGAGGGTGAGTAAATCATGGGGCAATTTTCATTTTTTGGTGAACTATCCCTTTAACCCTCTGGTGCTCTTCGGTAATTTCTGACCGGAAAAGTTTCTGTTTTGAAAGTTTAAAAATCACTGCTTCATCGGAATGATATGAAACTTGGTGACTTTTCTAGCATTAAGTATGCAAACACCCAAAAAAATTGGGGTCATGATTCGAGCATGCTAATTGGTCGTAAAAATAAAAAGGAGCGTTCATTGTCTTCGGTCATAAATGACCGACCATAGGAAATTAATGGGAAATCGGCAAAAACACAAAGATTCTCTGAATATTTGTGTGTACAATCTACAAATCGGCCACGATGCTGAAAAAAAGTACACAGCAGTAAAGGGGTGACACTCTAAAACATCAAGAGTGTGATATTGACACATCCACTCACTCACACACACGCACACTTATACAAACACACACCTATGAAAAACTGAACCTATGAACCACATTTGGAATTTTTAAAAATCACAGCTTCATCAGAATGATATGAAACTTGGTGACTTTTCTAACATTATGGGCCCTATTTTAACGATCTGAAACGCAAGTGTCAACGCGCGAAGCGCAAGTAACTTTGTGGGCGGGTCTCGGCGCTGTTGCTATTTTCCTTGCGGGATAAATGGCTCTTGCGCCCGGCGCAAATCTAAAATGGGTTGGTCTGAAGTAGCTTCATTATTCATAGGTGTGGTTTGGGCGTAACGTGAATAAACCAATCCGAGCGTCATAAAAGCAGGTGCGCAAGTTCCATTATGGATTGCTATTATTATGGCGTATTTACCAGACGCACGCCAGGAGCGGTTCACAGCCGAGGAGACTGATGTGCTTGTAAGAGCAGTGAAAGACAGAGAAGTGAAGTTGTAATGTTGTACATTATGGTAAAGGTGATTTCACAGTCTTTTTTTTTTCAGTCTTTCAGTTTTTTCAGTTTTTCAGTCGATTTTTTTTCCTGGTTCTTGACGGACAAACCAATTTGTCAGATGTCCTTATATACATATATGTCTTGCCACTATTGGGCAAACAGGTCTTATCCTTAATTATTACAATTAGCCTGAATCATTTGTAAGCTAGATTTATGCCTATTTTTTCACATCTTCGTGGCACACCACAATGATTTCCGTCATCTCATGTGTTAATATTTTTTTAGTGTAACAATTTATGATTTGCAAAAATAACTGTTGCATCTGTGTAGGTTACATGAGCAAAGTGTATGCGCGTTGTTCACGCTATACATTATGGTCAAGCATGCGCCCTTAAAATAGTATAATGAACAACGCGCAACGCGCCACTGACTTTAGACTAGGTTTTTTCTGGTCAGTGGCGCAATTGTTTAATGGAACAGCAAAATAGCACCAGGGATTGTTTGCGCCGGAACACGCCTCCTTTTTTGCGCTGAACCGCCCAGGGAGCGCAAGTTCATTCACTAGTTTAGCGACGTGATTCTGTGGAGGGAAAAGCGCACTTTGCGCGGGTGCAAAATAGGAATGACACATGCGTCGGTGTACAAAGTCAATTGCGCTGGGTGCAAGATAGGGCCCCTTGTATGTAACATTGCTCTTCGGTCAAAAATGACACCATAGGAAATGAATGGGAAATCTGCAAAAACACAAATTCACAGAAAAAATCTATATTTCTAACAAACAAACAAAATATCTAAACTTTATAATAAATAGTCTTTGAGATTTTTTAAATCCATCAAAAAATAAATAAATAAATCATTAAATGTGTTCAAAACAGAACTAGGGAATTCTCAAGCCTCTCCATAGAGACCTTTAGTGATTACACAGTTGCATGATTTCTTAAATAATTCCAAAAGAGGGGGCTAATCTGCCTTCAAGAAAATTATTTTGAAGGCCTTAAAGGTGAATTGGCAACCGAATTTAGCTGCAGTGTGTACGTGGCTATTGATTTGGACTGGATTCATGTTATTCCAAAGAAAAATATTCTTTGCGCAATCTGTACCAAAATTTAATTCTTCCTCTGAAACGACTTCACAACTTCCATATTGAGAAATTTGAGCTGCTTATGTCAGCTTCGTTCCTGCCCACATTATTATGTTTGTGGGCGGCTTTGTTAATCTAAAAACATCTCGTGCTGAACATGAAGCCAGAGTAGATTTTTTGACATATTCTATCTCTCTGCAGGGTCCAGACAAGGCTCGCTCTCAGCTCATTATTCTGGACCGGGGTTTCGACCCTGTCTCTCCCGTCCTGCACGAGCTCACCTTCCAGGCTATGGCCTATGATCTGCTGCCCATCGAGAATGATGTTTACAAGTGAGTAAAAAAAAAAAAAAAAAAAAAATATATATATATATATATAGGCCTATAACAAGTAAATTATATAAACATCCTTGGTCGATTAAGAAGAGAATACATTGTATAAATATCTACTATATGTATGAATAATCTATAAACACCTAATATATAAATATTTTTTTGACATGTATCTGGTAGGTATGACACCAGTGGGATAGGTGACGCTCGTGAGAAGGAAGTGCTACTGCATGAAGACGACGACCTTTGGGTGGCGCTACGGCACAAACATATTGCTGAGGTCTCTCAGTGAGTAAAACCTTATATTTCTGACCTTAAGCTCTGGTTTTTCTGTAATATTCTCGATCTGTAAATGTTCTCTCCCTCCTTTTCTCATTTCCCTCGCTGACAGGGAGGTGACACGCTCCCTGAAGGAATTTTCTGCCAGTAAACGGATGACCACTGGAGAGAAGGTACGCTGGAGTCTGGCTGAGGGGGGAGGGGCCTGCGAGAGAGAAAAAATGAAGAGTAGAAAAGAGAAAATAGTGTTGTGTGGGCGAGGGAGGATAGCCTGGCAGATGAGATTGCGTTGGCAGCCGAATCCAAAGCGTGATGGCTGACTCATGTGAAAGCACTCTGAGGCTACAGCAGGATTAGTATTGATTGATTTACTGACACAGCACAAACAAACACACATAAACACACACATTTCTGCTGTGACGTACTATATGCAATAGTGTATAATTAGGGTGACCAGATTCAAGATTTCTTATGGTGGAATACGGGACGGGATGGACAGGTACCACAACCCAGAACAGACTATATTCACGTGAGATACTCCACATAATGGGCATTTTGACAACAGTGTCTGTATTTGGCCATTCAGGTGCAAAAAGAGAACTATATTTGCGAATACGCACTGTCTGACGGCGTGTTAACACTTGGCATTTTTGGTTTGATTAAAACGTACCCTGGTGCGATTGCTCTGTTAGTGCGGTTCATTTGAATAAGTGTGAACGCTGCCATCTGAACCCTGGCGCGCACCATAGACTGTAAAGGGTGCGCACCAAACAAGTGGACCGAGGCGCCTGAAAAGATGGGTCTCGTTCCGCTTCCAAACGAACTCTGGTGCGGTTTGAATGAAATATGAACGCAACATGGACCAAAGACATGTAAACAAACCAAAAATGGGACACCGTGTCACAAGATGCGACACTAAAAAGGACAGAATGCTCATGCATACCTGTTTTTTCTCATCATAGTCGCGATGTTGCCCATCATCACAGTTCGGTACAGGCATCAGAACTGTGCCTCCTTGCAGCAGATCTTTGTATGTGTGTGTGACGGAGGGATTCCTGCCACTCCTTTGCACATTTTATAAGCTCTTCACGAGTCAAAATACCATCACCCGACGCAAAATATATGTAGGCAATAAAAGCCGACCAATCAGGTTGTGAACATATCCCTATGCCTTTAGGTTCGGTGTTAAAATGCCAATGTGAACAATAAGCAGACCAGGACTAGATGGGTTTTTTTTTGTTCTGGACCAAATTAACCGAACTAGTGTGAACACACCCTGAGAGAGCGCTACATTCAGCGTGACGCCACACTGAGTTCACAATACTGTGCATAATAACTCATTCTGAAGATCATTGTTAAATGTACTGACACCCTTCTTTGACCTCTTGGTCTGACTTGATCTCCTCAGCTCTCTCTAATATCCTGCCTTCACAAACTGCAAGTTAATCGATAACAAATTGCGATTGAATGGTAATTTTGTTCTTCAAAATATACTATGATGAGATTGGCTGCCTTTGATTAGACTATTCTTGCGTGAGGAAGACTACTACTCGCTTTTATAATCGCCTAGCAATGACAATTAAGGAAAGAAGAAATACGGGACAAAAGATTTTTTTTCAGGACACTAAAAATAGAGCTGAAAAATGGGACGTCTGATCACCCTAGGTATAATTTAATATAGCACAACAGCTTTTATATTGAAATGTATTTGGCTCAGAGAGACGTGTCTTGAGGCAGCGTCTGACCTTTGCTTTGCTGTCTTTTCTGAGAAAGTCCTTTGTTTCTTTCAGACCACCATGAGGGATCTGTCTCAAATGCTGAAGAAGATGCCGCAGTATCAGAAAGAGCTCAGCAAGGTGAGAGAGGTCACTGGAGATGTGTGATCAGCCAAACGAGAGACCTCGTGG
The DNA here is from genome assembly GCF_949357685.1 of Gobio gobio. Lineage (NCBI taxonomy): Eukaryota > Metazoa > Chordata > Actinopteri > Cypriniformes > Gobionidae > Gobio > Gobio gobio. The sequence goes on along the minus strand of NC_137107.1, from coordinate 35,631,875 downwards.
GAGTTGCAGTTCCAATATTTAACTCACTGACCCTTAAAATCTGTCCCTTTAGTACTCAACCCATTTGCAGTTGGCTGAGGACTGCATGAAGCACTACCAGGGAACCGTGGACAAGCTGTGCCGTGTAGAGCAGGTACAATTTCACCCCAGACAGACATCACTGCCACAGAATAGACAAACAGTCAGAAATGAATGAAATATATGTTTTCAAAATAATTATTTTAACATTCACATTCACCAAATGTGATAATATTGTTACTATTTCATTATGAGATTAATTGCAATGATTTTATTTATTATTTATATACAGTGAAACCAAAAATTATTCAGACACCAGACATAATTTTTTACTAGTGGGTTCAGGACACATATTCTTTAATTTATGCAAGTGAGGATAGCAAAATAAAGGAAACTGTGACATATTATACCCAAAAGTTCTTCATACAGTGGACTACCAGTAAAATTGATAAAAATTTGGAACCAAAATGATTCAGACACTTTGAACTGACCATGTTTTGCTTAAGTGTTTTTCTTTTATTGCTAATGCGGCCTTTTACACCACAGACTGAGTAGAATGAAGCATTGCTTGGTCATTGGTTGACCTAAATTGGTATTATCTAATTTTGTCCTTAAATTCAACAGCTGACAGCTGATTGGTTGATTGTAATCCATTACACACCTTCCTATCAAAGTTATCTGACATTATCAAGATTAATTTGTTCTGACACAGTTTAACAGTTTAATTTTATTACCATTTTCTAAATGATAGTGAATAAACTGATAATGTGAGAAAATGTTGAAGGTGTCTGAATCAATTTTGGTTTGACTAGCTCTAAACTAGTGCTGTCAACTGTAAGAAAAAATATCTACACAAAAATGATATTTTTCTCTCTCTTTTTTTTAAAACTAGATTATATTTTAACTATTTGTGCTTGTACAATGAGCCAATTATTGGAAATGTATAAACAATGATTTAATTTTATTGGCTTTATAATATTTCACTTATTATTGTTATACATTATGCCCCATACAAGCCCACTGCAATATATTAATTATTTGAAAACAGAAAATGTGCATTATCCACATGCATTATTACAAAGAGAGGGGCTAATACTTGTGTTAATCTGCCAAGCGCATACAATTTACTTTTGTAAATATACCAGTCTGTTACTAGTTGGTTTGTTACTAGTTTGTTACCTGTTTGCTGCAAAGTCTGGTATGTGAAATAATACTATATATATTTACACATAATATTGTTGATTGTTGCCATAAGTGACAAAAACCCTGATTTGAAATGTCCTAATAATCCAACTAAAATTGCAAATGTACTGTATATCTGTGAATATATTTTAGGAGCCGGGTCACGTTTTATTTTGTGATTTGATTAATGAACCTGTAATAGGACAGTACAGTGCTATGATCATCTATGCCTCCTCCATTTATAGCTCCGTTTATGGCAGGTTAAAAAGACATTTGATTCTATTTCTATGGTGTAGGCTGAAAGCAGCCAAAGTGAGAGGTGGCGGGGAGGAAAATATAACTCAGAAGCTACTCTGAAAAGTTACCCATTAGGTCACGATTCATTTTCAATGAGGGGGTGAGCAGAGCGGAGCCAAGTGCAATGGAACTGCCACAATGAGTGATAGAGTATGAAGTGCGTGTCTAAAAGCTGAGCTACGAATAGCAACTTTGTTTATATCAGCTTTACCAGGATCTGCCACTGGTTAAAATGATCTAACTAAGATAATGAGGTGCAAACTATAGTTTTAGCTGTAGTTATATGGTTAAACTATGGTTACTATTCAAGAACTATGGTACATGCATGTTTTTATCAACGTCGTTTGAACATAATTTATTTACTGCGCTCTATCCCCCGGCAGGATCTCGCTATGGGAACAGACGCAGAGGGTGAAAAGATTAAAGACCCCATGAGGGCCATCGTACCAATCTTGCTGGATGCCAACGTCACAACCTACGACAAGATCCGCATCATCCTGCTCTACATTTTCCTGAAGAACGGTTAGGGAGTCTCTGGCAGCCATTTTATACCTCGGTTTGCATTTCATTGCCCTGATCAGCCATTTTGTAACGTGGCTTGTGTGTTCATGTGTGGCAAAACAGGGATCACGGAGGAGAACCTTAACAAGCTGATCCAACACGCCCAGATCCCTCCTGAGGACAGTGAGATCATCACCAATATGGCTCACCTGGGCGTCCCAATCATCACAGATGTACGCTATCTTCTTCCTGTCTTAAGCAACGATTAAATGTCACTGTCTGTTAAAGCACTGTACAGTTTCTGTGACCTGCCATTGATGTTTTTTTGCTTGGTTTCTGTATACTTCAGTCTACTCTCCGCAGAGGCAAGAAGCTCGATCGTAAGGAGCGTGTGAGCGAGCAGACCTATCAACTCTCTCGCTGGACCCCGCTGATCAAGGATATCATGGAGGTAAATCCTGATCTATTGAGTTTAAAAAAATAAATTGTGTGTAAATATGTGATCTTACTTTGTTTGTGAATCTTGCAGGATGCTATTGAGGAGAAGCTGGACACCAAACATTACCCGTACATCTCAACACGCTCATCCTCTTCCTTCAGCACTTCTGCAGTCAGGTACGCACGCTCACTAAAGTTGGGTCAAATTCAGAATTTAAGGCTCCCTTTAAATAATGAGTTATTTGAATTTAAATGGGCCACATCCCACAGGAAGGTTGAATAGAATGACAGGTAGAGGAATTTAATAAACTGCAAATTAAATACACTCGGCTAGTTTTGTTCATTGAACAAAATTGGTAAGAACAGATTATTTATTACCTGTTTTGCCTTGTAAACCTGCTTCATGTTGTTTGGGTCCATTTTGAAGACTTAATAAATTAGACGTACAACGGCATTCTGAGAAATTAAGTGTTCTTCCGTCATGTTCCATAAAATATGTTTAAATTTTTTTATAAAAAATGTATTCAAATATCTAAGTATCATCATATTATACAATTAAAATAAAATACATTACTAATAGAATGAAAAGTTTTTGGGAATACCTTTTTTTTTTTTTGTGTATATGATGTCTACTATGTTTATAGATAATTCACTGATAACTAAAAATGTTAACGCTTTACAATAAGGTTAACTTCTTTAGTTAACATGAACTAAAAATAAAAAAAATTCTACTTACAGCAGTTTTATTAATTCCTTTAAATGTCCTACCATTTCAAACACTTCTAAACAATTCTAACACATACACACAACTCCCAATACACAGGTGAATACATGCAGTTTTGTATTTCACAAGTCAAAAGATTGAAGTAACTAGGATCAATAATTTGTGCCGGGGGTTGGGGAGAAGACTGAGATCAATACCATGATTGGTGGGTGGTGCGATATGTGGTGGGGGTGAACGCCAAGTCGCTTTTTAAAAGCAGTGTGGAGACTGAGATATTTCCTCTGGGTCAGCAGTAATGATCCCGGCACGCTGTTCTGCTTTCAGGGCAAACAAACCAGCACATCTCCTGTAAACAGTAGCAGAGACAAAGCAGGAAGTCTCTGACTCCCACAGAGGGAGAGCTGAGAGCTGGTGGGTCTCATTGAATGGCTATTGATCGGACTCGAGATCACCAGTGTTCACGGCAATTTCCCCTCTCATTATACTTGCAAATGACGACGCGTCTCCACTTCCTTCCACTGTAGAAAAAATGTAAGGGACCCATTCTGTCATCATCTTCCAAACCTGTATACATGTCTTTGTTCTGCTGAACACAAAAGATATTTTAAAGAATGTTGGTAACCAGACGGTTGATGGTAGCCATCGACTTCCATAGTATTTTATTTTTCATACTATGGAAGTCAATGGTGCCCCACAACTGTTTGGTTACCCATATTCTTTAAAATATCTTTTGTGTTCAGCAGAAGAAATAAACTCAAACAGGTTTGGAAGTTTGGAACTACATAAGGGTGAGTAAATGATGACAGAATTTTCATTTTTGGGTGAACTATCGCTTTAAGGCAAAATAAAATAGCAACCCTGTTTTATAGCAACTATAACCAAACTTAAAACACTTTAACATATGTCTGCATGATAAGAACTACCTAAAATGACAGAAACCATATTTGGAAATGCATTATTTGAAGTGTAATTGGATTTTTTTAGTTTGGCTTGCATCCCATTCGATTATATGGAGGGCAGGGTTTAGAACCTATACTGCAGCCAGCCACCAGGGGGGGCGATCAAAATGTTTTTGCTTCACTTTTCAGGACGTGTACAGCACACTTGCTGTACATACTTTGATATATGCCATAATTCAGTGGGCAAGTGTGGCAAAGACGAAACATGGTGTAAAACAGCTAGTGCAGTCTCTAACTGCTGCCACTAGAAGGCCATAAATGGTACTGCAACAACAGATACCTTCAAATGACACTGCAAAAACAATGATGATTCCATCTTTTGGTTTGAAAAAAAGAACCGTACCTTGAAAGTTGACATGCATGAATGCGTTTTTCCCATGGCAGTGCCCGATATGGCCACTGGCACAAGAATAAAACCCCTGGAGAGTACCGCACAGGCCCTCGCATCATGGTCTTCGTCATCGGGGGCGCGTCCTTCAGCGAGATGCGTTGTGCCTATGAGGTCACACAGGCCAATGGCAAATGGGAGGCCATCGTTGGTGAGTCTGCAGAGGATACTGCTAAAAATCACTGTAAATTCAAGAGTTATTAAGCAACCACCCTTTAATGCCTTAGATTGATACCTTTACCTTTAACTATACATGTGTTGATATGTGTAATCAGACTGGCAAATTTGTCTTATATATTTTTCCTGTGCTCTTGTCTTGTATTTTGTGCTTGTCATGTTTTAACTGCTTTTAAATTGCAGTCGTGATCCTCAGCCGTGTTCATAAGTCTATGTTCGTAAGTTCTTCTGTGTGTCTGTTTTGTGTGTGTGTGTGTGCTAGGGTTTATGCTTAAGATGTGCAGTTTTAGATTTGTCCTTTTATCATACACTTTTTAGAAAATAAATGTTTTTTTGTGGATGTTCACATTGAGATTGATTCAGTCGGCAAGTCGCTAATTGGCGTTTCTACCCGACTGCTGTAATCACACGGTGGATCACGTGAGCTCCACTGTCTCCACTCCTATTGGTAGTTGCCGTATTACGTTGCTTTACATTTGCATACATATTCTCAAATGCTCGCAACATTAAAATGATCGCCTTTTGGTCACTCTGTCGCTGCGAATTACTGTCAGCGCGAACGCCCCTTTAGAGGTTAATTCTGTAGTACAGCAAAAAAATCTGTTGTTTTCCAGAAGAAAACTGAGCATTGAACATTTCACAATCACATTGAATTTCTAATTGGTTACACAATTTTGTCCAAGTATGAGGTCTTTATCACTATCTGAGATGAACAATGCAGTTGAAAGACCTCAGGTGAGACAATTGGCTACTAGTTGTGAATCTTTGTGGGATAAGTTACGATACATTTAGTTGATAAAAGGAGGCCTACAAGTTGCAGAGGCTTCCTTCAATGATACATCTTCCCAGAGCTTCCAAAAATAATTTTTGGTCAGGGTTCTAGGAAAATATTTCTGAAACATCAGGATCTACAGATGGTGGGAAATGGTGTTTTAACCCTCTTTTGTCCCCATAAAGATTAACGGTGGTGAAAGAACGTGAGGTGCGGTGTGAGATTAATTCTGAGCGTGAAGCCACCTTTGTTCCTCCGCAGGTTCTACTCACTTGCTCACCCCAACCAATTTTCTAATGGACCTGCGGCACCCCGACTTCCGAGAATCCACTAAGGTGTCCTTTGAGGACCCTGACCCCTCAGAAGAGTGAGAGAGAGAAAGAGGGAAGGGTGGGAGAGAGAAATCACACTCTGACAAAGTAAAGGCAGCCGAACAAAGAAACCCTTTCTGAACCCCCACAGCACAAGGGCTTTCTTTTCTTGCTCCTGTTACCACACTCTACCGTTTTATAACGCCACCACGCCTCAGGGATGGGTGTCCGGCTCCTGCCTCACTGAAAAGCCCACCTGCAAATCTCATTCAGGCTCCGCCTTCTATTGGGACCAGCCGATATTGATCGGTCTTGATTGGCTGGCTGAATGCCCCATTCAGAACTGCAGTGGGCGGAGCCTTTTTTGAGTGACAGATGCAGTAGGGGTCCTGACCCCATCCCTGTTGACCACATCCTCTCAGTTGGGTGGATTAAACTGCATTCTCCTCACTATGCGCCTTTTAATTCCTCTTCTGACAAGGAAGGGCTTCCTCCATTCGCCCTCCCAAATTTTAAAAGCTTCATTTTCCCGCAGATTTAATCTACCCTCAAGACTCACCATATTCCGATTATTTCTGAATAACAATCCAAGGCAATCACTCGATTAACTTTTTTTTTTTTTTTTTTTCAACTATGGAGAGGTAATTGATTTGATGTTGGATGCCAATTGCAGGATAATTTTTGGTTTTTAATCTAGTTCCTCAAACTACCTCACATCACGTCTACATGACCAAGTGGCCGTCTGCAAAGAATATATGTTAAAACAACTTCCGCCAGAGAGCGACTGGCTCTTTTCTTTCTGTATAATTCTTCTGCAGATGCCAAAGCTTGAAATGTAGCTGTGTTCTTCAGATATGCTTTAGCACTAACGCTTCCCCCCCTCAAACACTAACATCTTCAAAAACTAACTAGTTTGGGCCCTGGCTATGTCATTTTTTTTCCAGAAACATTCATGTTATGCCTCAGGGACTGTTTCCTGCATTCAAAATAGCTGATTATAAAACTGACCACCAATCAATCAATGAGACTTGTGGTTCATGACTGATACTTCAAAATGGATGTTTTAAACAAGCTTAGCAACACTTTATATTACAGCACTGTAATTCCTGTGCAGCTTGTGGTTACATTAAGTCTTATAAATTACTCATTGTTACTTGTATAAAACCTACAATTAGTCGTCTTCGCTCTGAAAGGAATGTTCTGGGTTAAATAAAAGTGTATGTCATGCTCTTGCGACTGGCAAGAACTTGCTAAACTCACATTTGCAATGGAAGTATATGGGGCACTGCATCGTAACAATGTTCAAATACACACAGTCATGAAAGTATAGCCATAAGACTTGAACATTAGCCATGTACATTTCTGTACAAGTTTATATGCAATATTTTAGTTCCTTATTTTCCTCTTTTAAATGGTCAATTCACCCAAACATTTTAATTCTTTCATCAATTCCTCACCCTCTTGTTGTTATCTTTGGAACTCAAATTAAGATATTTTTGAAGAAATCCAAAAGCTATTTCTGAACCATAGGCAGCCCATAATATTCATTTTTGGGCAAACTAACCCTTTAATTTAAACCCTTCAGAATACTTTGCCCCATAGACTTCCATTGTAAAAGCATTGCTGTGTTTTTACAAACAAATGGTACAGATGCTTTGTATAGAACCCGGCATATTCCTTTCACCCGACACTGATCTAATCGGAAGCATTGCAAAGAGTATAACATTTATAAGCCAACAAATGCACACAAATGAGGTCCTGTAATACAAAGTGTCCTTCTCTATACCTTTACTGACTAAACCATTGTTCAAGAATGATCTCATCATTCAAGTGTCAGCCTGCTAAAGCTATATCCCTTTTAATTTCCCCCCTTTTCTGTTGGTTTTTCGTGTTCGTAAATGATCACACCATATGCAGTATGCCAGTCCTAACCCATACTGCAACATGAAACACTTCTTGACTGTTCCAGCCATTATCGAACAATAATATGCTTTGTTTTCATGGATCTTTAATTTAGACCCGTTCATCTAGTTGAAGAGCTACAAATCACATTGTGTATCTGGGTAGCGATTAGCAAAGCTGCATTTTTGCATTTAGTTGGCCTAGGAGATTATATCAGCTGTGGTCAAAATAAGACTATTTAGATGTATGTTCAAAGTGGAGTGTGCAACTACACATTCAGTTCTGCTTATTCAAGGTAATGCTATTATCAACTGCTTTTTATTGCAATGCAGTGTGAATGTGAACGTGCAGCTTTGCTAAAAAAAAGTAGTTTAAAAGGGAGTAGAATAAACATTTGTTCCACAGGGCACCAAAAATCTGAAATTATTTCAGTGGGTTTAGGGCCCTGTGCACAAATGTTTTTGGATAGTTTTGATCTTACAGTATCTGTAATGTGTTAGAAATGCGTCTTCAGCTAATTATCTAATCAAATTTCATCCTTACCCTTTTTTTTTTAAATTATAATATTTTTAGATTCAAAGCAAAATATATAAGTCTCTTATGCTCACCAAGGCTGCATTTCTTTGGTCAAAAAAAGTGTAAAAACAGAAATACTGTGAAATATTACTATAATAATAAAAACAAATATTTTAATATATTTTCAGGTTACACTTTATTTTGAGGGTCCACTTTAGACATTCTGTTGACTATAAGTAACATTACACCTACATGTCAACTAACTCTCATTAGAGTATTAGTAGTCTGTAGTAGACAGTTAGTAGAATAAGTTGACATGTAGTTGCAAAGTTACTTATAGTTAGTAGAATGTCTGTTGGAGGAGCATCAAAATAAAGTATTAGCAGATATTAAGCAGACACTCTACTACTACTCTAATGAGAGTGTAATTGCAGAGTTACTTATAGTTAGAATATCTAAAGTGGACCATCGAAATAAAGTGCCTATTTTAAAAATGCAATTTCAGCATCATTACTCCAGTCTTCAGTGTCACATGATTCTTCAGAAATCATTCTAATATGCTGATTTGCTGCTCATAAAACATTTATTATTATTATTATTATCAATGTTGAAAACTGTTGTGAAAAGTCTTTACTGTCCCTTTTGATCAATTTGATGCATCCTTGCTGGATAAGTTTCTTAGTAATCTTTCTGACACCAAACTTTTTAACGGTAGCTTATATTATGTGTGTGTGTGTGTGTGTATAGATAGATAGCTGAAAACACATTTTTACAGTTAATCTTAAGTGTATGTGCAAATGTATAAGTTTTTCCTCTTTGTTTCTCTCCTCGGTGCTCATCTATGCAGGTTCAACCCATGTCGTCGCCCCCACCCAGCTTCTGGACGCTCTCAAGGCTATGAACAAACCCGACGAGGAACAGACAAGCTAAAATCGCAACTTCCTCCCCCCAACCCCATCGCCCAGTTACCCTCTCCCTCCCTTCATCCGTCGACCCTGTAAATCTCACCCGCTCCTATATAAATTGTGTATGCATCTTGCTTGGGAGAAAAAGAGAAAAAAAATAGATGATTGGTGACAAAAAGAATATTCTATAAATTTATATATATATATAAATATATATATATATAATGTTGAAATAAAAGAATCAATGCAAGTGTTCTGTTTTAAAATGGATGCAAATGATTAGACTGTCAAACTGAGTTTTCATTATTAATTGCCATTTAAAAACCTAAAATACCAAATGTAATATTGTATGTTATGGAACCTGCTAGAATATGTAAATGGTAGATCACCTTTTGCTTTCGTTTCTTATTAAACTGTGTTTTTTTTTTCTTTCTTTTTTTTCTTCAAATGGCTTAAAAGTGGTTGGGGGAGGGACTGGTTTTTATGCAAATAGACCAGTGAGGCAAAATTATGCATATCACTTCCTACGCTGAAGGCTAAACTACAGCCCAGTTTAGAGTTTAATGGGTTTAATTGTTGTCTCATTTTAGATGTGCATGCCATGGATGCTACTATGTGGCCCTTTTGACATGTGTGAAAACACTGAAAAATACAAATGAAACATTGAGCTTCTTCTGAGACTCCAGTGATGAAGAGGAAGGAGGCAAAAGGAGTAACAGATCAAAGCCTCAAGCTGTAAAAGTGAAAGAGACACTGTACATAGATGGCGAACGTCATCCCTCCTTCAGTCTCCGGGAGCATTTACTCTCCATATCCTTTTCTTTTCACGTCTCCTACTAGAGAGACCTCATGGTTTAGTGTGAAGAAGGCCAATGCTTGCAGATGTTTAAGGAATTCAAAAAATTCAAAAAAAAAAGGGCCAGTTGTATTTCAGTATTGTATCTCGTCAGATTAAGTCTCATCATTGGTTAGTAAACAATGTTTAACCGGGACATGCACTGAGTAACGTGTTGTTGTATATGCCATATGTTACTGTTTTTTCGTCTCACTGTTGACTGGTGAAATTTCTGACTGTGAAGTAGTAAAACTTTCCTTTGCCAATGTGAAGCCACCGTGTTTGTGACGTATTAGCTGTAGCTGTAGTGTTAAACTGGGAAAAAAATAGGTAATATCTATCTTTCGTTTGACCGTCTTGTTGTTTCTTTCTGATGCAATGTTATATCTTCCACTGGCGAATGGCTTTGCAACAAAACGCAATCCCCCTTTTTAACGTTTTGGTTTCCGTTACCTCTTTACTCTGTTCTGGCAGAAAGGTTGTATATTGCACTACGCGTTTTCTGTGATGCGAACGCCTATATGGTTCTCTTTTTAATTTATTTTAAATTTTTAAATTATTAACTTATTTTGTGTTTGCTGTTGTATAGCTGTGTCGACCGGATTGATTTCTATTAAATTTATTTTTCAGAGACTATCAATAAATAAGAACGTAGTCTGTCTTAAACCTGTCGATCTTACTGGGATTCTATGTTTGCGAGTGTTGAAGCACAAACTAAAGTATACTTTATGTGTACCGATGTAGTAAGGCTGTCTAATAAATTGGCTTCCATTACAAATATGAAATCAGTACATTTTTGTGACGTGTTCCATACATGACTTCCTCTATGATCGCACCTCTGGACTATGATAATCTCAGATTTTCTTTTACGTTGATCAATTACGTTGATTTATAAGGAAATTTATGATTTATAACGGGGTTCCCAAAACATTTTAACCGTAGACTATTTTCATCAAACTGTGCATATTGTCAATTTCTTGCTGATATAAATGTACATATACAGAGTTTGGACAATGAAATTGAAACACTGGCCAATATAGTGTTGGATGTTTCACGCCTATATATGCATAGCCTTGTGGTCAATCTTCACTGATTTTACATTCCATCAGTCCACACTTCCAAATAATCGGATAGATTAAAAGAAGTATACATATTTGCCGTGCTGTCCGAAGGGAGGGCTCCTAGTTCAGAATTTGGCCTGAACCAACACGTAGGACGGACTACATCCAACAGGAGTGACTGTTGACGCAAGAGGAAGTTGTCTGAAGGAGGTGTTTAGAGATATTAACCCGGATTGTATCCAAAAAAACATAAAACTACAGCGTCCCAACTCACTGCAGAATTAAATGCACACTTTGACTCAACTGTTCCACCAAAACTGTTTGTCGGGGGCTTCACAGAGTAAATGGTCAGGCTACTATTGCCAAACCTTGGGTCACTCATGTCAATGCCAAATGTCAGTTTCAATGGTGCCAACAGTGCAAATTTTGGCTTGTGGTCAATGCGAAACATATTGTTCTCTGATGCGTCCACCCTTCACTGTCTTTCCCACATTCGTGGGAGTTACGGTGTGAAGAAGCCCCAAAGAGGCTTCACACACCCTGATGGTTGTTCCCCAGAGTGAACCATCATGCCATTTCCTACTGTGCGTGACACTGACAAAGACTACCGAATCATTCTGGAGGACCATGTGCACCTAATGGTTCAAACATTTTACCCTGAAGGGGGTGCCGTGTATCAGCATGATAATGCACCAATACACACAGCAAGACTCGTGACAGAATGGTTTGATGAACATGAAAGTGAAGTTGAACATCCCCCATGGCCTGCACAGTCACCAGATTTAAATATTTTTAAACACTTTGGGGTATTTTGGAGGAGAAATTCAAAAAACATTTTCCTCCATCAGCATCACATAGTGACCTGGCCACTGCTCTGGATAAGGAATGACGCAGAATCCTTCTGGCCATTGTGAATGACTTGTATTTGTCATTCCGAAAACAAATTTACGAGTTCACACTTACATATAATTAAATAGAGTAAAGGTTATGTGTATTTGGCATGCTGTCCGGGGGGGAGGGCTCCAAATTTGGAATCTGGCCCGAACCCAGAGTACTCCCCCAGGTTGTGATAGGAATAGTTAGAACTAGAAGTGAGGAGATGGGGTGGTGGAGGGAAGCTGATAAACTGTCAACGAACAGAATTAAGTCTGCTGTGTATATATATATATATCTTATCTCGTTAATTGAGTAAACTGAATGCGCTCCTCTCGTGTTAATTAGGTTAATTATCTGAACGTGCTCCTCTCGAACTTTGTTTATAAAATATAATTTGATGCTGTATTTGCAGCAAAAGGTGGACCTACAACACACTAATAAATTATGGTGTTCCAGTTTCATTGTCCAACTCATGTATATAAAAAGTACACACACACACACACACCAATCAGGCAAAACATTATGAACTAATATTGTGTTGATCCCCCATTTTCTGCCAAAACAGCCCTGACCAGTCGAGGCATAGACTCCACTAGACCTCTGAAGGTGTGCTGTTGTATCTGGCACCAAGATGTTGGCAGCAGATCCTAAGTCCTATAAGTTGTGAGGTGGGGCCTCCATGGATTGGACTTGTTTGTTCAGCACATTCCACAGATGCTCGATTGGGTTTGGAGGCCAAGTCAACACCTCAAACTCATTGATATGCTCCTCAAACCATTCCTGAACCATTCTTGCTTTGGGCACCCTGACTGGTCTGCCTTTATGCAGCCCCATACGCAACAAACTGTGATGCACTGTGTATTCTGACACCTTTCTATCAGAACCAGCATTAAATTATTGAGCAATTTGAGCTACAGTAGCTCGTCTGTTTAATCGGACCGCACGGGCCTGCCTTTGCTCCCCAAGTGCATCAATGAGCCTTGGCCGCCCATGACCCTGTCGCCGGTTCACCACTGTTCCTTCCTTGGACCACGTTTGATAGATACTGACCACTGCAGACCGGGAACACCCTAATAGAGCTGCAGTTTTGGAGATGCTCTGACCCAGTCGTCTAGTCATCACAACAACTGTTATCGCAATAACAGGTACCGTGATAAAGAGATAATGTTATTCACTTCACCTATGTTCATCAGCATAATGTTATGCCTGATCGAGATGCGTGTGTGTGTAATTTACAGGTTTTCCATGACTGTGGGAACCCCGTTACATTGAGCAAAATGTTGTGGCATGGACTATTTGAGTAGCCACCAACCTTGATCACTGGATTCTGATACACTAGCTGGTTTTCAACTCAGATTTCTCTCCATACAAACACCTGCAGCATATCAAGAGAAATGGAGGAGGAGTGAAAGGTCCAGTTCGTAACCTTGAGAAACACATGATCAAATAGCTGAAAAACAGTAGCATAACACGTGTCAAATATAGAATCATTTATAGTAGTACATAAAGTATAAAAGTACAGCTCTATAAATACAAAACACATTTAAAAAAAACACGCTACCAGAGAATCAATTAATTTGCTTAACAGGGTGATGCCCAAAATAAGCAGCACTAAAAGAACATTTACCCAAGAAAACTATATGTAAAATAAATAGCAACCGAAATCTCACAACCCAATAAACCTCAAAAACGTATGCACGTAACTATTCCATTATTGGTTCCCCAAGTGAAATGCATGTTGGTCTTTTCACACTGACCTCAATGCTGCTACAAAACTCTTGTGGGACTCAAGGTATGCTGGATTATGTGCACTGAATTAAACTGCTGTTTCTGACTGTGGGGTAGAAAATCGCGTCACACAGGCATGCAAGTTAAAAACTGTTATCCAGTTGTAAATTCCAGGTAAACAAATACAGCACAAAAGTACTGTAATATACAAAAACGCAATCACCCACCAACTTTTAGAGCAGCACTGTACTTATTTTCCCCCATTAAATTTTTTTTTTTATTTAAAAACCGGTCACAAACAGATCTTAAAAAACAATACCGGTTCACACTCATACTGTTCATACTGTAACTTTTCTTATTCGTTAAAACAAATATAAATCTACCACACTGTGGAATTAAAAGGCTTAACAATGACATTATCTGGACTTGCCAGAAAAAAAGTCTAGTACAGTGGAACCCAAAAAGTATTTTAAAGCACACTTAAAAATGCATGAATGTCTTTTCATTACATAACAAAACATAAATCCAACTGCTATCTGACAATCTAAAATTCTGTAAAATAGTGGATGTCGTCAACTTCTACTAATGGACATCCAATCCACAATGTATCCACATATCTATATCTTCATCTATACAATATATTTATTGTTTTTACATTTAAAACCTAACAAACTTTTTAGTTAAAAAAAAGCTATATTGTATTTTTTGCTTTCTAGTTCAATAACATGCCTACATCTTTAAGTGTGGATTAAGTTTCCAAAGATTTTGATGTCACTGTATATACTAACCTGTATCGTTTAAGATACCATAATGCAGCTATCAATATCAATCGCTAAAAGTCACCTGAGACATTTCACATTTTCCACCATTTTCTGCTGCAGCGTTGCATGTCTGAATGCCATCAGTCACACAGCCATGTAAACTAATACAAAAAAATAATGTATTATTCCTCATTTTACAAAGTCACTTTGGAGAAAAGCGTCTGCTAAACAAATGCTGGTGTCAGTAGGTGCAAGATGTGGTGAGGAAGCTACTGCTGTGCAGCCCTGAGGCCAGAGAGTGAGCCATGCGATGCGAGACCTCTCTCATGTTTTTAGCCGCTGTGAGGGCACGGGTCAGAGAGCTGTTCATAGAGAGCTGCTGATGGTCCACAGAGAGAGAGCGTCTGCGATGACCTCTGACCCCTGACCTCTCATCTCTGGCGGGACTTGCTGAGATGTTAAAGGGTTGTGAGTAGGCCTGTGTCGTCACAGGGCTGGAGAAGTAACTGCAGGAAAATGACACAGAATGATCAGTCTGTTGTGGACAGTTGCACCAGAGGGGTTTGACTTACAAGGTAACATAAGGTTATTTCTTGGTGTATATTACATAACTATATAAAATACATCACTGTTCAAAAGTTTTTTTTTTTTTAAAGAAATGAACACTTTTATTCAGCAAGATTACATTTAGAAAAACTGACAGTATCCTATAAAATCCTGAAAAAAATGGCAGCTGAAAATGAGATTTGCCACCGCATAGATAAATTCCATTTGGAAATATATTAAAATAGAAGACAGTTATTTTAAATATAAATATAATATTACACAATATTACCGTTTACTGTATTTTTATTCAAATAAATGCAGCCTTGGTGAGCATAAGATAGTCTTTTAAAAACATTAAATAATAAAAAATTACTGCTTATTAATAGTTAGCAAGGTAGTTGTTAAGTTTAGGTATTGTGTAGGATTAAGGGATGCTAATAAACAGTCAATATCCTAGTAATATGCATGCTAATAAACAACTAGTTAATAGTGAGAATTGGACCCTAAACTAAAGTGTTACCCAAATTATATTATAAACAACAATTTGGGTGAAGAGTCAATTAAAAGGTATAGAATTATTTGGATAATTCTATGCTTCAAATTTCCACAATGATCTCATACCAGTTTTAGTCAAGCTTGTACAACTCATCCATTGACAGGAAGTTGAGATTGATCAATAACTGTGTTCTTAAAAAAAAATTCTAGAGTTTGATTCATTGTCCAGGCAGCTGCAGAGGAAGAAGTACTCACACAGTTGAAGGATAGACGGGCACATATGGGATAACTGGAACACCTCCCTGCAAAGTGGGGCCAGGAGCCATTGCTGCATTCATGCCTCTTCTGTCCCGCTGTGAGGATCTCATTGGCTCACTCCTTCTGGGGGTGGAGACTGGCTCCTGATTGGCTAAATAACCACACATGAACAGTCAACATGATTCTTGGCGATATACAAGTCCTATTAGGTTAATGTATAAACAAAAATATTTCACATATCCAGGATGAACTGTATAAAATTAGTTATATGAAGTGACCAACCTGGTTGAGAGGCTCTTAATGCACCACACAATGGGCAGTGGCTACAGGAAGGTTGTGCGAGACGTGGAGAGCTCCTGCTCCTGATTGGACCTTTAATTAATAGTGTAAAGGGCAGGAGGGTAGTTCATGAATTGGTCATCTCAGCAAGTTTCAGATCCCATTACCATGATGGATGGAGGATGCTTACGTGTCGAGGCACTAGTGCGATCTGATATGCAGTGTAGACAGGTAGGTTCTGGTCCTCGGCTCGGTTCCACTTCATCGCTATTATCAGATCTGCCTGTTGATGTTCAATTAAAACACAAATTGTTCTTGATTACCATATCCAAACCTGGTCACCTATGTTAAGTTATAACAAAGATATTCTCTTACAGGTCCTGTCCTCTTTGTGATGTTCAAATCCTCTGGTTTGTCTTCTTCCTCTCGTTGTCATAGGGGACATCGGGACAGGTCTTAATGTTGATGGTCTTGGCTCAGACTGGACATGCTCAGAATCAGTTGCTGCAGCAGGGTTATAAGGAGCATGGTGAAAATGTAATAATACTAATCTCTCTGTCAGAGCATAACTGACTGAAACTTGGCACCTAAACATACTCAGATCAGTTTCAGGCCGATGTCGAGGTAAAGATGCTGATCTCTGCCTCAGGGTGGGTCTGGGTGAGTTTCCTTTCTCTTTTTCTCCATTCCTCCCTCTCTCTGTCTGCCTTCTCCTCCTCTCTGACCTAAAAAGAAAGGAGCATGGTCAAATTCCTTTGAAGTTGTAACTCATCCGATTATTACCTACAAGTTTCAGGCAACATATATAATATTCAATAGTCAAATTACCTTAAATGATTCCACTGCGGTGTTGCGGTCTGTGGGTCTGCGTGATCTCTGGTGTCTACTGTGGCAGAAGAGGGCGCTCTAACAGGACTAGAAGGTTTGGAGAGTCTCAGATTTCCCTCTAGTCGCTCCTTTAGTCGGTTCACTTCTTGCTGTAGAGATTCAAGAGCCTCTCTGAAACACATACACAACACATAAAAGGCTGTTTTTGTAGTTTGAAGAGGGAACAAAACAGATGAAATTCTATTAAAATTAGAGTCAAATAAATGCTGCTTTGACCTTCTGTCCATCCAAAAATCATGGTTTGAACAAAAATATTAAGCAGCACAACTGTTTCCAACATTGTTAATGATAATAAGAAATGTTTATTGAGCAGAAAATCAACATATTAGAATGATTTCTGAAAGATCATTCGACACTGAAGATAATATATTTATGATAATATTTCACAAAGTTACTGTTTTTACAGTATTTTTTATCAAGAGACATACTGACCCCAAACTTTTGAATGGTAGTGTACATTGAGTGTAAAAGACAACAGAACATGTCAAATATTTCCCTTCACAAACAATTTGAAGTTATAGTAGCAAGCCAAGAGTCCTCAAGTCAAGTCAACTTTATTTATATAGCGCTTTTAACAATGCCGATCATTTCAAAACAGCTTTACAGTCTTAAACAGGAAAATAATGCAACAGAATTTGATTCAGCCGTATAGCCATTCCGGAGAAAACGGTGATGTCATCATTTCATTTCAATTATCATACAGTGACAGTGTTGGCTTTAGATCCGTAATTAGATCAGTAATTTAGTTTATATGGTTAATTTAGTTTAATAATTAGATTTATTTGGATATTTAGTTGAAAAATTTAGTTTCCCCAACTGAGCAAGCCAAGCCAGAGGCAACAGTGGCAAGGAAACCAAAACCCTTTAATAAACCTTGGGAGAAACCAGGCTCAGTCGGGGTGCCAGTTCTCCTCTGGCCAATTAACAAACAGCGTATGATTATTATTCTGACAACTTTACAGTCCTCTTCAAAAGTCCCAAGTCATGTTGGTCAGATGACGTCAAGTGGTCATTATAAGTTCTAGTGTGGATCAGATTTTATACTAACTGTTAAACATCACAATTTGCATATGATGTTTAGATGAAACTCAAAGATATTTTGAGTCTGTTAAGAGTTCAGATCAACACAGGGTTTAGAAATAAACACTGCAGTGAGAACTCAAAAGTGGTGGGACAGGGTGAGTGGGTAGGTGAATATTTCAAGTTCAACCATCAAAAACACAGACAGGGTTACTGTTTTATTAATAGCTAATGGTGATTAATTCTGATCTCTTGATGTGGAGCAGAATACATACCAGCACTATCTTCATCTAGTCAAACTTCTGCTGAATCAAAGAAAGAAAAGAATGAAAATGAAATCTAATTATCCAGATGGAACTGCTTTGAAGTGAAAAAGGATTTTATAGAGACCACTTAATACCCCTGGAGTTTTTCCCAGAACACCCTTACAGTAGAGCTCTGGCTCAAAAGAGCAGCCATAAATATCTGCTTGTTTGTGCTGCAGTGGTCATGTCAGCCTTTAGGAAACTCACTGGTGATTTGTTAGCTGAACGGAACTTTGGGCTTCGAGGTGGTCGCCATGGTGATAAGGCGCATGGAAGGAGGGGCTTCTGTGAGAACGGAGCTGCAGATTGGCTGGTTGTGGGTATTGGCCATCCTGTGCTTTTTCCTCCCCTGATAAGAAATGGACTGAAAAAAAAGAGTATGCAGAGAAAGAAAAAAGGATGAAAAGAGAAATTCAGGGCCAGTATTAATGACGTGTTCAAATATCAGCAATTTTCATGGTAATGCTGTATATTATGTTATATATATATATATATAGTGCTGTCAAATCAATCAATCACGATTAATTGCATCTAATATAAACAGGTTAATGTTAAATTATACACTATTATTAATTTACATTAAACATAAAACTTAAAATGTTGAAATGTATTAGCATACGTAGAAATTAATCTTATAATCTTAAATTAATTTTACAATCTACATAAACGCTGTAAAAGTATTCATTTAGTGTTACCATTTATTATGATTTCATAGAAAGAAACCCAAGATAACCATATGAAAACAAATGGACTTTTTTTTACATGCTTTTTGTATGAAATGTCAATCCTATTCTAATGGTGACACCCACCATGATCACTCCCATGATCTGATTGGCTGGTGGTCAGACTGCTCGACCAGGGTGGGATGGTTCTATTAGGCCAATGAAGGGGGGAGATTGATGGAGAAAGGCTGGAAAAAGAACTCCTTTCCTCCCCTCCTCTCCTCCTAACAGGACCTGTGCATCCTCCAGACGTGCTGAGGTGTTCTCCTGGGGTATTCGGAGAGGGTTGTGAGCGAGAGGTGGAGACGGCGAAAGGCTGCCCAGAAGGAGGAGCAGACTCTGGTCTTTCTGTGTTCTTCATGTGCAGGCCAGACGGCATGGAACTGGAGGAGATATCCAAAAAAATATAAAGGCGTATAAATTCCCTAAGATAGCAAAAACATTTATCTAGAATTTAAATCAAATTTGAGTGTTTTGACAGACTCAGCCGATTTTATGATCAATCAGGTGGAAAATAAGACTAGTCACATAAAAAGTAAAAGCACACCTCTCCTCATGTCCGTAGCACAAACAGAGCAGGAAGAGTCCCTAACCATAAGTATGAGGAAGCTTGTTTTAGTAAGCACCACTAACGCATCACCACTGGTTTCTTGTCTAATTAAGGGTCACATGATCAAAGTCCTAGGCTGCGTCCCAATTCGCCTACTTATACTACGTCCTAAAAGTATGTACTCTTTTTGTGAAGAAAAAGTACATACTTTTGAGTGTGTAGCAGAAGAGTATGCAAGCTTTGGGACATACTACTTCGTCATCTTTAACGGACTCTGTAACGTGCGTCCCGTCACCGTTTAAACTGTCAATCATCGTCACAGTTAAAATCCCCCACTTTAAATTTAATTTCCTACCGTATCGGAGAGAAATGTAGTCGCTCGTTGATCTGCCTTTCGTGGGTCTTTAATGCAGAGACTCCTCTCATGTGTTTGCAAAGTTAATGGCCAAACGTATCATTACAAAAGTTCTCAATGCTGCTGAAGGAGAAATATAATGAGGATAATATTGAATAAATATCTTTTCGTCAGGCTAAATACTGATAATTGCTCACTCAAACCACTTTATCTAATCCTCTCCACTTAACCGTCAGACTCGCGCAACCGTCATGTTTGTAGTTTTTTAACACTTTTTATCCGCGTTTGTAGTTCTAATCGAATCCTCGTCCATCTCGCAATGGGTTGTGGGCAATATCAGCCGTTAGAGTGCGCATCGATCTGCACTTCGGATTCTGACCGGAAATAGTAAACCATCCGGGAATCTTTGGAATACTCTTTTCAACATACTACGATTTGGGACATACTAATTCTTTTTTCGAATACTATTTAGTACGGATAGTATGCAAATTGGGACGCAGCACTAGAGTCTACACAGTGAAGGTGCTTCATACCTCACCCCTGCCCTCTGCTGTAGAGGACTGTGTACTGCAGGAGTGAGCTGACTGCTCTCAGAGCCCATAAAGCCACTGTCTGTCTCTGGAGAAATTACCCCATCCTGCAGTGTAAGAAATACATGTAAGAACATAATTATTATTTACGCACATAAAAAAATGAATCCTTCAACTATAATATATAATGTTCATCACAAATAATGTACAGTCACTGACCAGAAGGGGCGCTCTGACAGTCTTGGCCTTTGCTTTCAAGCCTAAAGTTATGGGCTCTGTACTCTCTGCCAGGCTGGATAGGCTACTGCTTTGAGTTTTCCTGCTTCCTGCCATTTTCTTCTCCCTGCCCTGTTGCCCTGGCAACACTGAGGAGTGGCAAAAAGCCTCTGGGTGAGTTTCCATAGAGTCACACACCTGTGACCTAACAGATGGGCTGGAGGGAGGGGCACAATCTGCTGCTGGCTGCCTAAAGAAAGAGAGAATGGAGAGGTGAATGAGAGAGCAAACAGCTAGGCGTTGATAATGGTGCAGTGCGGATTGAACTGCTGTTACCCTCAATTATCTTTCAAAATCTGATAACAACATACAGCTGATGTTTAGACCACAAACACAGAAGTATCATCTCATTACATCTGTGTCATTTACCTTTATTTATATTATTGAATTAGAATAAGCTGATAAAATGGCAGGGTTTCTAAAATGGGTGGGGCTTATCAGCCAAGATATTCTCTAATTGGTCAGATACAATGGTTCTAATCCACGGTACACCTGTCAATTTTCTCAAATTGGTCAGCATGGCTCAATCACAGTGATGTCTGGATAATGAAATATAATAATATAACATTCATTACTGCATAAAGTTGCTGATCCCACAGATCCTTCTGAACACTGTCTTGATTTCCAGTACAAATATCTAATCATTCTTAAATCAAGATACATTTTCTTGAAAAGCAAAACTGTATTATGTCTTGTTTTTGAAAACATTATCAAAATTAAGCGAGTTTAAACTTAAAACAAGAAGAAATATCTGCTAGTGAAGTAATAAAGTTAATTCAAAGGGAAGTTAATTTTTCTTACACCACTGAAAGACCTTTTTCTTGTTTAAACTGTCACCGTCAGGACAGGACGGCTGGCAAGACACCTGGCACTCTTTTTTGATCGCTTTTTTCCCCCCGTATTATATATTTTAGTATTATTATAAATTAGGTATCATTTGAAAGCTTACGAACTTAAAATTCATCCTGTGAAAACCGTTTTGAAATCAGATGTTGCGTTACCATGGAAACGGTACTCTAATTTCTTCTAGCGGGCTCCTCCCCTAGTGGGACAAAACACATATCGTCGGAAAGGTCTGAGTCTCAAGGTTCCATATTTGGTGACTGTTTTGTGATGGAAGTGATATTTCGACAGAGATTTACAGGTAACTGCATCAAAAAAACGATCAATGGAATGTGGATGACACCCGGTGGCTATTTTTGGTATAGCGCCTAAACAAAATTGTGATATCAACTTCAAATTTGGAATACGACTTGATTAGACATATGGCTTTGATTTTATAGTACTTTTAGAGTAAAAATATATATATATATTTTATATCAAATTAAAATATTTATTACAGTATTTTTCATTTACTGTAAATTTAAATTTCCATAACTTTTTGAAATTTTTATTCTGAAATGCTTTCACTTCCACAATAATCTGCTGAGTGTCTTCTTTAAAACAAGACCAAACTTAGGTCTATATTTCAAAGTATTCTTGAATTACAGCCCTTTAAGTTTGGACAGTTAAGGGGTTAAGCATAGTGACTTAAATTAAATAAAGTGTTGGTTTCTGCAGTGGTGGCTCATCAAAATTTTGAGGTGGAAAATGCGAGAAGTAATAATAAAATTCCCAGTTATTCGTTTAATTTCATGTCTCAGAATGTGAATTTCTTATTTTTTATTTCACCATTGTAATGGCATAAAATACTACTGAAGTCGGAACCACCGCTGCTCTTCCCAGCGATGTAAATTACATGATATTAGTTTGAACTGCTCCCGCTGATAATCTAGCAATTACCTTAATTATGTAGAGTAGAGATATTGAATATTTGATCACCAAACATTTACCAAGATTAAAAATGAAGACAGACCCCATGCTGAAGTTGGTTATAGGCTACAGCAATCACCATCACTAAACAGCCAAACATACTCTTATAAAATGAACATTTAAAAGGACAGAAGGATGGATTTGTTTCCCCTATTGTGCTAGGTGAGTGAAATTTTATTATATTTTCTTTCTTTCTTTTTTCACATTTTATGTCTAAAAGTGACCAAAAAAAGCCATTTTAAAGCAGTTCATAAAAAAATCCTCTGGAGAGGATCCCCAGACCGCTACAATTAGTGTGCCTCCTCTATTTTACAATCCACCAGCAGCCAAAATTTGTCATTTTTCCTCTCAAGTAAATTTACTTTGATTTAAGAGTTTATAGATATTTGTACTGGAAGATGCTGAGTAAGAAAATATATTTTGCAGTGCATCTGTGATGCTGATGTACTGTAATATTATGTGAAATAGGACTCACTGCTGAGCAGATTTTGTCATCTCGCTCTCATTAATAGTCCTGTGTCGTTGTCTGATCATTACGCTTTTTTTCCCAGAAGGAACAGAATGTCCAAAATCCAGTGAGTCATGGCTCTTTAAAGTCACAGCTTGGTCCAGCATCCCGGGGAGCTCTTTAAAACTCTGATAGCTGGATAAGAAGAAAATAGCGTCTGACATGTAAAGTGAGATAGTTTCTGACATGTAAAGCATTATATTATATTTATTATATTATATTAATTATATTATATTATATTATATTATATTATATTATATTTATTATATTATATTATATTATATTATATTATATTATATTATATTTATTATATTATATTATATTATATTTATTATATTATATTATATTATATTATATTATATTATATTATATTAATTATATTATATTATATTATATTATATTATATTTATTATATTATTATATTATATTATATTTATTATATTATATTATATTATATTATATTATATTATATTATATTATATTTATTATATTATATTATATTTATTATATTATATTATTATATTTATTATATTATATTATATTATATTATATTATATTATATTATATTATATTATATTATATTATATTATATTATATTATATTATATTATATTATATTATATTATATTACATTATATTATATATGAAGGTCAAAGGCCACTCACCAGTCCATGAGGTTACTGAAGTCTTTCTCCACATGCTGGTGTTTGTCAAAGAGTGGACGAAGAACAAATGGGAGAATCTCCTCTTCGTCTCTGTCTGCATCACTCTCTCCGCTAACTGAACTGACCTCCACACCAACACAAGCCTCAGGATGGACAGCTGACAGTGGGCTCTGATAAAAAAAGAGGAGAAAATCAGTAATTTTCTGCCTTTTTTGTGTGTGAGCTCATGAGGTCAGAGGTTAGTGAGGTGTCGAGGTTAAGTTTGAGGCACCTCAGGTAGAGGTTCAGTCTCCAACATGGACACAGAGAGCACATCTGAAGGATGGAGCGGGGTTAAAGTAGGCTCAGAAATGGGTTGGTTCTGTTCTGCTTGCTCCAGCCACTCCTTCATCTCATCCAATCGCATCCCTGACCTGAAGATCTGACCTTCTAGGTCCCTGTGTCACACACAAACACACAGTGTGCATATTATGTGCATACTACAAGTGGCACAGGAAGTAAGCAGGAAGCACAGCTTTGTCAATATTTGGATCCGCATCAATGATGTCTATCTTTGTACAAATAGATCAATAAAAAATTCAGTAAAACAAAATAAGAAAACAATTTTTAAAGGGCACCTATTATGCCCCTTTTTACAAGATGTAATAGAGTGTTTCTATGAAGTTTCAGAACAAAATTCCTAACAGATCATTGAATATAACATTTTGAAAATGCCAATTTATGGGTTTGAGAAAAATTAACTGTTTTGTGTGCGTGTCTCCTTTAAATGCAAATGTACTGCTGTTCCCCGCAGTTGGTTATGTCTGTGCATGTATGCAGCAAGTACAGAAATCCTGTGTGTATATTAGATCTGTGTATTAAAGTGAAAGCAGTGTAATATACAGTACCTACTGCTATATGCTGTTCATATGAATCAAACAACAGAAGAAAAACAGAAAATCACTCACTGCTCTTGAATGAATAACTTTCTTTAACAAGAACACATTTGTTACTTGAATGCTGCTTTTAAATGCTCTGGCGAGGAGATAAACATGGCAGACTTTGTACAGCTCTCTGAGGACGGGGTCTATGCTAATATGGCAGTGTCCATCAACACTCAAGTGTGGGGCCTGTAAAATGTGACGTGACTTTGCCAGGAATCTGCAAACGGCTTGTTCTGAGACGGTGCTTATGATTTATGGGGATAATAAAAAAAAGGAGTGGGTGGATTTTTACCATTATAAGGTGGTTGTGTACACACTGCCAACACACATTGATGTTCAAACACCGTGTAAAAGTGAATTTTGCATAATAGGTGCCCTTTAATGTTTTTAAATAAGTATTGTTTGCTCACCAAGGCTGCATTCATTTGATCAAAAATCAATTAAAACAGTAATATTGTGAAATATTATTGCAATTTAAAATAAATGTTTTATGTTTTTATATACGTTCAAAAGTAATTTATTCCTGTTGGCAAAGTTGAATTTTCAGCGGCCAATACTCCAGTCTTCAGTGTCACGTGATCCTTTTCTGATGCTGATATATTGACAAAATGTCCTGATTAATATTTTTGTGATTTCTATTTTTTTCATGCATCCTTGCTGTATAAAAGTATTACATTTCTTTAATAAAAAACAAAAACAAATAAATACCAATCTTTTTGACTTATTTAATGATAGTGTATATATACAAAAAAAATATGCTACCTGTCTGGGTCAAAGGTGACATGCATGCGATGTTGCTTCTGCAGCATCTGATACTGGGCTCGTGCATCTAGGTAAGCCCTCTCAAGAGACTCTTGCCCCTGTGCCAGTGTGGAGATACCCTGTAGATGATTCAGAGGACTCAATCTGACTTCATGTCTTTACAAATTTTAGTTTTTTTAAACAAGCACCATCATACCTTAATCTGTTCACATGGCTTGAGTTTTCCATTCTTTAGAAGTGCCTCAAAAGCGTCAACCTGAACAAGCAAAAAAGTTTGACAGAATGATGGTCATTGTTACAGACACCGTTAAAAGATCCAAATAGGTTTTTTTTTTTTTTTTTAAAGTTACCTGTAGCTGAAATCTATGAGTTTGTTTTGTCAGAGTCTCTGTTAGATGGTCTGCTGTGAGAGATCCAGAGCTGGTGGAGGTCACAGAGGAAGGGCGAGTTACTGTTTTTCTGGAGTTTTCTGCAATGTGAAAAAAACAATTTGGGTATTATTGAACAAACTTATTCAGTTTGACTGCAAAACTAATTTAGAAGAGTCCATATGTCCATAGCTCATAAATCAGCTAGAAAAAGAAACTCTAGAGAGGATTATTTTGCTAAATATATGCAAAATTGTACTGGTTGTGGTGTCTGTCTTATTTAATGTATGTTTGTTACAGTCACAGTTTAAATTTCAACAACAAATAATAGTACAAACATAACTATATCATTAAAAGGTTTATATAAAAACTGCCTTAATTTGTGAAAGACTGAAATACGTTTTTGAGTTACAATTTGTAAATAAATTTGCTGAATAAATTTGTTATTAAATACATTTTATTTTTGTGGCTAAATTATAACTTTAATTTTGGTTTTAGTAAAAAATCATCACTAGAAAAAAATAAATCACCCAAAAATAAAAAATTCTGCTGTTCTGAACTATTACAGATTATGATCAGTGTGATTTTTATGTACACTATACAGGCACACGGTTTCAAAGTGATATTGTCAGTGTGGTGTACCGGAGCCAATCTGCTGGGTCAGGGTAGCAGATCCTGCGCTGAACTCTGCCCTCTGTGCTTGAGGAAAACTGAGGGTTATGACCTTTGACCCTTCCTGAATAACACCTGACAGGATAGCTGTACTGGGCTTTGGGGGCTCAGAACGGAGAACCACCTGAAAAAAACCACCACATAGACAACATTCAGGAGTTGACAAGGGCTACTTTGAACAACAATGATAGAGAAATTAGCAACCATATGAGTGAAAATCTACTGTGACAATAATCCAAGACTATGAGCCGATTTCTATACATAATGCCTTGTAATGAGTCCTGTGTAAACACATATGTCCCTGATGTGCTTTATTATACAATCTCCCTAAATCCATATTTATATGGCATAATGTATCTTTAGGGGGGAAAAAGTTACATGTGGACTGTGGAGTACGTTTATATTATATTTATTTCTGGTTCAGGTTAAAGCAATCTTCGATCTGGAACTGGACTGTGGTACAATAACTGGTGACCACTGTTTCCCAACATATAGTTGGAAGAACACAACAAGGACTGTTGCCACCCACTGTGTAAATGCTGAGACCATCAGAGATATGCGGCCCTGACTAGCAGCCTGCCCACGTGACAGACCCCTCAGATTTACTGCAGAGTAGCGGCTGAACCACAAAGGAGAATGGAGGAGAGACTCACATACAATAAAGGGCTCATAAAACAGGCCATTTAATGAGTGTTTTCCACTGCTGGACTCGCAGATAAGACACTGGATAAAGAAATACACCGAAAATAAAATGACATTAGGCTGATATCCATGCACCTCACATGCTGCATGCTTGCATGTTTGCAGGCTGCCTGAAATCTAATGGGGCCGAATGACTGTCCCCACTTGATAAGCACCCGAGACACTAAATCACACTAAACATAACCTCAACATGACCCGAGTGTTTAGAATAAAATAGCACTCTTTTTCGACCACAATCTTTATTATTAATGGATCAATACCAGAAGCAGATCATCAGATGTCAATTATCAGTTTTTCCAGCCTATGCTTCAGTTTTTTTACATAGGGGTGGGTGATGGAAGATATATATATATATACACAGATCAGGATAACATTATGACATGATATAGATCCTAATTTGTATAAATTATATAAATCCTAAATTGTGTTGGTCCCCCTTTTGCAGCCAAAACAGCCCTGACCCGTCGAGGCATGGACTCCACTAGACCCCTGAAGGTGAGCTGTGGTATCGGGCCGCAAGATGTTAGTTCTGTAAGTTGTGAGGTGGGGCCTCATGGATCGGACTTGTTTGTTCAGCACATCCCGCAGATGCTCAGTTGGATTAAGATCTGGGGACTTTGGAGGCCAAGTCAACACCTCAAGCTCATTGTTGTGCTCCTCAAACCATTCCTGAACCATTTTTGCTTTGTGGCAGGGCACATTATCCTGCAGTTATCCATGACCCTGTCACCGGCTCACCACTGTTCCTTCCTTGGACCACTTTTGACAGATACTGACCACTGCAGACTGAGAACACCCCACAAGAGCTGCAGTTTTGGAGATGCTCTGACCCAGTCGTCTAGCCATCACAATTTGGTCCTTGTCAAACTCAAATCCTTACGCTTGCCCATTTTTCCTGCTTCTAACACATCAATTTTGAGGACAAAATGTTCATTTGCTGCCTAATATATCCCACCCACTAACAGGTGCTGTGATAAAAAGATAATCAGTGTTATTCACTTCACCTGTCAATGTTATGCCTGATCGGTGTATATAAACAATATATGTATACAGAGAATTCACAGAAGACACACTTTCTTTTCTAACAAATTCTTAATTTTCTGCCTGAATTTGGAAAAGCCATTTCCTAATCACATCATTTCAACAGTTTTATCATTTATCACCCACCCCTATTGCTACATTTAAGGAACCACAACGAAGTCACTACTAAGGATTAAAGTGAATGAAACATGTCCATCTCAAGCTGTTGTTTCTGTTAATGCAGAAGCAGATGGCCAGGGCATGTGGGTAGAGAGCTTAATGAGCATTACAGCAAATGCAGCTGGAGATGCAAAACCGAACAGAGAAATGGCCAAAAATGATTGGCCTTAATAATTACCAACATTGCTCTGTAAAAGGTTAAGGTTAAGTACAGCTGAAATGAGTTCAGATAAGGTTGCGACGTGTATCGCGGACCTATTACCTAACAGCGAAGGTAAACATGACATCACATCCTGTTTTAATCCTGTCTCAGGCCCAGATTTATTTCAGGTCACTTTGTTACTTGTTTAGGTGACATTGTTCTGTGTTTATTAACTGTTTTCAACACTGAGGCAACATACGATCTTATCAGACATATAACAGAACTCATTTCATCAAAACAAATGAGAATGATAATAATGATAATGCCATTTAGGCTGTCAATCAATTTAAATATTTAATCATAATAAATGGCATATTTTTTTGTAGATAACTTGTCAATTCCTTTTAAAGGAAATAATAAAGCAATAAGACATGTAATTACTGTAATTGCACAACAATTTGTGCATTTATTGCATAAAAAATTAAGTTAAGTATTTTCAGTTGCATACATTCACCTGTATAATATCAAGTATGCAGATAATTTAACAATTTGTGCAAATAATGCTTTTGTATATACACTTCTTATTGCCTCAGTTTGTTTGTTAGTCTTTTTCTGATAGTGTTTGTGTCCTCTGAGGTAAACCCTCTCTGCAAGCCTTTGTATTTGTGGAAAAACATCACAATCAGAGACAGCCTTCAGTTTGAAAATGAGCCTGAGCTTCTGCACGGCGGTGCTGCTAAACGGAAGGCTGTGATTATGGCCGTCACAAAAGAGATTCTGAATTTATATTGTGTTGACTCAGCCTGAGGAGTCTAAAAATAGCTCTCATCAACATCAGAGCAGACGGAGAAAGGAGACTAGCCTGCTGATATGAGGGAGAGCATTGCACTGAATTCATGTCAGCCTTCAAATGAAGGGGAAAAAAAGCACAAAACCATAAATACAGTCTGTAAAGCCAACCTTTGCTTCAAGGCGAAGTCGATCGATAGTATTTTCAGCTTCTGCATACTTGGTAAGCAGCCTGTTATAGTCCTCCTGTAAGAAGTGAGGGGAAAAAATAATAGACTATTAATGCTTCATTCTTCATTTTAGCCTTTTGGAGAAATCAGCATAATTTCAAAAGTGTTCAAAATGCTATGCTACCCAGTTTATTTGCCATATGTATACTACAGCTATAACCTACTACTATTGCCAAAACATAGTACACAAAACATAGTACATTTAGTGCACATTGCTAGGGAAAATCTTTCCCACAATGCAATTCACTTATACTTCCTTATTTAATGTGAACAATGAACAATATGAATATCAACCAATATTTTAATATCTCAGACTACTAAAAGTTAAGATACTTTTACATAAAAAAAATGCAAGAATTGTATTTCCAAGATGATCAAACATCAATATAGAAGGACCATGTGACAGCATGTAGCATATTATCGTTTAGTGTTTATTGTGGCATTCAGTTTATAGTGTTTATTCAGTTTCATATACATACACATAATACAATACACACGTTGAAAAGTTATTTCTCAATATTACTATTTTACTGTTTTTTTAATGAAATAAATCCAGCCTTGGGGAGCATAAAATACTTCCATGTCATGACCCATTTAAATGTTTTAATTATTGTAGATGTTCCTTGAGGTTCACTTATAATGTTATAAAGTTTTTTGCACTCAAAAACCAAACATATATGAGGAAAAAATTATTTTAAACCCTCGTCCCCTCTGAAATGATCAGTTTTTAAGAGGCTTGTCAGTAACCAGCACTGTTGTGATTGGCCAATGCCATTGCATAGGAAACAGTATCAACGGCCACTCGATATTGCATGCAAGTAAGTGTTTTGAAAACATTAATCCATATAAAAACATAATTTACAGACTGCGCATTATGAAATCATTTACTTACGGTTTGTGATGCAGCTGCTGTCAGATCCAATACAGCTGGCTGCTTAATCTTTCAACAAACGTTTCTTTGAGTACTCTCCATTAAACTGTGCCTAGCTTACAAAACGAAATGCTCAGAACAAACATATAATCCTCCGACGTGATCCAGGATGCCATTAAAATAAAGCAACCACTTGTTCCTGACACTGGTAGCCTTCTACAGTCTGTACAGAGATGCAAGCAAGCTGTCGACAGACTCAAGCACGTGGAGTATGTCAGAAACTGAACACGTTTGATGAAAAAGAGAAAAAAAGCACTACATCACAGAAAGTGATGGGAATATTTAAGTTCTCATCTTGTTTTATTGAAGATCAATTTGGCTCAAATTTACAAAACATTGAGTCAAATTGAGTTACAAAAATGGAGTCAAGGTCTGTAGCTTTACAAAAGGAATATGCTACAACTTCTGAAAAAATGAATAAATAACTTCCTGTTTTACAGAGATGTTTAAATCCCGTCACATCGGGTAAGCTATACAAAACAGACATTTGAGTGCTTCCAATGCACAGTGCAATCTCTTAAAGGGTTAGTTCACCCAAAAATGAAAATTCTATCATTAATGACTTCCCCTCATACTGTTGGACACCCGTAAGACCTCCGTTCATCTTCGGAACACAAATGAAAATATTTTAGTTGAAATCCGATGGCTCTGAAAGGCCTCCATTGGCACAATGCACTTTACACTCTCAAGACCCATAAAAGGTACTAAAGACGTCGTTACAAAGTCCATCTCACTACAGTGGTTCTACAATAACTTTATGAAGCGATGAGAATAGTTTTTGTGCGCAAAAAAAAACTAAATAACGACTTATATAGTGATGATCCATTTCAAAACATCAGCATCATGAAGCTTCGAAGCGTTATGAATCAGTGAGTCGAATCATGATTCGGATCGCGATCCAAACCACTGAATCAACTCACCGATTCATAACGCTTCGAAGCTTCATGATGCGGTGTTTTGACATCGGTCAACACACCGGGAAACTGCTTTGCACGGTCTTTTGCTGTTATTTTTGTTGGCAAATGGGAATTTGCGTGCTTCATCATGGTTTCACCGATGGCTATGGTTTCACCACAGGGTTTGCAGCTTTTCGATGACGTTCACGTCGGGTAATAATTACGTCACTTCAAAACGTTCCCATGGCAATAGGGGGAAATGGCGGCTCTTGTGTGAAGTAAACAAACATTTTTCAACTTTCTGCTAATATATATGACTTTTTTGCAACGGAAATGCAGGGATTATGAAATCATGCTAGCCCCGCATATTTTGCACGCAGAAATAGGCAATTTACGCGGCGAAAGTGCGGCGTATTTGAAAAAATGCAGCCCCGCATAAATATGCAGACTTTGGCTGATTATGCATTAAATCATGCAATCGCATAATCGTGTTTTTCTGGAGGGAATGCTTTTAAAAAATCTTACTAATCCCAAACTTTTGAACGGTACTGTATACTATGCAGCGTGCAGTAAATAGTATACTAGAATTTCATTCTGAACAGAGTGTTCACTCCTCTTTTTACATACCTGTAGCTGCTGCACCAGTGTGCTGGCCTGCTGGGGGCAGCGGAACTCCTCTGGTATTGTACTGTGCAGACGCTTGTGGGTCCCACTGGTGGAGGGACTTGCTAGAGACCTATCAGAGCTGCTCAACAGGACCTCTCTCACTATCTCAGCAGGGGATTTGAACACTACAGGAAGATCTGGGTGTGAAGTTCTATCATGAGGGGGTCTACTGCTTTTAGGAGGTTTGTATCCACTCTTTTTCGGGAAATGAACCCTCGGCTCCACTTTGGAGAAATCAGGTAAGGGGTGACTCAGCAGCCCTTTCCTAAGAATACATAATTAGTAAAAAAAAAAAAAAAAGGCTAAATTTGACTAAATGTACAATAATGTTAGAAAAATGTATACTTTAGATCAATACAACGAATTACATTTTCAATGTTATTTTAAATAAATAAATGCACATTTCATAAATGTACACTTTTATCGACTATATTTTGCATTATTTGCATATAAACATATTGTATACTGATAAATAAAAACATTTACCCTTTATTTAACCGAAAAACATTCGGTTTCACAGACAAGGTTTAAGCTAGTCCCAGACTAAAATGCATGTTTGAGCTGTTTTAACTAAAAGCAACTTGCACTGACATATCTTAAAAATATGTCAGTGTCATTTTTTTGTCTTAAGATTTCTAAGGCATGTTACTATAAGCATCTTAAATGTCCTAATTGAACCAAGGCTTAATCCTGGCTTAATCTAAGCCCTGTTTGTGAAACCAGACCTTATTTTATTTAGGGGTCAAATTATAGGGTCACATTTTTTCATATGAATTTGTGTTCGTCTATTTTTCATCTCACCTGATATCATCTGGATCAGTATGAGAGGTTTTGTGGTTCTTCATTGCTGAAAATCGATGATGTGTAGGAGGTGGCGAGTGCTCTGAGGGGGAGACGCTTGCTTTAGAAATGCACTGTGCTGGAATGGAAACCTGATCGTCACAGGAAGCAGGGTTTGTTTTTCTGGGAGAGGGCGTTGGAGGCTGCAGGTTGTGGTTAGGACTGTGTAACCTTCTTTCAAATTTTTCTCCACTCGTACTATCTTGGTACATTTTTTCCACTGTGATTTTCATCACAGGGATTCTTGGTGAAGCTTGGGGTGTGATCTTGCGTTTAATCTCCTCCTCCTTTGATCTAACCGTGTGGTATGTTTTAGGGGCGGCACTCTGATAAGTGCTAAGGGATGACTCTGCCCAAATGTCTAGCTCTGGAAATGTCTCAGCTTTAATATCACAGTTTTTCATCATTTCCTCTGAGGACAAATGGGGAAAACTGATGGGATCAGAAGTGTTTCTGAAGGAACAATGTGAGACAGGGAGAATATGCCCATCGGTTTCCTTGAGTTCCTCATAATCACTTTGCTCAGAATGGTCTGGGACTCCTGAAATTGGAATGTTTTGGGGGATCTCAGTCATTTTGTGACTGAAATCAAGGCTCTTCACCATTCCAAACATAGATGCCATCTCTTCTGTAACAGGAAATGTTTGGTCCATGAATCTCGGAGCATCTTCACATGTGTCCTTCTCTTCTGTCTCCTCATCGGTCATGTCTAACGTTGTGTCTCTCTTTGGGAAAGACTTTAATTTGTGCCTTTGGATTGTTGGGCTCCCTGTACCATCCTCATCATCAGTCCAATCTTCCAACAAAACACTCTGGTCATCATCTGCTCTGTGTTCTTCCTCTAATAAAAGACAGAATGAAATGAATGAAAACCAATTAGACCATATAGACTATTTTTTATTATACTTACACTACTGTTCAAAAGTTTGGGGTTGGCAAGATTATTTAAAGTCTGTGTAAAGGCAATTCAGAGATTTGTTTCTAAACACATTATAAATGTTAGAAATGTGTTGCTGAAAACACATTACAAAGTCTGTGAACTATGTAGTACTGAATTGTGGAGTTAGACCGGTAAACAGTTTTTCACCATGTTTGAGTTCAGGATTTTTTGGCCTGAAATCATGGCTCGATGACACACTGGAGCCACTGAGCATATGGCCCGTCCCATAACATCAGTGGTTCACCCGCTCAATAGCGAGTTACTGTCATTACTGTTAGTTACTACAGCCTACAGTTTGCTAGCTAGGTATGCCTTTGTCACGTAAATACATATTAGGCCTAACTGGTTGTGATAATTTACAAAACAACACGGTCTCATTTAAATTTCCTAAAACGATGATATCAAGAAGAGGTGGATTAATTTTGTGAAGAGCCACCTTGATGGAGAGCTGAGGATCACCACCAACACCCACCTCTGCAGGTTATTTTACAAACTTTCATCGGAACCAACTGGGATTCACTGATAATCCGCTGTTACTGGTGAATAGGGCTGAACCGACTATCTCCCACCCCGGCCTTCATTCTCCCGTCCCGCTAACATCTGGTGCCATCGCACATAATACATTTTTCTGTGAAGTGACAAACTCAGAACACATATTTAATATTGCCATTACTCTGACTTTAATTTTTTTGAAAGAAGTCTCTTATGCTCACCAAGGCTATACAAATATTTGATTAAAATACAGTTAAAACAGAATTGTGAAATATTATTACAATTTAAAATTATTTTTCTATTTTAATCTATTTTAAAATGTAATTTATTCATGTGAAAACTGGAGTAATGACTGCTGAAAATTAAGCTTTGTCATCCGTGTCACATAATCTTTCAGAAATCATTCTAATATGCTGATTTAGTTCTCATGAAACATTTCTTATTATTGTCACTGTTGGAAACAGTTGCTGCTTAATATTTCTGTGAAAACTGTGATACATTTTTTCAGGATTATTTGATGAATAGAAAGTGTTCAAGAAAACTTTTGCATGGTAGTTTATCTATGCACTATTTATCCCTTTTCACAAAATTAAAATAATTTCACTTCACAATTACTATAGTTTTATGCTACTAAACTCGGCTGCGGATGTTTAAATGAACTGAGTCTTACGCAGAGATGCAGAGTAGCAGTCGTCTCCAGTGGCCTGCGAGAGCGGCTCCGAGTCTAGCAGCTCACTCAGGTGATAGCTTATCGCCTCTAGTGCAGGTGGAGGCCTATGCTCAGGCTCGGGGGTCTTCGTGTCCCACAACAGGTCCTCTGCAATCTCCTCCTCTCCTCCCTGATTCAGAGATTCACGATATGCTTATATGCTTATTAAACAGTTAAACACGTTATTCAAGAAATAGGGCATATAAATGGATAAGAAATATTTCAAATTAAAATGCATTTGTCCTATGACAAGCATTTTTAAGTGTAATGAATGAAGAGTCCTGGTGAGCCTGCTCTAAATGACCAATAAATGGGAAGATATCAGTCAAACATCTCTGATGTCCTCACCTCCTGCTGCCCTTGACTCTCTGCCAGACCAATGATGCCATTCTCATCCATCTGGCTTTGGAAGTCCTCATCAGGTTCTTCATCCCAGCTGAAGTCCGACCCCTCTGGGCTCGAGGGAGAGGGGTACGCTGGGGCTGGTGTCCACACCAGAACCCCTGCAGTGGTACCTCTGCTCCGCTCCATTACCTTGCTCTTTATCGCTCTCTTTTATTCCACCTTGAACTCCTGTAACACTTGCACCTCCTCATGGTG
The DNA here is from genome assembly GCF_949357685.1 of Gobio gobio. Lineage (NCBI taxonomy): Eukaryota > Metazoa > Chordata > Actinopteri > Cypriniformes > Gobionidae > Gobio > Gobio gobio. The sequence continues at coordinate 35,596,454 of NC_137107.1, read as the reverse complement.
GGCCAATAATGAATGTTTTCATGAACAGGCTATGTAATGTCCACTTATAGGTCATCAAGGTGATTAAACACAATCTGAAAAACACAAAAATTACCTTGACATTGAACAATTGATGCACCACCTTTCATGCTCTACTGAGATATAAAGCAGTGTTAAAGGGAGTAAATTAAAATTGTCCTTATTTACTCACCCTCAAGTTGTTCTAAACCCGTATGAGTTTCTTTGTTCTGTTGAATACAAAAAAAGATGGGTATCCCTATAAACTATCCCTTTAAGAAAAAAAAACACTGAAACTAATTTAATTATCAAAGATAAATAACTGAAATCCATTCAAGCTGGAGGAAAAAAAAGAGGTGACTAAAGAGAACCAGTCTAAGTGAACATACCCTTAAGCATCTGTGTAACTCCTTACAAAAGTCTAATTAATGCTGTCATTCATGTACTGAAGCTCAGTGCTAATTGAGCACGATAAAAGGCTACGCAAAGTCTGTAAACAGCTGCTCTCAAGTGGATCCACAAAACATCTGAATAAATAATGTAGCTCTTCACCTGCTTCATAAGCCCTGAAACAGAGCAACTGAGTGTACATGTAAAAACAGATATTGTCAAAGTTGAAATGTATATTTTTTATGCTCAAATACTTAGCCATTAAAATGCTAAAATACTATTCCACCTGAAATTGCATGTAAATGCCTTTATAACTGCCCTATCAGCTTATTTAATGTGTGTATAGTACATAGCTTTTGACATCAAGGCTTGGACTTTTTTTTTAAATACCTAGTTACTTGAAGTAACTAATTGAGTTACTTTTATGGAAAGAAATGCGTTATGTTAGTTTTGCGCTTTTTCTTGGCTGGGCTTGGTTGATTGTTCTTTAATAACAAAATAGTAAAATTCTTGGCAAAAGTAAAGGCCCTTTCACACCAAATTCTCTACATCTAAAGTCATTATTGCTTATTTCACGAGTTTGTGTGCCCATATAATCTTAGTGAAAGTGGTAAACAGATTTGGCTTGCTGTCTGCTATAGAGAGGCTCGGAGAGGATATTCTACCCAAGCTCCGACTGCCCCCCTATAACAGGCAAAATTGTACAAAAGGCGGAGCAGGGGAGGAGGAGGGATGCTGCAGGAACTAAAAATGGGAAGAGGTAAGCTGCTGGTTTTATACCTTGGTATTAATCGGAAGATTAGATGGGCGTACTCCTCCCGAAATTACGTTTAATAACTTCACTAGTATCGTTGAATTGGATCATCGAATCTCTGCAGCAAAGACATTGGGTAATAAAGTGAGATTAAATGCATAAAGTATATTTGTGTCATTTAACATATTTAATTACAGAGTTTGCAATTCACCGTTTTTATTCATTTTGAGGAATACTGAATCTGTTTTTGTGCAAGTAAGATGTCTAGAGAACTACAATAACCATCCTGTTTACACAGCGCACACAAAGCCTCCCCACTTCACATATTTCCACACAAATATTAAGTATGCAGCACAACCATTTTCAACATTGGTAATAATAAGAAATGTTTCTTGAGCAGCAAATGCTGAAGAAGTAAAATGTGGAAAAAGAAAACATTTGTGTTTGACCCGAAGGCCATTAATAATTGCATTATCAAAGCGAGAGCTTCACTTTCGTTTTATTGATGCATAATAAAAAAAATTGTTTTTACTTTGGTAAAACAATAAGCAAACAACAGTCTGGGAGGTGAATGGTGTGTGGTGTCATTTGTTCTTAAAAACAACCCACAACCTTCACAGGGCCCTTGGTTGCCATGATGACCACACAACAACAATCTCTGCCATGCGCTGCCGGCCACAAGCCTCAAAGCATCATTCTAAGAACAGCCAATCAGCATTCAGAACACAGCTTCATGGCAAAGATGAATAGCTGGGGGAAGAACTTTCCTTCTGATCTTTATAAAAAAAGCACAGTTACTAAATTTGGTTTACAATCCTCAAATTGTGACGCTGATTCAGAGCACAGCTGTGAATACTTGTCATTTTTAAAATCAAAACAAGGGCATTAGGTCTAAAATACGGACTAGTCATAATCGGAGAAATGGCAAAGACCCTGAAAAGACACACATTCTTGCAGGTTTCGTCATAAACTACAAGAACGGATAATTCATGTCGTCATGTCCTGTGTGTAGCAGACCTATTTGTGTGGGTGACACTTTTGTTTGTTGCAAGCAACTATTCCACAGAGACTACAAACCGTAGCAATCAGTCAGCAGCATCCTCCGCCAGCATGCACACAAACATACTCGCCGAGGGAGTCTGCTAATCTCCTGAGTGCAGTGCATTCTGCAGCATACGTTCATTAACCGCTTGTCTAGATCTCAGCCATCCATTCAGCGAGCCTGTGGTGAGCTCAGCCAAAAGCAACACGTATCCTATATATAGATCATTCACTGTTACTGCACTTAATAGGCTACATAACAGCGGCCACACACACAGCGCTGAACAGGATTAATAAGACGAACAGTGAGCCCTAAAGCCTCTTATGGGCCAAGAACATCCACAGTGTCTGAGGAAGAATATTTGTGTTGTGATCAGACAGGCTACACGATCAACTAATAAAAATGAAAAAAATCAAAACTTTCAAACCTTGAGCATCTCATCTGGGTTGACTTGGCAGGTTTGGGATTATGTGACCATCATTTGAAAAAGGTTCAGTTACAAGACTTTTTTAAACTACAGTCTAGAACTTTTTACACATCAGATCGGTAAATACAGACACACACATATATATTAGTGTTGTCAAATCCAAAATAAAAGTTTGTGTGTGTGTGTGTGTATATATATAAATATATACATACATACATATACACACACGTATTTAGGGGGGAGATAACTGCTTGTAAACTAAACAATGTCATGTAACGTTAGCATCACATTTACCTCAGGCAGTCATTCAGTGTCCACAGAATTTTATTCACTAGAGAAATCAACTCTTTCACTAAATATATGCACTATATTAGCCGTTATATTCATTATATTAGCCTATTTATTCATTATATTCTACTTAACCTGTTAGTGATGTCTTAATTATTTCATGTATGTTTAAATAAACCTGTCATGAAAATGACAGACACTGTGTAGGCTATAAATTATTATATTTCAACAACGAATTGGAGAAAAAACTATTTTATAATTAGATTTAGAAGTTATTGAAAAAACTGCCTTATGTGAAGTTTACATGTTTGCGAACTATGTTATTTGAGTGTTGATTATTATACCTAAAAATAAATAGCAACTGAATTTAGGCTAATAGTTTGGGCTCTGTTGTTAACCTTTAATATTAATGTGCAAGTAAGGGCTCCCTATATATTTTACAGCAATATCTTCAATAAACTTTTAGTTATAATTTAATTAATTTAAGGACAGACACTTTTTTTCCCCCAGTGAACCACTGTTTAATAAAAATAAATAAAAAGCAATTTTGTAAAACTGCTGTACTGAACCCGTACCGAACCGTGACTTCAAAAACGAGGTACATACCGAACCTTCAGTTTTGTGTACCGCTACACCCCTTATATCTGTGTATGTTGTGTGTGTATTCAAATATACATTATAATCATACACTGTGGTTACACACATATATTATGTAAACAAAAAACTTTTTTTAATGCGATTAATCTATTTGACAGCACTAAAATATAAAAAATATTTATAAATAATATAAATATATATATAAATGTAATATTAGGCTGCATTATTTACTAATAATTAAACAATAATCATAGCATATCTCACATCACATAATAAATTATACATTCATTATAACACATAATAATATATAGGCTAGCTACGCTGAATGCTAATAAATGAATTATACAATAATCGTAAATGCAGTTTATTAAAGTTTTATCATCATGTCACACGATATAAATATTTTCACTACTTCATCTCATGTAAACAACCATTTACTATTTCATAAATTGTTTTTACTTCATTATTCTGCTCTGTATTTTAGCATGTCAGTTAACGTTACGTTACGAAAAAAAAAGTGAATAGCATATCCAATTTATATTGCATAATTTTGTCTGTGTAGTAACTAACAAAATGAATAAACATATCCAGCTTGAATTAAATATTTTTATATATATATATATATATATATATATATATATATATTCATATAACTGTAGGAAGTTCTTGTTTCTGTCTAACGTTAGTTAAGAGTGGAATACATTTTTACAACTTGACTAAAGAGCAGGAGGAGGTTTAACCTGTTGATCAAGAGCAAAAGCCCTTTGGAAAGTTGCGAAATGCCAGGCTAGTCGTAATTTGACACATACAATCTGTTATCATGGACTTTAATAAACAAGCAACGTTCCACTGGCTGTAGTATTTTAGGATTCCTTACCTTGAACATCTACAAACAGCGCGTGAACTTCAGACTGTTGCCTTGAGAACAGCACACAAACTAACACCACCAGCCTGTCCCTCCATCACCAAGCGACGAGGCAAACATGGACTTCTCACCTGCTTCTTGACAAATGCATGCATCTCAAGCTTCCAGGTTCCTTTTACTTTTGTTTTTGGTTTAGCGCGAGCGGTCTCGCGTGTTGCGTTGCTCGCGCGAGCCAAAATCTCTATAACTCACTCCACGCGACTAGTTTTTTTTTTCACTTCATACCTACAAATTCAAGTACAAAGCGAAAATGTCAAAGTTTTTGTATTCTGGAGTATTCTGGAGTGTAAAACTTTATCCTTACTTTCAGGAAAAACCCCAAGAAGCTACAACAAAGACGCAGGATTAATTAATTATACAGCATTAAAACTCAGAAGAGCTAGACGTTGATTTGAGGGCGGGGCTTCGTTGTCAAAATCAACAGAACGCTGGATTGGGAGTTTTGATTGGCTCAACAGGGAAGAGGGCGGGGTTAAAAAGACAGACAATTCAGAAGCTCCTCATAATAACAGCAATCTTTCTCGTTAACGTTACCCTACTGAAACTATGAGATAGTCTCTCTTTGGGGTGTCCTCATGAAACCGAGACAACTGTTCTGACAGAGCAATAAGCTTATTTTTATAGTCATAAATCAACGCACTGCAAAACGTTTGTTGCGATACCATTATCAGCCACACGATAGAGCCATACAACGGCTTTTTAAACTACCGGTATATAGATCTGTAGCGTAGAAATATTCCCACCCATTCTAAACATGTATCATGATTACAGTATTTTTGGAGCACTAGGATATAATATTGTAGTATTATACCATAGTAAACCATCTACTGGTTCCACAGTAAAAAACAAAGCAAATTCATATGCCAATAATACAGAATTTTTATTTAGTATTGATAGGCTGCATTCTTGAAAATTTCACTCTGATGTTGTACTTTTTACTTCAATTTCAATTTATTTTGAACACAAACATATGCTAGACAAAAAATAGAGACCTATATGATTATGCAATATGAAGCCTGCAATCAATTATTTCCTCATATGTTTTATTAATCCAGCCATATACGCTATATGGTTAATGAGGCTTTCTATTTGCATTGTACACCTCTAATGGTTTTTCTCTGTGGTTTGACACCTAATGAATGAGAAACCACAAGATGCCTCCTGTTTGCAGATATAACCAGTCCAGATAATCATGTGTTTGTGTGTGTGTGTGTGTGTATGAATTGGTTTGATCAAATGGGTTTCAAGGCACGCTACTAGGGAATTACTTCATATTTTAGTGAGGAGTGAGGGCCTATTCATTTTACATGATCTCAATGATTATAGTTAATGAGACCTGTACCTGCCACAAAGCTCTAAATTGTGGTGAGATGAAGAATGGAAAGACAACAGGGTTATTTTTCTCCCCCCCCCCCCTGCACATTATCTTTATTGGAAAATAAAACACACTTTCTGTATAAATACCATGGCTGTGTAGTCTTCTCTTTAAACTGTACAAGAGGCAGGCAGACAGGTAAAACAACTGTAAAAGGAATAAAATAATAGAAGAATAAACACATGGTTCTGGGAAAATGAGGTTATAATGTGTCAATGTTAAAACACGAATGCTTCTGAGGGGAATTGTTTTGAATGCAGAGAGCTCAAACAGAAATTTCTCGCAAATGTTGTCAGTCACAACACCAGCAAGATGACGGGCCTCAAATTGTATCTTCTTCACTATAGGACTGCCAAGACTCCAAGACATGTCACTTACGAAGTCATACGTTTTGAAAAGTCATCTAAACCTGCATTTGGCACTCTCCACAGCACTTCACTTTTGTGTCCCATGACTTTTTTTAAAGCATTACCCTTATTATCTGTTATATCTTTCACCAAATGCAATTTGGCCTGTCCCACCTCAAAGGTGACCTTATTTTTGACCTTACTTTGACCTTATTGACATAAATCATAATTTTAACATGTTCAATCAATTACATTCACTGTAGTAAAACACATTTTTATTATTAAAACCATTTTAATGACCACACCATAATATTTGTTTATCTTGCTCAAAAACCTACTACTAAATGATTTTCCTGCCATTACAAAATGTTACATTCTTTAACAATTTGGCATCCAAGACGTACTCTCATTCAATTTTCTCAGTTATGATAAATTGAGCTGACTGTATTCATCAAGCTCAACCTTTAACCCTGTTATCCAAGTTAATCCATTTTTATTAATAACATTTTGTTCCAAGCATGACGGTTTAATTTCAGGGTAAATCTGCAATGCTGTTTGTAATTCTGGTGTATTTGTTTTTATTTTTTAATCTGATTATTCTTTTTTATTGAATGCTTATTGGTTGATAATCGGTGTTATTTTCTTATTATTTATCACTGATGAGATAAGGGACAAAACATGTCCTAAACACAAAAGCCCTATTTATGTTAAAAAGTAAAAATGTACAATAAAATAAAACACAATTTTTTTTTTAAAAGTTACATCTAAGGGAAATGTGTATACTCAGGCCATTTATTGCTTATTCTTTTAAATCATTTCTTTAGTATTATTTTAAAAGCACACTTTATACTTGGAAACACATGTAATTTAACCTGTCCTCAGCATGAGGTCCCAATGTAAAACTGCCAAACAAAGTGTTTAAAAATACCAAAAAAAAACTGTTACATTTAAAGGCAGAACTCTTTAGGATATCAAACAATACAACAAGTAAATATTGAATGATATTTTCCATTAAAAAAAATAGCTCTAAAAGTTGTGTTCTCACTTTGCGTCAACTCCGTCAGGATTTTTTATCATTCTGAATAAATCAGGCAGTGTCATGGGCAGCTTTAACTCGGAGCACTTTCTATTTCCTGCTCATTGTGGATCTCATAGTAGGACACATAGTCCTGAAAGTTATAGATTTTATAATATTTTAAGCACACAATATTGAAGTCTCTGCGGTCATAGCCTTAACTTCGTCATCGCATGTAATAGTTTCTGTAAATAGTTGTGGGATAAATCTTGCCATTTTGAAATGTTTATTAAGGCAGCTACAACAGAGGAAAAAAACTAAATTGCTCCACTGTACAACACGTGATTAAGGTGGAAAAACATACATTTAGTCAACTCTGTCAGGTTTTATGTCTGATAGTTGACAAATGCTCTCAAAAAGTCTGTATAATGTGATTTAATAAGTTACATTTTTGCATATGGGGAATTATTCTAATGATGTTTCATGATTCTATTTACATAAAATGTATATTTGGTCTCAGCTCAACCTTTGTCAACTCCATCAGTATTTTACACCGTCAGGTGAAGGTTTTTGTTAATTTTTGAAAGAAATGTCTTATTCTTTTTTCAATTTATTGTGTAAAAATGTTAAAACATCAATGGAACTACATGATGAAAAAATGCTGGGTTAAAAATAACCCAAGTTGGGTTGAAAATGGACTAACCCAGCAATTGGGTTGTTTTAATCCAGCATTTGGGTTGTTTTAACCCAGCAGTTGGGTTAAATGTTTGCTTAAAACAACCCAATCGCCGGGTTAAAACAACCCAATTGCTGGGTTAGTCCATTTTCAACCCAACTTGGGTTATTTTTAACCCAGCATTTTTCAGAGTTTTTTTTTATGGTTTAGATCCTTTACTGAACACCAGTATTACATAATTGAAGATTTTACTTTGTTTTTGGATAGATTAAATTAAATTAGCATGCTTTTTAGTGTCTGACAGAGTGACACAAATTAAGTTATGGACTGAATAAATATAATTAAAAATAATAATAATTTAGAAAAAAAACCTGTTCCCTTATATCGTTCATTATCTGAGACCGTTGTCTACAAAATACCTATTTTTAATAATGTAATGTTAGTTTTTATTTTTTACATTTTAAAACATGTTTTGTCCCTTATCTCAAGAATCAATAATATTATAGTATTTATTATTTTAGCTTTTATTTTTATATTTTATTCTTTTTTATTTTAGTAGCTAATTTTATGTGCTTTTGTTATTTTTTTATTAGTTTTTTAAGCTTTGTTTTTAATTTTTAGTACATTTATTTTTTTCATCTAATATTATATTTTATTTCAGCTTTATTACAATTTCTCAAAATGTTTTATTTTATTTCAGCTTTCAGCAATTACTTGAACAGTAGTTAGTGATAATAACACTTAAATGTACTTTTACAGTTACCAAATTTTGTTAACATGTTTACAAAAACGGTGAACCTCGCTGAGGACAGAAAATAAAAAAGCTACTTTGACTGAATAAGCATCTTTTTATTTTTTAAGACTGAGGCCGAATCCTGAACATGCAATCTTGATTCTGTTTGGGGGCTGTTTATAGATTCTGTTTGAGAATGTTTATATGCATCTGAAGGTCGGTACGGTCAGACGTGCTTTGTTCTTTGATCTGTGTTTCCATCCACCTATGAAAAAACACAGCAGCTCCACACGTGTGCAGGACTGATCTCCATATGAAGAGCTGTATCGGTGGAATGAGATGGAAATGGAAAGACCCTCTCGCTCTCCTCGGATACCTTTCATACTGATACCTTTGTGCATTCAGGACTTTGCCATGAACGTTCTCCGTGGGATGAGCACTGAAGAAATGCTTTGACAAAAGAGTACATGTCATTCCTAATGCTGTCAGACAGGTGTGTGCAGAACTGAGGTATAAAGGAAGAAGATTTCATTGGATAAATGCTTTACTGCATTCAGATGACTTATTCAAGTGCACATACCCAACCGGGGGAAGTAAAAGAGATGAGGATAAAACGAATATGCAATAAGCAAAACAAACAAGAGATCAAATCGGAGCAGCAAATTCATTAGGTTTGTTATGCAACACATAGTCATTCAGACTTGCCTGCATGTCTTTCCACTGAGAACCTTGGTGACACAAAGGAAAGGATTTCAAGATGATATTATCTTCTCGAGATTATCTTTGTTTTTTTTTGTTTTTGTTTTTTTTTTACAAATAATTTACCTAAAATATATAGATATACCATATATACACTGTTCAAATGTCTGAATCTAACAAGCAACACACAGTGTGAGGGTTTGTAGAGGAGTGAAAATGGCGGCGCATGTGATCTAAGTGGACTGTCATATTAGAGAAGGTGGGCAGGTGGGAATGAGCAGTCCTGTGCTTGCACATATAGTCAATATTTCAAAGCTTCAAGTAGATCTCTCTCTCTCTCTCTCTCTCTCTCTCTCTCTCTCTCTCTCTCTCTCTCTCTCTCTCTCTCTCTCTCTCTCTCTCTCTCTCTCAGACACACGCACACGCACACACCTCAGCTCTGTGGGACTGTTTCACACTCTACCTCTGCATTCATAGTCAGACACACTCACACGCACATTACAATAACACCATTTCTCAATTTCCTCTCCCACTTGTTCCCTCTTATATAATATGACTGACACATTGTTGCTTTGTGTCGCCACATCTTCCCAGTCTGATCATTTTTTTCCCAGTCTCATTGCATCAATTAGACCCCTCTCGAAAGATCTAAACTTTTCATTAGTTTCGATGGCTGCTCGTCTCTGATTGCAATGTCAAGTTCCTGCTTCGCCTCATAACTGGATAAAGCGTCTCCTCATTTTCTCGCTCCATCTAAATAAATCTGAAAGGATTTGTCTTTCTGAGACTCACCACAATGCTGGCATGTTGTCAAAGGCTCTTCCCAAAACCTAGTGAGCTGCCTTGCTGTCTGTGGCCTATATAGGAGGCATCCTAAAACTTGGGACAGTTCATCCAAAAATGAAAATTCTGTCATCATTTCCTCACCCTCAAGTTGTTCCAAACCTGTATGAGTTTCTTTGTTCTGCTGAACGCAAAAGAAGATATTTTGAAGAATGCGTGTGTTTGGTTACGCATATTTTTGAGTATCCCTTTAAATGATCCCTACAGATCAAAAACTTTTGAATGGTAGTGTGTGTATAATTTTTATATTTACTTTTATAATTAATTTTATATAATGTTTAAATTTAATACGCATTTAAAATGATAAAAAATAAAATATATCATTTATTATAAAAACATTTTCATCATACACTATTTTTTACAAAAAATGGTAATAATAACTAGAAATTATACAGTTAATATAATTATACAGGAAATGCTAAGACAGCCATACATTTAAATACAATTTTACTTGAAAATAATGATATACACTACTATTCAAAAGTTGGGGATCAGTAAGATTTTTGTGTTTGAAATAATTAACAACATGATGCATTAAAATGAATCAGAAGTGACAAATATTTTTACATTGTTATCAAAATAACTTTCCATTATCATAAAAATATTAAGCAGCACAACTATTTTCAACATTGATAATAATAATAAATGTTTCTTGAGCAGCAAATCGGCATATTAGAATGATTTCTGAAGGATCATGGAGTAATGATGCTGAAAATTTAGCTTTGCCATCACAGGAATAAATAACATTTTATATCAAATGTAATATGTATAATATATTAAATAAGAAAAAATATATATTTTAAATTGTAATAATATTTCACAATATTACAGTTTTTACTCCATCTTTGATCAAATAAATGCAGCCTTAGTGAGTATAGGAGACTTCTTTGAAAAACATGAAATATATATGATGCCAAATTTTTGAAAGATATGGGACAGTGAGCAATCCTTACAGTCGAGCCGTGATGCACGTGTTGCTTCCTTAAAATCTGGCCATAACAAGCTCTTCTCTTCACAGAAGTGTCTATGCTGTCTTAAAATGCTGTATATGTAGGCAGCTCACTAGGTATTTGAACAGAGTAGCTGTCTCTAAGGACTCAAGCATTTCTGTCCTAATGACTGATTGCCATGGTTTAGTAATTACTGCATAACGAACCCCCCCCCACCCCCCTGCAAAACAGCACAAACAACAATCAAATATTGAAACCGGCTGACTAGTTTAAAAAAAAGGCAGATGACAGATGTTTCAGCACTTCTGCTCACAGCAAACTGTAGCGAGGAGCACTTTAGTTCAAATTTATATAGAGTTAGTCACTATTTACTAGAATCAGTAGTTATGTCCACCTCTTTAACTTTACATATATTTTAAACACATTTTATCCATTTGCACATATTTCTTATAAAATAGCTATGACTTTAAAAAAAAAACCAATGATGATTTCCAGTTCACACAGACTCTCACACCAGGACATGACGTCATATCGTGTATCAAAAACACTACACAGATCCAAGCTTGATGTAGAGTCTCTTGCCATATTGCGGTCACGTGACCAAATTTCATTATAGAAACTCAAAGAATAAGCCAACTGAAAAGATGGTCCCATCATCTAAAACAAACCGACCAGAACAGACTGAACTTTTGCTTGACCCTGGCATTTGCCGTTGGAAAGGTCTACATGGGGTTGGCCTTTCAAACAGTGACTGGTTTCAAAACATCACAGAAGAGGATGAGCTGAAGTGTACCATGTAACAGTATCATGATCGTGGTATGTCCCAGTGCTTTTTATTCCATTTCTGCAGTCAACACCATGGGACTCATACGGTCCTATAGAGCCACGTTGAACTCTGTGATCAAGAAGTCAATGTAGTCCTTCTCTTTGGTTTTAAAGGCCTCCGCGATGAGACGTGCAGCTTCCCGATGTTCCTTTCCTCTGAGAGACACTCCATTCACCTCTAGGATTACCTGACCCACCTTTAGCTGGCCACAGTTATGAGCCGAACCACCTCTCTGTGGGAAAGAGAATGAGAGATAGGGTTAGGGTTGCGTTTACAGAAGCTAAGGTCGGTTGTCAGTCAGTCTATTTTAGTTTGAAATACGGTTACAGTCCCACACAGTTTGGTGTGGCTGGTATTAGATTAGATTAGGCTCTGAATAGAAAGTGAAAATAGAATTTAGGTTGAATCTACGCCATTTGTTTGTGCATTTCAAAGGATGTAATCAGCGGTGTTGAAAATTAAACTACTATATCAATTAATCACTGGGTGATCCCAGGTGGAGAACTGATTGATAATTTGCTGAAAACCCAGCGTGGCACATTGTTCATCTAAGTAAACGTATCTGAAGGGGATACTGATTGTGCCTCATACATTCAGACTTAGCTGCCACTGCTCTCTGGTCACTTCAATCTAGACCTACCCAAAAACTCTGCAAAACCTTTGTGAATTTTAAAGGGATCAGTGTTTATTAAAAATTAACCATTTCACCATTTCATTTGATAATAATATTGTCGGAAGTTTGGTCTAACTTGAAGGAATTATGACAAATATATTATTTTTTTAACAGTACAATGTACTTTTTAAAGTAATAACACTAATAATATTAACCCCAAGGAGTCTGAGCTGTTTTGGGGCCCTTTAGAAGTTGACATGCTCTTACATTTGTGCTTTTTTCAGTTGCTTATAAACACATTAATGGCAAAAGTGTAATTACACTGTATTCAGCAAAAACTGGGCTACCATAATATCTAAGCAACATGTATGTACATGCTTGTATTTTTGAGAGAAAAATGTTTATGCATGATTTTTTGAAAAAACTAAAAAAATTTTTTTAAAATAAAGGCCTCAAAACACACAATAGATATGTGTTCACAAGACTTTTGACTAATGGGTGTTTTTGCCTAGAGTTTTTGCTTCAAACTGATGTGAGAATCATTGAGCCTACTCCTTCACATAAAACAATACACGGATTTAAAATTTGTAAGACAGTTTTTCTTCACAAAGCCAGTATGCGAGGAGGCGTGATTGCTAATGAATAATGATGAGATAACACCTGAGATAACAATAGACCACATAATGACCTGCATAATGAATTGGCTTCATACCTGACTGAGAGAGCAAAACAACGCTCTTCTTATTTAGTTGAAATTGTACTTATCTAGTAAATGCATCTTGATTTAAATATTTAGACTAGAAACAAGACAAAAATTACTAAGAAGAGCATTTTTAAAAAAACATTTTTGTACTATTTTTTATGTTTTTGAAAGTAGTCTCATGCTAAAAAAATAAATAATAAATAATTAAAATTAAGATACAAATTATACAAAACAAAATTCCCTTTAAAGAAAGCAATTCACTTTCTACAAAACAAAACAAAAAATCACTTTCTACAAAACAAAACTCCAGAATCATTTCTGACAAACTTTGATATTAAATAAAACAAAACAAAACAAAAAAAACCATTAGGCTATCATTTTTAAACATCAATAGGAAGCAAAATATGTTTGACTGGTACTATATTTATAGCATATGAGCAGACATTTTCGAATAAAAGCTTTATTGATGTGACACTAGGCTCTTTTACAATAAACACGTTATAATCTGTCCAAACCAAGCCAAATAAATCTTGTCTAAACAGTCTTGCGTGTATGACATTTAACGTTGCAAAGGATTCATATTTAAACAGTCTTTTTGCATTTAATATTCACAGATGCTAACAGAATAAACTGACCTTACAATCAGCGGCGGAATCCTTTGCTCTTAGAAATGAACAGCTTTTCATGAGGAGAATAAATCCAGGATTATTGCTCAACACTTCTCAAAACGATGTAGCTGAAGTAACGTTACAGCGATTCACTAGATGCGTTTGTATGAGTTGATGTGTGGGCGCGGACTCTGGATCGTCAGTATATGAATCTCAATAGAATGTGCGATCCGTGGGCGTGGTCGCATTAGCGGATAATGAAGTGGCTCGCGGGTGACTGACATCTATCGCTTTTCAAACAGATTAAATAAACACAGAATATTTGTTTTCGATTTGGTTTACATTGTTTAAAACCTGACATTTCAGCGTTTCTTTAGACATATGTCTCATGTTCGGGAGACAAGTATTCACTAAGCTAGAGTTCCTTTTCTGAAGACTATCTGAATGAACGTCTATGACAGAGAGGCTGCAGATCGCGCATCATGTTTGTTTTCTTTATTTTGCAAAAAGCAAAACATTTTGTTTTTATTGTGACTGTACACAAAAAAATTGAAACTTAACAGATTATGATGTATAACAATGATAAAAAAACGACAGAGTTATTTGAGTCTCTTGGGCACTGATAAGAAAGACTGATCGCGCTGGCGCGACCGCTGACCCGAGGGGGTTAATAGTTGCGGGAGAATAAAATGATTTGCGGGACTCCCGCTAAATAGAAATATCTAAAAATAAAACTCTAAATTGTAATTCATCTATTGCACATAAGCAACAAGAACAACTAAAGCAAAATAATAACGATTTACAGGTGCAAGCATAGGCAGTTTTTATTTATAACATGTTTTTGCAGCGTTGTGCAATGTAGCAAATCACAGACATACAGTATATATTGATTTCTTGAACGCAATGGGCAATCAAATGCATTTAAGATAGAATACACTCACCGCTCAAAACGTCCGAGTTGCCAATTACAGAGTGTCTATTTACACCAAGTGCAAATAGCGTGCCTTGTTGGGAAGTGCTATTTGCACTAGCTCTGCCTAACAATGCCTGGTTGGGCCAAACAAGATAAAAAAGACGTATGTATTTCAAATGTACTTCAGTGGCGTAGTCAGTAGAGTGGAAGGCTCAAGGATGGTTTTGACGTGATTGACCCGGGTTCGAATCCGCCTTTGGCCGAGCTCACTCTTCTCCCTTTTCCCATCACATATCACATCGGAAAGGCATTTACTTTCAATAAAAATGAAGAAAATGTTCTAAAAGTGGAAATTAAGTGCCTAAAAAAATGTTTAATAATCAAAAGTATTTATTGGGTAGGGTTAGGGGTAGGTGTAGGGAGGGCTTTTATTGTCCCATTAAGGCAGCATCCATTTAATAATTTTAATAAATATAATCATTTACACTGTTATTATCGCATCCTGTTAATGTACAACAATACTGAGGTGCAAATAGTATGTATCTGTCAAAATAAAGTATAAACAGAATCTAATTAGGCTACTATTTACACATATTGCAAATAACTGCTATTTTTACATGGTGTAAATAGAATACATCACTATTTTCACTTGCACTTTGTGTTAATATTATCTAATCGCTAAGAAAATGTTATTTTCACTTAGTGTAAATAGAATCTAGTTGGTATTTACACAGTGTAAATAGAATCTATTGCTGTGTCCACTTAGTGTGAATAGCATCTATTATTTGCCAAACCATGGACGTGCTTGCTTTTAGGTTAAATCACTTGAAACTATTTCATGGAAAAAAATCTATTTATGCAGGCTTTTGCGTGCAGGAGCGGGACAAAACATGAATGTTTCCCACATGAGCGGGAGAAGGTGAAGTATATTTTTGCGGGAGCGGAACAGAATCCTGCGGGAGCAGGCAGGTATGGGACCGAAAAATCCATCCCTAGTGTAAACTTCTATTGTGCAGTGCTTTGTTTGCAAAAAAAAAAAAATCAGTTGTAAAAGATTAATTAAATTGTTAAAGTTTTTTTATGCATTCACTTGATTACTGTGTATTTGATAATAAATTAATATTAAATCATAAGCCACAGGATCCAGAAAAATAAAAACACAACATAGAATTAAAAAAAAAAACACTTAAAGGTCCCATGGCATGAAATTTTCATTTTATGAGGTTTTTCAACATTAATATGATTTCCCCTAGCCTGAATATTGTCCCCAAGTGGATAGAAATGTTGATCGGTGTAAACCCGAGTTCTGGCTGTCTTTCTCTGCCTTTGAGAAAATGACAGGCCAGACGAGCCAATCCTGAAGTCTCCTGGTTTGACGTCCAAGCAGGAACGGTTACCTCCCTTTCCTCCACCCAGAGAATCTGCACACCCATGCAAGCGCTCGAGAGATCATTGCTTGTGAACGAGTGAATGCTGGCAGTTTCTCAGTGTTTGGATGTACAAATGAAAACAGAAGTATTTTTTCAGTTCCTTCTGATCTGTGATCAGTGATTTCTGATGTGTAGCTAATTATTTATTATTCGTGCACACGCAGCGGCTTCTCTCTCTCCCGACAGAACAGTGTTTTCGTGTTTTCTATCTTGTGAGTCAGTGTTTTTGTACGTCCTCGTTGCGTCTATCTGTTCTACAATGTGCATACAGTCGTTTCTGCTCAACATCAGCAGACTCACTTTAGAGATAAACCTCACACACGCAGAGGCGCGGGCTGCACTGACGGGTCGGCCTTCAACATCCCCGACCCCCAGAACTGCATCTGGCCCACAGCGGAGGCACCAAACGCGGCGCGAGATTAAGCAGAAGGGGGGTAAGCGTGAGGGTATCTGGGCTAGGCTAGCCAGCTATTCCCACAATAAACTGGATTACATTCGATTAATGCTGTTGTGTCTTTGTTTGCGCTGTGTACTCAATGCGCGTCACTGACGCGTTCCATATGATAGGAACATATCTAAAAATAATGCTATTATCAACACTTACTCGTAACTCGTTCATCTCGCTGTAATGGTACTTTGCATGTGTTACAAAGTTGGTAATAATGATGAAGACGGACTCGGTGTGACTGGGACTTGTGTTTATTCAGAACTCTCAAATACAAACACAATAAACTCGCGCTGACTGACAGCGCTCTCATAACTCAGTAGTTACTATAAATAACTTTGTTAGCAATCGCTGAGCTCAGTCTCTGGTACATTAGTGATGTCCGGTTCGCAACGATCTTTCTTTTGAACCGGTTCTTTTTAGTGAACCGAATCAGTTCACCAAATCGGACTGAATCGTTCTAAACGGTTCGCGTCTCCAGTCAGCGCTGATCCATAATTTACTAAAGTTACTAACTTTCTGACATGAGTGACAGCCCCTCCGACTAGAAATAGACTAATAACCTGAAGTATATGCTGTAACTAAAACAGTTCACTGAACTGAGACTGACAGAACTGATGTGAAGTGAACTCAGGTCCATCCGTCTCTCTGGCAGCAGCTCGTGCCTCGTAGACCTCGTTAAACCACGCCTCCTCCGCTCATATCAAATGCAAAGATGTCAGCCAATCACAACAGTGGGCATTTTTACTGAAGTCTCACAGCAGACACCCCTCTTGAAACAGGGCATTCAGCCACAGGTCAAACAGCAGTATAGGAAAAAAATGCCTTTTATTTCTAAATTATGACATTTTATGATGTAAAAATCATACTAACAATATAAGTACACCTCAGGAAACATTATAAAATAATAGAAAAATGCCATGCCATGGGACCTTTAACAGAACAATATTACTGTTAAACAATGTTGGGTGTAAATGCATTACTAGTAATGAATTACTGTAAATGACTTTTCCCTTGAAAAAGTAAAGTAAGGGATTACTCTAGACTACAGAACAATTTGATATAAAACAATAATGGTATAAATAATTTTTGGTTGTTTATTTGAAAGAATTATCATCTATCCTTGTATTGTTCAACTAGTTGAGGTTGATAAAGGAATCAGAAAGTAATAAGTAATGCAATACTTTTGAGAGAGTAATTATACAGTAATCTAATTACACCGTTGAAAATGTTATTAGTAGCTATTAGGGGTGTAACGGTACACGTATTCGTACCGAACCGTTTCGGTACGGGCTTTCGGTTCGGTGCACGCGTGTACCGAATGGTTTCTGAAAACAATCTTTAACAGTTAACAGTCTTGTTTTAAGCGCGGAACACACTTCAATCCGAGTTCCCACACGAACATATTAAGTATTCAGTCCACTTTATAACGAAATACAAACGATAAATGCCGTTTTGACGCTCTTTAATTTGGCGTGACTGACTGAACACAGTTCAAGCGGCTGCGCGACGCGCACATGAACGCGATCAATCATCTCTTCCTAAAGAATAAACATGAATGAACATCTGAAGGTACATTAAAACTTACTGTCAGGTATTATATGCTGTGTATTCGCTCGATCAGTGTTTCAACGGCGGAAAGACGTCAATATAACTGCTTGTAAACTAAACAATGTCATGTAGCATCACATTTACCTCAGGCAGTCGTTCAGTGTCCACAGATTTTTATTCACTAGAGAAATCAACTCTTTCACTAACTATATGCACTATATTAGCCGTTATATTCATTACTTAACCTGTTAGTGATGTCTTAATTATTTAATGTATGTTTAAATAAACCTGTCATGAAAATGACAGACACGGTGTATAAATGATTATATTTCAACAACGAATTGGCGAAAAAACTATTTTATTATTAGATTTAGAAGTTATTGCAAAAACTGCCTTATGTGAAGTTTACATGTTTGAGTAGCTACTATGTTCTACTAAGAGTGTTGATTGTTATACCTAAAAATAAATAGCAACTGAATTTAGGCTAATAGTTTGGGCTCTGTTGTTAACCTTTAATATTAATGTGCAAGAAGGGCTCCCTATATAGTTTACAGCAATATCTTCAAAACACTTTTAGTTATAATTTAATTGATTTAAGGACAGACACTTTTTTTTTTCAGTAAACCAATAAAAATAAATAAAAAGCCATTTTGTAAAACTGCTGTACCGAACCCGTACCGAACCGTGACTTCAAAACCGAGGTTTTGTGTACCGTTACACCCCTAGTAGCTATTAATTAATTACTTTTTTAGAGTAACTTACCCAATACTGCTGTTAAAATGGTAATAAATTGTTACAGTTTTGTTACACAATTGATCAGACATCCTTTTTGATTTTTAAATTTAATTAAACCAGATAAATAGAATAAAAAATAAAAAAATGTAAATGCAAATTTTTTGAAAAAATAAATGCAATTTGATTCTAATCCTTTGACTGTAACTACTGATCATGAGTCAGCCTTCTTCAGAGTGACATCACTTATGGAACAGGAAGTAGTAAACTAATGGATGCTAAAATGTCACCCACTTAGATCTCACAGCACCCCGTCTTCTTTCATTCAATGCCAGATATTGATTGAAACAAAAGAGCACCACATTATCTAATCCACGGCCGCTTTTGTTGTTGGATTTTCATTATGACGCTGATGAACCGCCTGCTGCCGGGGAATTAAAACCCACTCATTTCTCTCCTCCCCAGACACACTTTCTTCATCTCTCAAACGCTTTCAATTATTTCTTACTTTCACTATCTCTTATATTCCGTTTTTTGCTCAGTCTCTCCTGTTCTCCTGCCCCTGCTCTTCTTCTATCAATCTTTTATTAAGAAGGAGCTGATTTGCTGCTAAATCAATGATAATCAATGGCACTGTTATTTCAGATTCGTCTCTCACAGCAAGGGACGCAACTACCCAGTGCCAGAGGGGTATGCAGCAACAATTTTGGCGCCCCCCATTGATAAATAAAGAAACGAATCAGAATTTTTATAACGATTCCAAGTAGGAACCGGTTCTTGATGCCCAATACTAACAATGTTGCTACCAAACATTCTAAAGCGCTCTTTAGTTCCTACTAAATTGTAACATGGCGCCTTTTCACTTGCCCATTAATCTAGTATTGATGGTCATTGCAAAAACTGTCATGCAGATCGGCTGAGGATGGGAACCGATGATGGTGAATTCAAATTTTACAGTAACTGTAATCATAACCAGCGAGATGATTGACAGGACGATAGCGTAGGCACAAGCACAAGATCACTTTTGTTAATAAAATAAAAAAAACACAAACCACAAACTGAGGGTTCCCCGTTTTAAAGGGGAATTTCCAAATATCTTTTATTTATTTGTAATAATTCGAGTATAGCTATTTTATGTCATCCGTCTTATTAATTTTTTAATAAAAGTTTAATATACGCAAGTTTTTTTAGGCTACTGTACTATTTTATTGTTGTTGTATTTCATTAAAAATAGGCTAATAACAAACATAAAAATAAACATTTGTTTGAAAGTAATTAAAGAGGAAATTATGAAATAAGCAATATCATACGAGCAAGAGAGCTATTTTCCAGAGTAGCCTTTATCAGCATGATTGTAAAATGCGATATTAATTTTATACAACAGTTCAATAAACAACAAGTTGTTTTTTTATACAGTTTTGCTCTATTTTTCCAACAAAAATAGATTCAAACAAAGTATAGGTTTCGTTCTCGAATAATTCACCGTTTTTGAACAGTCGGTTAGAAAGAATTAGTTGAATGATTTTAGAATCCACTCACTAACTATACTGGCAGTTTATGGTTTCATAGGCCTGGATTAATTTCAGATTTCTATAATTGAAATATTATATTTAGAACATAAATCTAAAAATCTCATTACAGTATTTAGGCAATTGTAATTACAGTGTAGGCCTAAGTGGATTTTGATAAATGGTAAGATGGATATTGTTGATACTGACTTCATTTAATTCTTATAACAGTCATGTATCGTGGTAAATAGTGTAATTACTTAAAAAGATGGTCAACAATATGTAACTTTACTTTATAAGACGTGTTCCCTAAGCATGCAATTTTGAGAACACCAAGGAAAGAGCACGTTCTTTAGTCTGTTTGGATACTTCAAACACAAGTTTGCACTGCCTGTTTGGGGTCACGGAAAACTAGCAAATCACGCGTCGAGGACATGCTTTTTAATAAAAAACCCATTGGAAACGCAGAAACGTCCTTGACCCCAAAGCGCACGTTAAGAACGCACGTTTTTGTGGTAATTCACGCGTCAAGGACGCGCGTTTTGCTGTCAAATCGCACGCTTTTGACGTGTCAATGCGCAATCAGACGCCCGCCCATTTAGAAACGCACAACAGCAGCTACATATAGAAAATAAAATATATTTTTTTTCATACCATCGCTTTTGCGCCCCTATGCGTCGCATATAGCGCATACCCACTTGTGGGTGGACAGAGAAACACAGAGAGCCTTTTACAAATCATCAACTCTGTCTACAAATTGCACATCTAACTGCACGCATTCCCACAAGCCTGTTCAGCAGAGTGCTTGAGATTTTTAGTAAAAGGAAAGACATAATCAGGAATAATCTGCCACAATGGCATCAAACATCAACATCAAATTCCTGCTCTACACCGGCCCACAATTGGAGGTCCATGTACTGCTGTGCTTCTGCGCTCATTATTTAATTCACTTATAGACCTTTATATGACTGATGGCAGTGAGCTCATGATTGGGACTCATTTCATGCCTGTCATTGTCTCAGGCTCTGTGCCGGCTTCAGACCTGAGGGTTTTGAAATTGTATAATCAACTGTAAAACCTGGCAGCCGCCCAATATGAAGAACCACAGGGTACTATTGTGATTCATACTCAGATTCAGTATTGAAAATGTGTGGCGCTTACCCATACAAAAACCATCGCCATGCTGCTAGGATGTTTGTCAAGGTGCTCTCCTGTTTTTATGTGAAATTTAAATGTTGCTATGGGGTCGCTAGGGTTTTCTGGGTGGTTGCTTACTAACCCCAGTCAAAAAAGCCCACCAAGTTTCTATGATATTCTGGTCCTTATATATCCTTGCTCCTGTTTTACTATCCAGCATATCTTTCCTCATAGCTTCACAATTTGAGGTGTCACTGTGTGTAGCACAAACGGAGCAAGATTAGTTAAAAGGATAGTTCACTCCAAAATGTAAATACTGTCATTAATTACTCACCCTCATGTCGTTCCAAACCTGTAAGACTTTCGTTCATCTTCGGAACACAAACAAAGATCTTTTTGATGAAATCTGAGAGCTTTCTGTCCCTCCATTGACAGTCTAGCAACTACCACTTTGACGCATCAAAAAAAATCATAAAGAGATCGTAAAACTAATCCATATAAATATTTAGCGGTTTAGTCTAAATTTTCTGAAGAAACACAATCACTTTATATGATGAACAGATTGAATTTAGGATTTTATTCACATATAAACATTCATCAACTCACACATCAGTTGTGGTAAATGGAAGCTCAAGCATGTTTGAGCTTTCGCAAGAACCAATGAGGTTCATTCTCGTGTTACGCAACACGTTTGAGCTTCCGCAAGAACCAATGAGGTTCCTTCTTGTTTCACGCAGCACGTTTGAGCTTCGGCAAGAACCAATGAGGTTCATTCTCGTGTTACGAAGCACGTTTGAGCTTCCGCAAGAACCAATGAGCTTCATTCTCGTGTTACGAAGCACGTTTGAGCTTCTGCAAGAACCAATGAGCTTCATTCTCGTGTTATGCAGCACGTTTGAGCTTCCGCAAGAACCAATGAGCTTCATTCTCGTGTTATGCAGCACGTTTGAGCTTCCGCAAGAACCAATGAGCTTCATTCTCGTGTTATGCAGCACGTTTGAGCTTCTGCAAGAACCAATGAGGTTCATTCTCGTGTTACGAAGCACGTTTGAGCTTCTGCAAGAACCAAAGAGGTTCATTCTCGTGTTACGCAGCACGTTTGAGCTTCCGCAAGAACCAATGAGGTTCATTCTTATGTTACGAAGCACGTTTGAGCTTCCGCAAGAACCAATGAGGTTCATTCTCGTGTTACGCAGCACGTTTGAGCTTCCGCAAGAACCAATGAGGTTCATTCTCGTGTTACGCAGCACGTCCGCAAGAACCAATGAGGTTCATTCTTGTGTTACGCAATATGTTTGAGCCTCTGCAAGAACCAATGAGGTTAATTCTCGTGTTACGCAGCACGTCCGCAAAAACCAATGAGGTTCATTCTCGTGTTACGCAGCAAGTTTGAGCTTCCGCAAGAACCAATGAGGTTCATTCTCGTGTTACACAGCACGTTTGAGCTTCCGCAAGAACCAATGAGGTTTATTCTTGTGTTACGCAATATGTTTGAGCCTCCGCAAGAACCAATGAGGTTCATTCTTGTGTTACGAAGCACGTTTGAGCTTCCGCAAGAACCAATGAGCTTCATTCTCCTGTTACGCAACACGTTTGAGCTTCAGCGAGAACCAATGAGGTTCATTCTTGTGTCACGCAGCACGTTTGAGCTTCAGCAAGAACCAATGAGGTTCATTCTTGTGTTACGAAGCACGTTTGAGCTTCCGCAAGAACCAATGAGCTTCATTCTCGTGTTATGCAGCACGTTTGAGCTTCCGCAAGAACCAATGAGGTTCATTCTTGTGTCACGCAGCACGTTTGAGCTTCAGCAAGAACCAATGAGGTTCATTCTTGTGTTACGAAGCACGTTTGAGCTTCCGCAAGAACCAATGAGGTTCATTCTCGTGTTACGCAGCACGTCCGCAAGAACCAATGAGGTTCATTCTTGTGTTACGCAATATGTTTGAGCCTCTGCAAGAACCAATGAGGTTAATTCTCGTGTTACGCAGCACGTCCGCAAAAACCAATGAGGTTCATTCTCGTGTTACGCAGCAAGTTTGAGCTTCCGCAAGAACCAATGAGGTTCATTCTCGTGTTACACAGCACGTTTGAGCTTCCGCAAGAACCAATGAGGTTTATTCTTGTGTTACGAAGCACGTTTGAGCTTCTGCAAGAACCAAAGAGGTTCATTCTCGTGTTACGCAGCACGTTTGAGCTTCCGCAAGAACCAATGAGGTTCATTCTTATGTTACGAAGCACGTTTGAGCTTCCGCAAGAACCAATGAGGTTCATTCTCGTGTTACGCAGCACGTTTGAGCTTCCGCAAGAACCAATGAGGTTCATTCTCGTGTTACGCAGCACGTCCGCAAGAACCAATGAGGTTCATTCTTGTGTTACGCAATATGTTTGAGCCTCTGCAAGAACCAATGAGGTTAATTCTCGTGTTACGCAGCACGTCCGCAAAAACCAATGAGGTTCATTCTCGTGTTACGCAGCAAGTTTGAGCTTCCGCAAGAACCAATGAGGTTCATTCTCGTGTTACACAGCACGTTTGAGCTTCCGCAAGAACCAATGAGGTTTATTCTTGTGTTACGCAATATGTTTGAGCCTCCGCAAGAACCAATGAGGTTCATTCTTGTGTTACGAAGCACGTTTGAGCTTCCGCAAGAACCAATGAGCTTCATTCTCCTGTTACGCAACACGTTTGAGCTTCAGCGAGAACCAATGAGGTTCATTCTTGTGTCACGCAGCACGTTTGAGCTTCAGCAAGAACCAATGAGGTTCATTCTTGTGTTACGAAGCACGTTTGAGCTTCCGCAAGAACCAATGAGCTTCATTCTCGTGTTATGCAGCACGTTTGAGCTTCCGCAAGAACCAATGAGGTTCATTCTTGTGTCACGCAGCACGTTTGAGCTTCAGCAAGAACCAATGAGGTTCATTCTTGTGTTACGAAGCACGTTTGAGCTTCCGCAAGAACCAATGAGCTTCATTCTCGTGTTACGCAGCACGTTTGAGCTTCCGCAAGAACCAATGAGGTTCATTCTCGTGTTACGCAGCACGTTTGAGCCTCCGCAAGAACCAATGAGGTTCATTCTTGTGTTACGAAGCACGTTTGAGCTTCCGCAAGAACCAAAGAGCTTCATTCTCGTGTTGTGCAACACGTTTGAGCTTCCGCAAGAACCAATGAGGTTCATTCTCATGTTACGCAGCACGTTTGAGCTTCTGCAAGAACCAATGAGGCTCATTCTCGTGTTACGCATCACGTTTGAGCTTCCACAAGAACCAATGAGGTTTACTCTCGTGTTACGCAGCACGTTTGAGCTTCCACAAGAACAAATGAGGTTCATTCTCTTGTGTTACATTAATGTTGGTAATAATAAGAAATGTTTCTTGAGCACCAAATCTGCATATACGAATGATTTCTGAAGGATCATGTGACACTGAAGACTAGAGTAATGATACTGAAAATGTAGCTTTGCAACCATAGAAAATATGTAAAAATATTATTTCAAAATATTACTGTTTTTACTGTATTTTTGATCAAAAACACTTATTTTAAGCACATTGAAACTTTTGAATGTTATTTTTCATCAATTTTCTGTATATTTAAGCTACACAAATCCTTTTTTTTATTAAAGACTTTTTAATTGGCTGAATAAATTATTCCGGTCACATTCACATCTCTGTACGTGTGTATATTTGCAGTTCTCTATGCTCTCAGAGGTGAGGGGGATCATGATCTTAGTGACCCCAAATATTATTTAATATAATATAACCCTGTATATAATAGAACACTGTATGGGCCACTCACTTGTATAGTAACGATGCGTGGGAGGGGCTGACGTGTGTTTGCCCCGCCTTCTATTGCGATGCCCAGAGTGCTGCCGCTTTTTTCCACCCTCACTAGAGAGGAGGTCGGCTCCAACAGACCTGGCTGAAAGGTAGATTTAGAGACAAATTAGAGAGAGGACAGGAAAGATGGGGAGAGGGGGAGAGAGAGAGAGAGAAGAGAGACAGGAAAGTAGCAAATCAAAGAGAGGGAGAGAGAATGAAAGAGAACAGAGATAGGAAGCAAAGACACATTCGGCTTTGATGATAGACATTGCTTTGTGTCTGACAGCCATAAATAAGGCCACAGGAAGAGGCTTATGCCCAACCGCAATGTCCTCAGATAGCACTATTAGTTCAATCTACAGGAACAACAACACAGCTTATGCTACAAGGAAAGCCGAGAAGCATATAGCTAAAGGACGACCAAAAGGAAGACGGACGTGTCTTGACTCAGCACACTGAGATTGGTTTTTCAGAGATCTGTTGGATCAGTGATATGCGATGAGATGAAGTGGACGAGTCAACAATGAAAGAACAGAAAAACGAAAGAAAATGTATGTACCAAAAAAAGAAAATTAATTGTTAAAAGTCAAGCACGCTCAGACACAGGGAGGGGGAGGAAACAGATTTACGTGACTGCACTCTTCTGTCAACACTCTTTCACTCTCATTCACACTTTTAATACCATCCCTCTGTCACTGTCATTAACACTCACACATCCATCTCTCTCTCTCGCTCTCGGTCTCACCGGTTTGGCAGATGTTTCTCCTGCTCCGTGCCCATCCCGTGGGGCTCTGGTGCGGGCGGGACGTGGGCTGCTATCCTTACTAAGACGTCCAGATTCAGCAATATCTACACCGCTGTCCTCGCTGAGGGTCTGTCCGCTGTCTGAGAGCTGGGATAATGTCCCTCCTGCAAGAAGTTAGAATCCGATTAGATGCAGTTAGAATCGAGCTACCGTGGGTTTTTGTCTAGTCGAGCTGCAGTCTCCATCTGTTTGTCTAAAGATGCATGACAACACGTAATGGAATATTTTAAGGACATTGAGCATCACTTCTGTCTTTCGGAGCATGTGCACAGCGCCTAGGGCCGATTAACCATACATCCTTGATGAAACTGAGTTACAATCGCATTATCTAGGTCTGTTAGTCCAACATTGCAAAAACCAGACCTAAATATACTTTTTGGCCCGTTGTGCAGTCTGGAGGTGTTGGATTTCAGTTGACAGATTTCACAGAAAATGACATTGTATATGATAAGCACAGTCTCAGGTTTTTAGCTTCAGGCTATCATTCCATCCAGGTGGAGGATATCAGTCAAGTTTGATATTTTGAGCTAATTTTAGAACACATACGCTGTGCCTAAAATCGCATACTGTCTTGAGTAGGACTACATTTGAATTTGAATTTACTTTGTGACCGTTGAAAAAGTATGTTCTTTATACAGTAGTATGAATATGGGTATTATGAATGAAATTCGTATGTATGCCTACGTCTGCCATGTTGTTACTGTCATGTGACCTACCAGCGTCAGTTGCGTCGTTTCACTGCCATTCATAAATTATTTCCTGTGGCCTCATCTGATAGTAAAGTGTCCATCAAATGCAGTTAGATACTGTTAGATATTGATAATTAATCAATCAAACCCCTTTATCTAATCCTCTCTACCTAACTGTCGGACTCGCACACACACCATGTTTGTAATTTTATTTTTTATTTACTATTCAGGACAGATAGTAAGCAAATTGGGACGCAGCATATGTATTAAGGTATACTACTCTTTTGGCGTACTGTTTTTCGCATACTATATGGTTGGGAAGTATCCTCCTTTTGGACACAGCAATAATGTTTTTATTTGTCATGTATCACCTAAGAACATGATTCTGCATTAGTTTGCTGTGTTAGGTAAACTCCACTTTGTAAACTCCATTTATAATGCCAGCAAGTGGATTATCTTCAATCTGTTAAAATGGTTTCAAAGTGTAATGTTTTCCAGCCATTATATGATTTCAGTTGGACTAAAGTGCTGTACATGGCATTTAAAAAAGACAAAAATACAGATAATTTCAAAGAGTTGAAGTCATAAAAGCAAAAACTTGCAGAATCTGCAAAATGTTAAGAATTTTAACAATCATAACAATTATTTGTTGTTTTTTAAAGAACCAAGTGTATGTAAACCTTTGAACAGGGTCATTTTTATAAATCCAGCTATTATTTTGTCTTGTGAACTTATGTAAATCTGTTATGTGAAAGAGCTTAAAGGGTTAGTTCACCCAAACATTCTGTCATTCATTACTTACCATCATGACGTTCCAAACCTGTAAAACTTAGGAAGCAAAGGTAGTAAAGACATTGTTCAAGGCCCAGAAAGGTAGTAAAGACATACTTTTTGATACATACAAGAATACTTTTTGTGCGAAACAAACAAACAAACAAACACTGTAGTCACATGGACTTTTTAAATGATGTCTTTACTACCTTTCTGGGCCTTGAAAGTTGCAATGACGTCGCTGCCTATGTGTGGTTCAGAAACCTCTCAGATTTCATCAAAAATATCTTAATTTGTGTTTCGAAGATAGGTTTTACGGGTTTGAACGACATGAGGGTGAGTAATTTTTGGGTGAACTAACCCTTTAAGCAAGTGTCACACTAGACTTTGAGCATGCAAAATTGTGTCTTTTTTAAAAAACATAATTCAACAATACATTCAAAATCCTGGAGTTTGCATTCTTTGTAATTATGCTAATAGGTCACAACATGACTGGTTAATCTTCTATTGGTTACATGTTTTCAAGTGATACAAATTTGCAGAGTTCACTACACTTGAACTTTGGAACGCAGCGAAATTTGCATGAAATTATGTTTCCTCTCCCGCAATTACATGCGTATGAATGAAAGTCAATGGAAGTGTAGTGTAATCGCCCCTCAGGACAGCACAACATAAAAAAACAAGCAGCTTTTTATGAGCCCTCTTATTTTGTGAATTTTACCTTGCAGATTCTGCAACGTGTATTTATATTTATGACTGCAACTGTAGTTCTTCCAAAAATCATAAAATGTTTTTTTATTTTTCCAAACCCATGTGGTTATTTTATTCATGTAACACATAAGGAAAGTGAGTAAATTATTGAATTTTAACCCTTTAAAATGAACAATTTCCATTTTGAACTTTGAGGATAATGACTTTTTAGCCATTAAATGAGTTAAAATAACCAATTGAAGAGAAATCGACAGCTGATTAATGACATATTAAATATTTGAAGCTGCCCCACAATGCATCAAATCTGCCCAGTCTCACCTCGTGCCTGTGGCAGCGGCCGAACCTCGTTCACATCAGGTTCTGCGTTGGGCCTGTGCACCTCCACCATGACAAAATGCTGATTGGATGCAGGGGACGAAGGGGCGGGCTTATCTGGCAAGGGGGGCGGAGGAGGAGGCGGCCCAGGTGGTGCAGGTACATTAGGGGCGGGTGGAGGATTCGCAGATGAGGATTGGACAGCAGGCTTCACCTTACTAGGAGACTGGACCCGAGGGAACGGTCCAATAGGGTGCTGGCTCACAATTGAGAGCTGAGGCACTGGGACATCTATCTTGAGGGTGTTAGAAGGAGATGTGTAAGGTTTGGGCGTTTTTGGGTGCTTGGGTTCTTTGGTATGGGAACGAGAAGGGGCAGTGAAGTACAAGCCCGATTGGGAGGAGCTGGACGAGAGACGTTTACTAAGTGTGGATTTTCGACCGGGACGGTGCTGAAGCCCTGGGGGAGGAGGAGGTTTAAAGGAAGGAGGGGAATCTGAGTTGGAATGAACCTCATCCTAGGATGAAAGAGGAGAGCATTAGTGATGCCATATTTCATGTTATATTTCAAAGGAGATCAATAAAACATTTTGCATTCAATAACACAATCGCAGCAGCTTACAATGCACCATTTTCACATACACCATACACATATAAATCAAACAACAATTACCCACAAATCATTGCTTTCGAGGACAAGAACAATTTCTCTCAGAACAATCGGTTCATTCAGACCAAGAGGCAAAGCAAAAAACAAAACAAAACAAAAAAAACGGGAAATGAACAAACTAAGGCTGAACAGGGTGAGCAGAAGCCAGATGAATGAGGTGTCAGTGCCATCAGAAAGAAATCAAACCAAAATGTGAGTCATCTGGGTGGGGTTTTATCTAGGCCTGGACGTTCTTCTGAAACATTACTAATCACACGCTCCTGACTTGCTGGCGCCTGCACCTGATAGGGCTGTGCTGGTGCTTCATCAGTTTACCAACAAGAAACTCTCTGAGAAAAACTCCAATCGGCCATCACTCTCACAACGAGCAGCCATCAGTGTCAGTGTCATCATCTCCTCTATTTCTCTCTTTCCTTCAAACAACCATCAACTGTCTGAGTAGCCAAGCCTTTAGAACCGTTTGAGATAGGGCTGGGCGGCATGACAGTATAAAATGTGTCAACCGGTAGAGATTTTTCTATACTGTGGTACTGTAGATGTGCAGGACTGCTTAACGCATGTTATCTTCACAGTGACAACAAACATGGAGTAATGTGAAAATAAAGATTAGGACTGAAGGATTAATCATTCTGGTGCATGCAATGCAGTTTAGTTAGTTTAGTTTATATAGTCCTGGTCAGAATTACTGGCATTCTTGGTAAATAAACATCTCTTGGGTTTGCTGCCAAAAAGTTTTGTTTCATCTGACCATAGAAGCCAATCCCAGAATGAAGTTCCAGTCGTGTCTGAAAACTGAATATGCTGGAGTTTGTTTTTTGGATAAGAGCAGATGATTTTTCCAAAACAACTAGTGGTGTAGGTGTTTGACCCCCCCCCCCCCTTTTTTTTACCCTTTCTGGCCCCAAGACTGAACTATTTCCGCAATTCTCCAGCTGTAATCTTTAGAGTGTCTTTGGCCACTCAAACCGTCAACTCAAACTCTAGCCATGCATTAAGACAATATAGACACGTGTCCTATTTTCTCATTCATTATGCAGCTCATTATGCAGCTCATTATGCATTCTTTTGTTCTCTCAGGTGTGATACCCATAATTATTCATGATCGTTCACGCCTCCTCGCATACTGGTTATGTAAAGAAAAGTGTCTTACAAATTTTTAATCAGTGTATTGTTTTATGTGAAGGAGTAGGCTCAATGATTCTCACATCAGTTTGAAGCAAAAACTATAGGCAGCAACACCCATTAGTCAAAAGTCTTGTGGACACATATCTATTGTGTGTTTTGAGCCCTTAATTTTAAAACATTTTTTTTTCAAAAACTGTGCATAAACATTATTCTCTCAAAAATACAAGCATGTACATACATGTTTCTTAGATTTTATGGTAGCCCAGTTTGTGTTGAATACAGTGTAATTACACTGTTTATAAGCAACTGAAAAAAGCACAAATGTAAGAGCATGTCAAAACTTCTAAAGGGCCCCAAAAAAAGCTCAGACTCCTAGGGGTTAAGGGAATTTGGTCTTTGTGTTATCTCATATTTATACACAAGTCATGGCAGGATAATTTCATATTCCAAGTCACGCTGGTGTGCAAAAAAATTTAAATATGAAGGGGAAAATACTTCAGATATATTTTACTCATAAGAATTTCTAGGGGTACCAATTGTGCCCAACTTGTGTTAGAGAAAAACATGAATGATGAAATAACACATTCATTTGTTTTACTTCAATGAAAGGTTAGATATTTGTGATTTTTTAATGAAAGATCAAAAGAATAAACAATGCAGATTTATTTTCACAGCCTTCTTTGATCATATTTACCAAGGGTGCCAATAATTCTGAACACGACCACAGATAAAAAATTACTTGAATTACTCTACTGTGACATAACATTTTGGTCATACCACCCACCTCTATGCTGACAGTTTTAATAACTGAGTTTCATACAGAAGCCATCATCACGCTGGTCAAAATCTGCCCTTGTTCATTTTCAAGGTGCTCAATGCCAGTTCTCACAATGTCCTCCATTCCGCACCTCACCAGACTATAACACTCTCCTTTTTCTCTCTGTTCTCCCTCTAAAACTGAAGGGCTTACCAGAGAGATGTCTGGCAGGGCATTGCTACGCTCGAGAGACTGTTCCCCGTTGTTCTCTGCCACACCGTCATTCTGGGAGAGAGAAAAACAAAAGAGAGAAAACCAGAACAAGAGACTATAAACAAATGAAAAACACAGCTGTGTGTTTATCCCCTAAACAAATGTTCGATTCAAATTGCATTTTGTTGAGGGCCCATTACACAGAGTGGCATCAAAACAATTGCATTTACAGTCCTACATTTCAATCTCACATCCAGTCTCATTTTGTGTCCAACACTCGTCTCTCACGTACAAACACATACCACACAGAGGGCAAGAAAAGCCCTGATTTATCATGTGTGTGTGCTCAGTTGCTAAAAGAGAGAGGTGATTTCATGACTTTGGCCGTTCAATGCATTCAGACCTGTGATTCACCTCATTATAACTCCCCTCGACCAAAACAAAAGCCTCATCAATTCACTTTATTTGCTTGCACACCACTTACAAATGGAGCCACTTGTGGGTTAATTTGTTAGCTACTTGTTCAGCTAACCTTTGTTTGTTTTGGCAGTCATTTTTGTAATATTTGTCCTCTGTATTTGTATATTTCATAATTCACATATAACAGCTCTATATTTTACATCTGAAAACATTTGAAACTATTTGTAAGAAAGATATTAGAAATAATGGACCAGAATTATTTTCACATTTATAGGCCGTGTAATGTGAAAAAATAGCAAGACACATCTTACTACTGAATTGTCTTCATGAGGTGCATCCAAAAAATCAACATACAATGCGAACAAATGACTCTTGTTATGAGTCAGTTCTTTTTAGTGAAACACCAGTCTGATTCATGACGAAACGAGTTGGTAGTTACAAAAGTTAGGACCGGTTCAAACAGACACTTTTCCATTCCACTGCGTTACTTTTCCATTGTTTTTCAATGAAAACATGCGGTAGATGTGTTTGACCTTTGCGTCTCATGCATGACAGGGTTTCTAAAAATGCAGCGCACAAGTTAAAAGAAGTTGACCTTTTATAAACGCGTCTCTAGACCTTACGTTTTTTTCGTTCCACTGACTTTTTTACTGGTGGTCGACCGATCTACCAAGGCCGACATTACGGCCATTATTTGTCATTTTTTTAAATATCAACATCGGCCAAATAGTTTTATTTTTCATCGGCCATCAAAAAAATCTATATAGGTCAACTACTAGTTTTTAACAGCAAAAACGCATTCTGTGTGAACCGGCCCTTCTCATATTAAATCAGTCTGATGAATCCTTCAATGAAATTAATCCATTATTGGGTTTACTGAATAAACATTTATAATAAACTAATTTACTGAATATAAAAGAATCAATTTCTTTAAAAAAAAAAACTTTTGAAAGATATTTGTGTGTGACCTGTGCAAGAATTAGCCAATGACATCGAACCACTGTTTACCCATATGACAAATCTGGCTGGACGCAGTCGTTCATTCCTCCTTCAAACTAAAACAGACTGAAGAGTAAACTCAGAGAGCACAGACATTGTACTGTGCTCAGGTCCTCCACCTTCCCACAATCCCCTGCTGTGCTCCACTGGAGCATAAATCAGGATGCTCTCTGCGAGACTTTTTTCTGGGGGGCTGGGGGGGGCTTATCTGCTGTGACAGCTCTGCATATGGCTGATGAGGTGCTGTACCAGGATGAGAGTCCCAGAGCGAACGTTTCGTCTGCGGTGCTCCGCAGGGCTGCGGTGTGGGCCGCCGCTTCTTCTTGTAATTACCAGAGCCAGAGCTGGCAAGCTTACAACAACACCAATACACAGAGGAGGGACACGAACAAAGCTTGCATACAAATATGTTCGCTCATTTCCAAAGTGCACACACACACACACACACACACACACACACACACACACACACACACACACACACACACACACACACACACACACACACACACACACACACACACACACACACACACACACACACACACACACACACACACACACACACACACACACACACACACACACACACACACACACACACACACACACACACACACACACACACACACACACATACAGACAAATGACCCATGATGAAGAGGTACAAAGTCACAGCGGACACACTTTTGATTTACTACATGCATGCATGTACTTATGTCTGATCACTGCAACCCACACATACACACACAGACAGACATCAGACATGAGTGGTTTTCAGAGGAATCAACCCATGCAGATAATGTATAAATCTTGTATGTTTGTGTGTGTATTCAAAAGAAACCCACATCGTAGTAAAAGAAAACTAATTATTTAAAGGTGGGGTAAGTGCTTTCTGGTAACCAATGTTACCTTTTTGAAATCACCAAAACAAACACGCCCCTACCCCAAAAGGGTCTCGCCCCTATTTTGATAGCTCCGCCCCACACGTACATAACCCAGGCAACGACTATGATGGAATTTGCTGTTTCAGCTGGCCGAGGGTATGATGTCATCAATAAGTGAAAGCAATGTGTATTACTATAATCCAGGTCGAATGTTCGGTGAAAAAGTCATCCCTTACATCCCAAAAACACAAACACAGTTATCATGAACAACTCGATAGCACGAGCGCGACAGTCCAACTAACGAACATATTACAGATTAGAGGGTTATAGCATCACAAAAACACAAACAGTTCTAATGAACAACTCGATAGCACGAGCATGACAGTCCAACAACAAAAATGACAAGGCTAGAGGGTTATATCGATCACGAAAAGAGGAACCAAAGGAAACAAACATATATTAGGAGTTTATTGTCTTGTTTTTCGGACACACTTTGGGAGCTGACGCTTGAAACAGACAGTGGTTTTACGTTATAGGATGTGGAAATGAATGGGTCTTTATCATCGCTGAAGTGAACGACAATACGATCGCAAATGGACAAACAAGCGAGCATGACACACAAGCATATTCAAGCAAAAGACAGCATATATTAGTTCTGTGAAACAAAACAAAATCAATGTTACTCGCCTATCGAGAAGAAATAAAGCAACCTCGGCGTCCAATTGCAGGCCTAAGGCCGTGTGTCCACCAAAGTGTTTTTAGCCGGCTGAAAACGCTAGGCGCTCTGCTTAAAACGTCTTGCTGTGGGGGTTTTGGCAGCGCAGCAGCGTTTTTTTCAGTTGAGACTCTTTGCTTGTTATAATACGGAATATCCGCGGAAGTGTTACTAGTATCTCATTTCACAGATAGTTTGTTTCTGTATTGATTCTATATAAGAATGCTGATACAATGTAAAGTATTTGCTCTGGCTCTTGTTTTAAATTATTATGCTGCTTGTTTTCATCTGTTGATGTTGTACAAGCATAATGTAGCGGTTGGTCGGTGTTGTATTTGTCTCGCCCCTCCTCCACTGTGATTGGACGGCTGGGTGAAAAGTGACAGTGATGAGCCCTGCGTTTTGCTCAGAGTTGAACATTCTTCAACTCTCGGTCAGCAGTAAAAAACGCTGAGCGCTCAGCGCTTGAGCGTGAAATACTCGCTCTGCACCTCGTTACGCTCATGGCTTTCTAAAAACGCGGCACTCCCATTGAAAACAATTGAATACGTCAGCCAGCCGCGTGAAAAAACGCTTTGGTGGACACGCGGCCTTAGCGCTCCTTGATTTCTCTCCAGCGCTGGAAAGCTGATACTTCTTGCCTGATCGTAAGAAGTAAGAAGAACTGCCATCTCTCTCTTTCTGCTAATGTCCATCCTGTGTCGTGTATTTTGAATAATGACGTGTCGCGCTCTCTTCTCCCCGTCATTAGTAGACACGCCCCTTACTGCTGATTGGCTACAAGTTTGTTTTGGTCCAAGGCCCGAGACGCTTTACTAAAGCAGTTTTGAAATAACACTTACCCCCACCTTTAATATGTGTGTGTGTTTGTTTGCAAAAGAGACACACCCAACCCCAAAACACACGTACTATTTACTATATGGATGTATATTTGTGATCATGCATGTTTATATACATACCCTTCCAAAACTTTACCATAGTAACAATATTTTCCACTAAGATTTCATAGATGTAAAAAAAAAATTATAACTTGAGTGCCGCTGAATCAATTCTAGGGTGTTGTGGGTCATTGTTAGGGAGTAAAAGGGATAGTTCACCCAAAAATGAAAATTAGCCCATGATTTATGCCCCCTCAAGTCCTTTAGACAAATACAATCAGATTGCATTTGGCAGACACTTTTATCCAAAATGACTTGCAAGGTATTTGAGGTTTATATTTTACGTGTTAATGCATTCACTGGGAATCGAGCACTCGGAACCATGCTCTTCAGGTGACCTATCCCTTAAATAAGGTGTTTTTTGGGTTGCTATACTGTTGCAAAAATTTTTTGTGTTCTTATGCAGTTATGGGTGGTGGGTTACTAGACAAAAAGATCCCCATCATAAGTCTCTATGGTATTCTGGTCATTATAGATATCGTTCAAGTACCTCCTTCAATGTTAATATAGTGATTTTCAACCATTTTATTACTCACCAGGCGGAAATCCTAAATCGAATCGCTTTGAAATATAATAGCACACTTCTCAGTATTCTGTATCATTCATTTTGCTGAACAAATGATGCAGGACAAACTGCGCTGAATTTCACTACAGTACTAATGCAAGGGGTTAGTGACTATAGTGGAAAAGATGGTTACTGCGGTACATTTTGTAAAGGTAAGTGACTGTTTAACCTACCTCCATCATATCTATCAGCCAGAGCAGTCTTTCCTGTTTTATTGAGAGGGATAAGGAATTGTGTGTTAAACTGTTCCTGCAATTTACACCGGGAGTTAAAAATCCGTCAGAAAACACTTCTCCATCTGTCACACCAACATCTGAGACTGCTTCAAATCTAAACAGCTGGACTTTCACAATGAGACGTAGATGAGTTGAGGTGAGACATGCCTAGACAGAGTGAGACAGGAGGACAGACAGGTTTCGAGCGACGGGCATAAAAGCCTCCAACAGAAAGGACAAAAGCTATTTCCCACAGCAACTTTAGAGCCCTTCATCTTGTATCCTTGTAATCTGCACAAGCCTTCTTTGTGCCCAAATTGCCCACCAATTTTG
This sequence comes from Gobio gobio, assembly GCF_949357685.1. Lineage (NCBI taxonomy): Eukaryota > Metazoa > Chordata > Actinopteri > Cypriniformes > Gobionidae > Gobio > Gobio gobio. The sequence goes on along the minus strand of NC_137107.1, from coordinate 35,559,990 downwards.
TGAACGGCTTTTTATGTCTATGTCACACACTCATAACTAGACACACACACACACACGACAACAATGCCTTCCACTCATCCCACACAAATACAGACGTGGAGAACACTTCCTGTCTGAAATGACAGATACAGACACTGGGTCTTATTCAATAATAATTGCGGCACAAGCGTTCCTGCTTATGTGCGAGGAAAGTTCTTAATCTCATTGTAAATGTGGATGCCTCCTCTTACCCGTGCAGAGCTGAGGGTGGTGTTGGTCATGAAGCTGGCTGAGGAGGAGGCCAGCGTATCAGGGTACGAGACCATGGAGAAGGAGTCCTGAAATCCAGCTCCGCCCCCTTGCCTTGCCTTCAGGGCTTCGATCTCTCGCTTCAGAACCAGGCCGTCAAATTTCTCCACATCCTGAGGGGTCACGAGCCCCCTCACCTCTGACAGCAGGGAGAACTGCAAATACACACACGTACAGAGCTGTGAATGTGACCGGGCTCGTGTTGATCGTTTTAATCTCAGGGGTTTTAATATATTCATAAATGTGAATGTAATATGAGGTTATACTTGCTGTAAATCACCAGAAAATGATGGCCCAATATACTGAGGACATTTTGGATAGTGTCACTATCTGTGTTTTATTAATAATAATTCATTCAGCCAATAAAAGGCTTTAATAAAAGATTGAGTATTAAATTCAGAAAATTGAAGTAGATACACTATCATTCAAAAGTAAAAACAAAGTATTGTAATATATTATTACAATTTAACATAACTATTTTCTGTTTTAATATATTTTAATGTATGTAATTTATTCCTGTGATGGTTGAATTATCAGCATCATTACTCCAGTTTTCAGTCACATGATCCTTCAGAAATCATTCTAATATGCTGATTTGATGCTTAAGAAACATTTATTATTATTATTATTATCAACTATCAAATAATTATCAACAAATATATTTGTATCAGTATTCTTATTCTGAAGAATAGAAAGATCAAAAGAACATAATTTACTTAAAGTAAAGATTGTTTGTACCATTATAAGTCTTTACTTTCACTTCTGATCAATCCAATCAGCATCCTTGCTGAAAAAATATATTAATTTATTTTCTTTTTTAAATGACTGATCCCAAACATTTTAATACTGTTAATTAAAAAAAACATTTATATCAAATACTTAAAAAAAATGTACAATTGTCATTGTTTCTACAAAAATACTATACATTTTGTTACTACAATATAATATAACTATAGTAACATGGTATTATCTTCATAGAAAGAAACGGACACTTGCAGTTTTATGATACCATATTATAATATATTATTATAAATATTTCATTAAAAAAATTTAAACAAAAGTAAATAAAGTTAAAATGTTTAAAGAGGATAAAATACATTACAAAAAAATAAATAACAACTAATACTCCTGTATTTTGGTAGAAACTATGACTATTATTAATTATTATTTTTCTTTATTTTGATCTTTGTAACAGATGTTAGTAGCAGATTATTATTAATTATTATGAATATGTTAAGTCCAAACAAGATCCCATGGATGTTTACTGAAGAACATGAGTGCTTGTATCCCAGTGAATGCATTAACACATCAAATATATACCTTAAATACAATGCAAGTCGTTTTGGATAAGTGTCTGTAAAAGTAAACTAATGTAAATGTCTCCACCTTGGCATGTGTATTGAACAGCTCAAAGAGGGCCATGACAAGCTGCTCAACACCGATGTGACCATCACGGTACTCTTGGATGTAGTAACCCATGGTCTGCCTCTCTGGTTCGGTCAGCAAATGTCTAGCCTGTTCCTCCAACATAGCCCTGCTCTGGTTCACCAGACTGGACAGAGTCACCTGAGATCCCGCCACACCTTTATAAAAGCCACCCTGAGGAGAGGGAAAGTGAAAAGAAGAAATGCTAATATTTTAAGAGCAGACTAATATGCAATATTAATACTAAAATTCAGACACCTGACTCTCGAAGCACACATTTTACATATTTTTTCAAATGAGAACATGACTTAACAAGCTTTTGGTTCATTTCTGATATCATAACTCACATCTCCATGAGGGAGAGTAAGTGCAGTCTTTAACCCTCCTCCGTATTTTTTCTCTCGGGTTTCAGCTTCTCTTCTTGAGAGCAGCTTTCCCTTTAATTAGTCTCCTAATCAAAAAGCACTGCTCCAGAGTCAACATGATCATCGATCAGTGTTTCGCTCAGCTCAGGAATGGCATGCTCTCCAGCAAAAGGATGAAACCACAACACTTTTGAAAACCAATGGGGAAAACTAGCTAGCTAGGTAACCAATTTGCTCACTACATACCTACCTATTCAGGATTTCACAGACCAATCGATTGGTTTGATGTTAATTTTGGGTCGATTACACATGCCTTAAGGGGATAGTTCACCCAAAAATGAAAATTACCCCATGATTTACTCACCCTCAAAACATCCTACGTGTATAAGACATTCTTCTTTCAGACGGATACAATCAGAGTAATATAAAAAAATGTCCTGGCTCTTCCAAGCATTATAATGGCAGCCCAAAATTTGAAGCCCAAAAAAGTGCATCCATCCATTATGAAAGTAATCCACACGGCTCCGGAGGGTTAATAAAGTCCCTCTGAAGCGAATCGATGGGTTTTTGTAAGAAAAATATCCATATTCAACACGTTATAAAGTAAAATATCTAGCTTACGCCAGACCGCCTTCTTCCGTATTCAACTTACGAAGAAAGCATAACTGGGGCGACGAAAACGTCGGACGTAGCGTAAGAGTTTTGAATTACGAGAGGCATTACACTTTCTTCTTAGTTGAATACGGAAGGCGGTCCACGGAAGCTAGATATTTTACTTTATAACGGTTTAAAAATGTATATTTTTCTTACACAAACCCATCGGTTTGCTTCAGAAATTTTGGGCTGCCATTCACTGCCATTATAAAGCTTGGATTAGCCAGGACATTTTTTTATATAACTGTATTCGTCTGAAAGAAGAATGTCATATACACCTAGGATGGCTTGAAGGTGAGTAAATTATTGGATAATTTCAACGCTATCTCACGACCAATTCGTACTTATTTGTACGAGGTGGCTAATTTGTACAAATTTGTACGACCTCACTCATATGAATTCGTACGATTTGTCTATACTGCAGTGATGGGTAGGTTTAGGGGTGGGGTTTTGAGATTAGTTCATTCGTAAGAAATCATACGAATTGACCAACTCATACGTACGATTTAGCAAAATCATACCAATTCGTACGAGTGAGGTCATATAAATTTGTACGAATTAGCCACCTCGTAAAATACGTACAAATTGCCGTGAGATCGGGTTGGATAATTTTCATTAAATTCATTTGATCTAGTTATGCCTGCTTGGACAGTCTATTGACAGTCTTGTTGGGTGGATATGTATGTTTGTTGTCTGGTTTGCTGTCGAACAGAACTAGTGTCTATGTTATCAAACCATCTAAAGACACAAGGATTTGAACTGAGCTCGATCAATACAGACAGAAACAGTGTGTGCGGTGAGTGAATGCTGATCATGCCTGAACTATTCTTGCCCTTATTCTTTTCTTTCTCTTTAGAACAATGTGTGTTTTGTGGTAATACTGCTAAAAGTTAGATCAGCTCTATTGTAGAGCATTCCAACAGGAACGAATGCATTTTGGTTGCATCACACAACAGACCATTTATTTTCACAGTATTTCTGAGGAAAATTCCCTGACCCGATTGACCATGAGGCTAATGTCCTGTACTGGACATTGAGGAATAGTAAGTCTAGAAAGTTGCTGTTCTTGCAAACCCCAAGGAAGAGACAGAAAAGGAATGCGATTAAGAACAAAATTGGCAAAGTGAACAAATAAATAGAAATGTATTAAATATATACATTTTTTAGAAAGTTCCACAATGTACTTGGCTGAATGAATAAATAAATGAAAAAAATAATAATAACATGCTGTCCTGACCCAATATATTACTGTCACCAGGGCAAGAGTCCAAGAGAGTAACTTTAGACTATGATGTATGTGATCCATTTACTTTATTTCCTTTTTCTCTTTGATTTAATCTGAAAATCCATGGATTTCACATGCTGTAGATACACTCGGTTAGAAACAATTGAGGTTGCTACACATTTGAACTCAAATTCATCCTCACCTGGAGAACAAACTGTTTCTGAAACACTCCTTAGACTTCCTTCTGCAGCCAAGATAAATACTGAGCCCTCAGATCAGTGTCTGACTAGAAGCAATGCCACTAAATTTACTTAATAATTTTTTTTCATATATATATATATATATATATAATCCAATCCAAATCTCACGGCAATTCGTACGTATTTTATGAGGTCGCTAATTCGAACGACCTCACTCATACGAATGAATATGAGTTTTGCTAAACATTTCTGCTACTTAAAGGGGTCCTATTATGCCTCTTTTTACAGGATGTAAACTAAGTTTCTGATGTCCCCAGAGTGTGAAGTTTTAGCTCAAAATACCCCACAGATCATTTTTATAGCATGTTAAAATTGTCACTTTTTGAGGGTGAGCAAAAACTCGCCGTTTTTGTGTGTCCCTTTAAATGCAAATGAGCTGCTGCACCCGACCCCCTTTCTAGAAGAGGGCGGAGCTTGTTAGCAGCTCTGATTACCTCAAGCAGACATGCACTGAAAAGGTCAGAAACTGTTCAGCCTTTTAAGTTCAAACCGGAGTTGGACAATGATGGAGAGACTCACTAAGAAGTGACAAGAATGCAACAGGACTATAAAAGAAAATATCTCCCTTTGCATTGAACTTTGAGCGTCGTAACTATATTGTTTATGCAATTTAATGCATTGTTTAATTGAAGTATTCATTTCTTTGAAAAATATTACTGACACCAAACTTTTGAACAGAAACACTTCCTCAGATGAGAACACAAGTGTCTCTGTCTAGTTTGATGCTGAAAGGTTGAAACGTGCTCTGCCCTGCAAAGCACTCAGGCATATTAGTATCGCTGCTCAATTACAAAAAAAGCAAAACTCGTGCAGAATGTCTCCAACAAAAGATGATCAATAAAAGTAGCAAGAACATTTTTTTTCTTTATAATTCTTTAAGAATAATAGCGACCAAGACGTGATCGATCATGTGGTGTTACAACATGAATACCCATTATGACATCACTTGACTGACAGCCTCTTTAATCACGGGAACACATAATTGCTGATCAATATCATAACTTTAAGACAGCACAATCAGGACAAGTGTTTTGACTGTCAGAACTTTATTGTGTGACACAGAGAGAAGAAACACCAGCCGTGTCCCCACACATCACACCCCAGTGAATTTGAATAGGGCCTGAATGAGATCATTTATCCCCAGACTGAGCTTTATCTAAAAAGAACTGTAGATAACTCAGTTCTAAAAAGAGCAGAAAGGCATTTTCTCTTAAATCAAATAGAGTACATATAAAAATGAGAATAATAAATTGTCATATAGGGGATATGCTTCTGGACTTAAAGGAGGCTTGTCCTTGTAGTGATTGAGCAACGTGAAGGTCAGGGAAGTGCAGAGAATTTTGTCCAGTAAAGGGTTGGAAGTAATTGTTTCAATAATGTATAACCATCGAAACAACCAAAAACTGCACACAGACAGACAGACAGACAGACAGACAGACAGACAGACAGACAGACAGACAGACAGACAGACAGACAGACAGACAGACAGACAGACAGACAGACAGACAGACAGACAGACAGACAGACAGACAGACAGACAGACAGACAGACAGACAGATAGATAGATAGATAGATAGATAGATAGATAGATAGATAGATAGATAGATAGATAGATAGATAGATAGATAGATAGATAGATAGATAGATAGATAGATAGATAAAAACAACAGACAGACAAACGGATAGATGGACAGATGGATAGATAGATATCTTAAAATGACACGGACGGATGGACAGGCAGACAAACAGACAGACAGATAGATGGACAGATGGATAGATAGATATCTAAAAACGACAGACAGACGGATCGATGGACAGACAGACAGACGACAGACGGATAGATGGATGGACAGAGGGATAGATGGACAGATGGATATTTAAAAATGACGGACGGACGGACAGACAGACAGATAGATAGATAGATAAAAATGACAGACAGACAGACAGACGGATAGATGGATAGATAGATATCTAAAAACGAAAGACAGACGGACGGACGGACAGACAGACAGACAGACAGACGGATAGATGGACAGATGGATAGATAGATAGATATCTAAAAACGACAGACAGACGGACGGACGGACAGGCAGACAAACAGATAGATGGACAGATGGATAGATAGATATATAAAAACGACGGACGGACAGGCGGATAGATAGATAGATAGATAGATAGATAGATAGATAGATAGATAGATAGATAGATAGATAGATAGATAGATAGATAGATAGATAGATAGATAGATAGATAGATAGATAGATAGATAGATAGATAGATAGATAGATAGATAGATAGATAGATAGATAGATAGATAGATAGATAGATATCTTAAAACGACAGACGGACGGACGGGCAGACGGGCAGATAGATGATAGATAGATAGATGATAGATAGATGATAGATAGATAGATAGATAGATAGATAGATAGATAGATAGATAGATAGATAGATAGATAGATAGATAGATAGATAGATAGATAGATAGATAGATAGATAGATAGATAGATAGATAGATAGATAGATAGATAGATAATCACAGACATTTGGGAGGGATTACATTTCTCAGAGGACCGTTGAGTTTGCTGAAGAACAGCAGGTAATTTGGCCTGGAATTTGTACTGAGGTTGTGTGAGGAAAACACACACATGGCAGATTTGGACAGGATTAAAATCACAAAGTAACATGAATGATGAATTTCTCTAACATCCTCCATGAAAACTAGTCCCGTCCGAATAGGGATTATGGCAGATTACTAAAACTTTAGTGTTGTGTTTTAAAGTCATTCTTCTCCATCAAAATGAAGCAAAAACAAATTAATTCCATGCCTGTCACATTACCCCTAACTACTAAAACATAAGGCCATTGAGCAATACATGAAATAATTAGATGATCAAGATGAGTGTCACCTTGGTTAGGCGTTAATTAAAATGAAAAATGTTTGGGTTCGGGAGCTGCTGCGGGTTACAGCTCTATCTGTCTCATTATCTGTGTTTAATATGCTAACGGACAACATGGGAAGAATGACTAAGCTTTTCAACAAGAACTCAGTTGTCAGACTATAATACTGTCCCTGCCTGACTACGGCCCATGTCGAAATTGGAGCTTCATTTCCTCCCTCTTGAGCGACATTAATTCCTGCGCTTCGAACAGCACGTCTCTCCCGACGAGATGATAGATTTTTACACCTCTTTTTAGAACAGTGGCAGAGCGGAGCAGTCAATAGATGTCCTAAAGGCACACCGGAGATAAGCTCTCTGAGATAAGCAATCTTTCTTATATACAGACTACACCAAACATAAAAGGTGTCGGTAGTTTTTAAACAAATCTCAAAGTGGTGCCAGTGTTGAAGACGACAATTTGGATGGAGGGAAAATGCACTTTACAGCCATTACAGAATTACAGCTAATTACAGTCATTCTTAATTAAATTGAAAAAAAAAAATTGGTAACACTTAATCTTAAGGTGGCGTAGTTACACGTTACTATATGTACTTACTCCAGTATGTAGTATGCATGATTAAAAGTAACTAAAACCTAACCCTAACCGTAACTCAATAGTAAATACATAGTTAATTACTATTACTACTTATTTGAGTGAGTACAATGTAACTACGTCACCTTAACCTTTTCACATATAAGTTTAAAATATTCTAGCTGACCCCTGAGCATGAGTTTTTTTAAGGCACCATTATTTTACAACGCATCACGTCATTATTTCCATTGCGACGCGTCATGCTTGTCACATGACACACCACAACCACAATAGCGCTGTAGAGTTTTGTTTTTCCTTTTTCATTCAAAATATTCACAAACTTGCTAGCTATGTCATCAACTACCTGATATTCCGATTCTCAAATACATGTAAGTGAATGTGTTTTATCGGTTAAAAACCTTTATAATGATAAATTTAGCTGATCTATAAAACGTGATAGGTGCCGCCATGTTAGTTCACACCACAATCAAAGACTAGATCAAGGAGAGCATGGTGCCGGTGCACTTAGTGCGTGCCCGAATCCACTTTTGCTAGATTAATGACAGAAAATATGGTCTGCATGCCAGGCGCATGGTCCAAAACAGTTGTACCTAGTCTGTTAATGACAGTCAGTTTAAATACATGTGTGTATTGCCACGATTGGTAAATAAGTAGCCAATTTCAATCATCATTACTGCATATAGGTAATTCTGATACATGCAATGACTATCCATTATGACATGTAGGCATTTTTGTCTTTATGTACACAATAAAATTGGTATTAATTGTTTACATTTCTTTAAAAAATGACAATTTCAAAGTTGAGACTTTGTTTCATATAAAAAATAACTTGCTCTAACCTGTCTGTCGGCGTGTTGTCAGTGTCCTCTTTGCGCCGCAATGTATTTTCTCTACGTGAGAATGTGTGTATAGTGTGAGAGCGCCATGGCTTGTCGGACATAGCAACAGTAACTAAAGGGGGCGGGTCTTTGCGAACGGTCAATTTATAAGGATTTAAAAGGATTGTTATTTCCGCTTCCATAGACATCAGTGTGTATTTTACACACTGTAAAAGTATTGTTTTGCTAGTACTTATGAGTACTTAAATGTCTGCAAACTAAAAAAAAAAAATGATGTGCTTGAAAACACTGAATAGTTGTTCTTCGTACCTCGCTTGATACATCTGAGATGATTTGACAGACGCCAGATCTTCTAATCGTGATAACTGAACTCTGACTAATTTGGTTCTTCAAATGAATTTGTGGATTGGATTAAAATCTCTGGATTAAATTGCCTGAAATTACTGCGCATTCTTGTGTTCCTTGAAGATGGCAGATGCATCGATACTCAAAACCGCAAGACAGCAACGTAGTGACATCATATAATTAAAACACCAGACGAAAAAATGTGACATTTGAAAAAATCTGGACCTTTATAAGGAAACAGCCAAGCAAACAAAATGACATAAAAGTTATAATAGATAAATTAAATGTGCACTGTTTTTTTTTTTTTTTTTTTTTACATGGTTCCCAATCATTTATATTAACGATTTCTAATATTTGTACAGGCTTTACATTTTTATTTAAATGTTGTAATTGGCAATTCATTTAATTTTAGCTTTGAAGCAGATTTGTTATGTGACAGCAATAATATACTAAAAACATATCTATCTGCTAAAGTTTCTTAAGGGTCCAGATCAAGTTATCTGCATCAAGCCTCTCCCATAATAACTGTCAACACCACTGATCTTTATGAATATGATGTTCAAATTAATGTTTATATTATTATTAATATAATTATTGCCCCTGGTTCAGTAAGGAACTCTTGTAATAAAGTGGCAGTGGTTGAGACAGTTTTTAAGTATCAACGCCGCTTAAAAAGATGCAATTAAATCCTGTTCACATGAAACAAGGCTTTCAATTTGGCTGAATAAAACAAAAAAATGGCACTTGGTGACAGTAGTGCCACATAAATTATATATGTTACCTTTCACCTTTAACTGCAATATTGCAGTATAGTGAGAGAATTCCCCAAGTGTCTCTCTAGTCACTAATATCCTGAAATATTTTCAGAAATGTTTACTCTTTTTGTGCTTTATTGTGCTTTGTTTACCTTGGTAATGCTGTTGTGCTGAACCCCCTGAGGGCCACCGTAGTTCTTGTCTTAAAAGGCCAAAGTCAATTGGCAGAATGAAACAATTAGCTTCAAAATGAGGGCTGCTGAAATGGGTTTAAGCGGCAAAGACCGGGCTGGCGTCAAACAACGTAAGCCTCACTTGGGATATTTAGAGATTTCGCATCAGGCAGTGGAAATAAGTGCCTTACTCAGCGCGAAGGTCACACAGTGAGGAATTCTGGCAAAAAACTACAGCACACAACAGCTGAAAACTTCTGAGGCAGAATAATTGTAATATTGCAGAAGAATTTGCCAAGTTCTCTCATATGACTGACAGACCGCAGTTTGATTTTGTGAGCATTGTGAGTGTTAAACTAGGCAGAAAGCGAAAAATACAAACAGACGTGAACTCGCTCTCAAATATCTGAATCAGAAATGAGTTTCTACAGTTTCTACAACAGTTTCTGAAAAATAACGAACCAAAACATCATAATTTTCTGTGTTTGCCCCCTATTTATGTTTAACTTGCTCCTACCTGACCTACAATTAATCAAAGCCCCCTGCCCCCAATTGAGTTATGTGCAATTACTTTCCCAATTATTAAGTGTTTACAGGGAGCTTTAAATGTATACTGATGAAAACATAATTAAGCATTTATGTGATTATCAATTTATATGCTTGGATGGTTCTGCGGGCCAACACTGGAAAATCTTCTTAGCGAACTGAAAGACTGAAAATCTATTTTCTATATAGCCACAAAAACATCATTAATATTATAAATATTCTTGTTAAGCAGTGCACGTTTGATGCAACGTGTGCTTTTCTTCCTTCAGCTACTAAGACAAACTCAAGCAATTATAACATTATTTTAATTGTATTTAGGAACTGCATAACTCATGAGTGTCTACATACAAATATACGCTTATGTCTACACCTCAGCAGTGATTTATGGCCGACTGTGCCTTTCTTGCAAAAACTGATGTATATAACTTATCAATGTCCTCCGAAGCATCGCAGAGCTGCAAGTCTTTGGAATACAAAGTGAGTAGTATACAGCAAAAGCTCATAGCCCACAGACATGAGCCCAGACACTTCATCTAACTGTGTCCTTTAGCCTGTCATTCCCACTGTATGCAATAATCAGCCCCATCGTAATAAATTAGTGCTCATGCACTGCCTGGGCTTTATTAGAATCCGTTGTTTTGTGCATAAACCTCGACTTACAGAGGAGGACCTTGTAAAACTCTGTTCATCGGGTGGGTCACCTTGCTATTTTTATTCCTCGGTACACTCTCACCGCCTCAGTCTTATTATGTCTTCCACTCTTGCACTCTCTTCTATCCATAGTTTTTCATGTTATTCGTGTTATACAGACCATTTTCATGTCTTTAACATATAGTTTAAAGGGACAGTTCACCAAAAAAAGAAAAATTCTGTCATTGTTTATTCACCAAACCGTTTTGGTTAGCACTGACTTCCATTGTATGGGGGAAAAAAGACAGTTTTTTATGTTCCACAGAATAAAGAAAGTAATACAGATTTTGTTAACTTGAGGGTGAGTGAATGATGCCAGAGTTTTCATTTTTTGGGGTGAAACATCCCTTTAATAATCAGGCATAATATTATGACCACCTTACTAATATTGTGTTCGTCCCCCTTTTGCTGGCAAAACGGCCCTGCCCCGTTGAGGCATGGACTCCACTAGACCCCTGAAGGTGTGCTGTGGTATCTGGCACCAAGATGTTAGCAGCAGATCCTTTAAGTCTTGTAAGTTGTGTGGTGGGGCTTCCATGGATCGGACTTGTTTGTTCAGCACATCCCACAGATGCTCGATTGGATTGAGATCTGGGGAATTTGGAGGCCAAGTCAACATCTCAAACTCGTTGTTGTGCTCCTCAAACCATTCCTGAACCATTTTTGCTTTGTGGCAGGGCACATTATCCTGCTGAAAGAGGCCACAGCCACCAGGGAATACTGTTTCCATGAAAGGGTGTACATGGTCTGCAACAGTGCTTAGGTTAGGTTAGGTGGTACGTGTCAAAGTAACATCCACATGGATGGCAGGACCCAAGTTTCCCTGCAGAACATTTCCCAAAGCATCACACTGTCTCCGCCGGCTTGCCTTCTTCCCATATTTAGTGCATCCTGGTGCCATGTGTTCCCCAGTTAAGCAACGCACCCGGCCATCCACTTGATGTAAAATAAAACGTGATTCATCAGACTAGGCCACCTTCTTCCATTTCTCCGTGGTCCAGTTCTGATGCTCACATGTCCACGGTTGGCGCTTTCGGTGGTGGACAGGGGTCAGCATGGGCACCCTGACGGGTCTGTGGCTATGCAGCCCCATACACAACAAACTGCGATGCACTGTGTATTCACCTTTCTATCAGAACCAGCATTAACTTCTTGAGCAATTTGAGCAACAGTAGCTCGTCTGTTTGATCGGACCACACGGGCCAACCTTCGCTCCCCACGTGCATCAATGAGCCTTGGCCACCCATGACCCTGTCGCCGGTTCACCACTGTTCCTTCCTTGCATCACTTTTGATAGATACTGCCCACTGCAGACCGTGAACCCCCCACAAGAGCTGAAGTTTTTGAGATGCTCTGACCCAGTCGTCTAGCCATCACAATTTGGCCCTTGTCAAACTCACTCAAATCCTTACGCTTGCCCATTTTTCCTGCATCTAACACATCAACTTTGAGGACAAAATGTTTACTTGCTGCATGAAGAGATAAACAGTGTTATCCACTTTACCTGTCATAATGTTATGCCTGATCGGTGTACATTTATATATGTCCCCAATATCACTTTACATTCTGTTAATCTTTTGCAGATCACATTACTATTATAATTTTTTAAATACCAAAATAGCCAAAAGCCAATTAATTTCTAACATCATCCACAGTCAGTTAGCCTAGAAATCTAGACGCACCCTAGCGGCAGCAAATCTAATTTGCAGCCAGGGAGTCTAGCAACTCTCCGTTGGCTTGCGAGCTGGAAAAACCAAACTCTGGTCAGGCCAATCACATCGTGTATAGAGTCGGTGGGCGGGCTTAACATAATGACGGCAGAGTTGCGGCGGTTCTGCATGGTACTTGTTAACAAAGAAGCTGGCGAACGGCGGTCTTTCGAATCGTCTTTGGCCGCAACTATGGAAGACTTGGAGTTAAGCTTTTCTTTGAGAAAAGAACAAAGAACGGCACTAAAGTCAATCTTAAAAAAGGAAGATGTGTTCGGAGTTTTGCCGACCGGATACAGCGACAGTTTAATCTATCAACTAGTTCCTCTTCACCTTCTTCGTTGCTCTGGTTGGTTGTAGCGCTATCCTTTTGCGTGCAGAGGGAATTTGAAAGACAACCGTTTATCCCGCCCCTCGGATTGAGCCCTGCCAATGGTGAGTTCCCAGACCCAACATCTTGATGTGGGTCTGGCTTGTCAGGCTACAGGAAGTGACTATTTTTGGTTTAAAAACAACAGCACAATTATATAAATCAATATGATAATACTGTAAAAAATGTAAGATGGTTAAATGTCAGGCTTGTCAGGCTACAGGAAGTGACTATTTTTGGTTTAAAAACAACAGCACAATTATATAAATCAATATGTTAATACTGTAAAAAATGTAAGATGGTTAAATGTCAAAATGAACATATTCTCAATCTGTCACTTTCAATGGCTAATTGTAGTGCTTTATTTAATCAAGTTATAATTAATAATACAGTTTATGATAACACATATCTGAAAGTGTGGTATATGCTTTTCTGGAACTACGTTCTTATATTACAAAAGCATATTCATTTTCAAATCACAGTTCAAAAGGTTACTGCAAAACAGAAATGACCCTTCTATTATTTCCTGTTCTCTCATATATATTATAATACAGCTATACGCCAGTCACACACACACACACACACACACACACACACACACACACACACACACAGGAATGGTAAGAATATTAAGTGCATGAGACTTTTGTGGAAACCAGTCAGAATACAGATCAGCGTGGATACCATATGCCCAAGGGATCAAAGCCTTCTGGCTGCATCTACCTGACACCCTCTTTACCCAGACCAAGACAAACATTTACAGCGATACCACATTCCGTTTTCATCCTAGTCTCTTCCATCTCTTGCCCTTCCTGTGTCTTTCAGTTCTCCTGTTCTCCTCATTACGTACACACATCCCCCGTCATCTTTCTTTGTGCCCGTAGTATGGAAAGAGCTGTACGGGAACAGGTGTATGATTGCCTAGCAAGAGTCAGAGCCACAATCGCCCTGTTCCCATATCAACCTTGTAGTTCGTCAATAATGATAGCGACTCTGTCCAAATATGATATGATCTGTGATTCTGACTCTGACTTTTTTCTTTTGATTAGTCTGGCTAAAATAGGAAAAAAAGCACACAAGGACCGGTTCTTTGGATTATCAAAGCAATGCAAATACATGAGTCTGATCTATTATGCAGCTTAATCGCTGGCTGACTCATTTGCATAATGACAATATATATCTTCACTATGGAGGACAAAGGGAGGCTCTTTGAACATAAATAGACCTGCAGAAAAGATCCTAAAGGCATTCTATTATGTTGAATTTCTGATATGCAGAACGGTTTTGAACTTTGTAACTTTTTAAAAATGAATATTTCTTTCATGTAACACAGGGAACTGTTCAAAGAGTACACTTACCAAGTGTCTTGGCGTGAGTACGGCAATCCATCTGAAGCCACTTTTTGAATGTCTATAATAAATCATGTAATGTCTTTAAATGTCCTTTATTTAATGGCTATGCAAATCATTTTAGTTTTAATTAATGTAATATAATTAATACATTTTAATTTAATATTTGATATTATACTACGGGGCTGTTAAATGCGTGAATTGATTGGTTGACCAACGCTCAGTTGTGCAAATATTTTCAGGGAAATGCACAGCTAAAGTAGTTCCAGACAGGTCTTGACCTGACCGCATTACAGTTCCATATCACTTCGCCAAATGATTTCAGTTATTTCAAATGTTTTTACAGACTACAACAGCAAAATAACCAAAACTCACGACGACACTGACCAAGCAAATAAATATAGTAAACCAAAGGATAATTACGACAAATTATTTACCACAAAATTACGTTTTATTATGTACGGAAATCACACTCTCTTTCTCCCACTCAAACGCACACACATACAGAACGGACACACACTCGCACAGAAGCGTGTTGTGATCGCTGCTCTGATGATTTTATCAGTAAAATAGTTTAACAACTTAAAAGCTACATGACATTTCTCACTAGCGAGGTAATAACGGCACTGTTCTTTTAGTTTTGTATTAGCAGACGCAGTTGCCGTACACTGTTGAGGAGGACGCACAGACTGAGGTAATTCACATACGCTCTCTCTCTTTCTAATAACTCACTGTATTAATAACTGCATTAGTATGCTATCAGCGGCTCAAGCCTCCGTTACTAGCTCTAAAATGACATTTTGGAATTAGCAACGGAGGCTTGGGTTTAGATGCGTAAAAAATTAGCCCTGCACACAAGAGCATTTTAAGGACAAAACCTGACAAATGTCTTGAAATAAATCATCTGAACAATGTTTTGGTGTGTGGTAACCATAGTATAAGTGGAATAATTGACTCAGGGACGTTGAATAATTGAAAAATTATGCACTATTTTTCTAATAATTCAATTCCGCTTATACTATAGTTACCACACACCAAAACGTCACTTAACCTATTTTAACATGCTGTGGAGCAACAGTGACAGTGATTTCTATGTCTTTTTAAAATTAAACTATTTTTAAGTAAAGTGGTGTCACGCCTGCCAGCTGGAGTGCCTATGACAAGCACCAGAGGGCACTCCTTCCGTCTTTGTTATCTCATCATGGACTGCATTTCCCATAACCCATTGTCCGGATTCATAATTGTTTGATCATTCCACCTGTGTGTCATTACCCTTGTTAACGCTGTCTATATAATGCCGCGTTCCAGGCAACCTGTAACCTGTGTTTTTCCAACCTTCTACCCGTGAAAGTGCACTGGAACGGCAGTCAAACCTGTGACTTCCCACCTGTGACCCGTACTAGATCGATGTACTCCCAGTTACAAGCTCTGACGTCACATAGCCCGTGATGAAACAATAATGACAGCCCCAAACGGATGAGGTGTTTATGAAACAAATATACAAATAACGTTAAAGCAGCACTAGGTAGGTTTTGCTCTCGGGGTCCCCCTACAGTTGGGAAACAGTATTGTCCTCTACTACGGTCGTAAACTGTCATCCTACATCAGGGGATGCATCGCACGTGCATTTGTTGACATGACAACTATGATAGCCCTGAACACTGCAGGAGTTCACATGCAGGTGTTCTGCTTGCGTCGCGTGTGAAATGTCTTCATCCCAGATACAGTGGCATATGTTTCAGCATGTCATATAAATATAATTTCATGGGTTTTAGTTTTTTCAAACGCCAAATGATCACGATGCTCACGTTTACAAGCCAGCGTCATTATAGTAGCCTAGTCTATTGGTTCCCGTTTTACAGAATCTATGATACTTCAATTCAATGTTTGAGTGGTAGGTAATAACCATATATCGTCAATATTACAATATCAAGCTACCATAGATGAATCTGCAAATTTGAAAAATCGATTTGCATTATAGCTTGAGACAAGACAAATAAACCAATATCACAGACATGTTAGGTATCCTAAAATATGATTTTGTATGTTTTATCATATGTATTTACTTGCAAGAATGTAGCCCCTCCTCCTCCAGCTCACGTCAACGAGCAAACGCTGGCCCAATGTTGATCCTCGTCCTGCCTTTAATCCCATCACTTTCTCGTTTCCTCTTTTTGCTTTCCTCCGACAAAACCTTTGCTTTCTTATTTTTCTGTGCTGCTTCGGCCATGACTATAACATTCGGCAAACAAATGATAGTTTGGCTCGCACGTCCGAATTTAAGGAAGTGGGGGTGGTGGTGGAAGTGACGTATATGCCGTAAAGCAGTCGAATTTTGTAGTTCTTTTTTTTCTCGGGTTACTACCCGAAACCCGAAGTTTAAAAGTACGATTAAAAACGATACAGACCCCGTCAGGCTATGGCAGACGTGTCATTCAACCTATTGTAAGTCGATGTATCATCACAAGAGGTTTGAAAATATATTATAAAGGCTGAAAAGTTACCTAGTGCTGCTTTAAATAAAAGGTATAACAGCTTCTCTTGCTTTCTCTATGCGCCATTTTTTCTCCTCCGTTTCCCTCAAAGTAGCAAGGAGTAAGCGCCTTTGGCGATAGAAATGATTGTAAATGAGCATAAGCCCCGTACGGTCCGCCATGCTTTGTTTACATCTAGCTACCACAATTCCTTGCACTCAGGCAGTTTGGCATGACTTTGCCTGAAACGCTACAAAGTCGTGAGTCGTGGTTTGAAGTTGTAATTAACGGGCTTAAAAACAACTTGATCTCACAGAATTCCGTGAAATGAACACGGGCCCCTTAACTCAAAATCCATGGCAGTTTCACGGAATCGCCGAAAATTCCGTGATGGGTCCACAGAAGTGATGCCAATGTAAGTCAATGACAGTATACAGACGTGTTGGGCATGGTTATCATCATGAAACTATGATTTTGCCATTATGACATGGAGTGTGATTCTCGATTTAATCAGCCAGCATAATTTTATTTACAATTATTTTCATTTTTTTTTATTTACAGTATTCAGACACGTTTTAAACACGTAACCCAATCCCTTCCCTAAACCTACCCATTTGTGTATTATAAAAACAGGATATAACAGGCAGATACGACTGCAGGTACAATTTATTCAAAAAGTACAAATATTCCAAGTGTTCCGAGGCCAAACGATTAATTTGTGTGAAGAAAATCCCCAAAAACGATCAGCAGCGCCGAGTCCATTCGCCAAAGATCAAAAACACATTTCAAATTTTACCGCCGGAAGAAACATTACGTCAGCTTTGACAGCATTGGCTGTCGTATGTCTCGTGACCAATTGCGTCATTACGTCGGCTTTGATTGTAAAATGCCATTGTCTCTCGTGTGTCTCGTGACAGTTTGCGTCATGCTAAAGAGGTGTGTGTATTATTTGAAATGAGATATGAATGAGTGTGTTCACAGAGCGGCGGGATCATCATTTTAGCGATTAAAACATTAAGATCAACTCTGTTCTTTACATAAAGACATCGTGACTTCAGAAGACTTGGAATGCAACATGAGTTAATACTTTTATACTGTTTTTGGTCAGTTTTTGCAATAAATTCCTGTGACTGTACTTGTATTTGCCTGTTATGTGTTTTATATTGTGAGAGTGGGTAGGTTTTAGGGATGGCTCGATACCACAATTTTGGCTTCGGTACGGTACCACAATCTAATACCGAAGTACCGATATTAAATCGATACCATACAGGGTCTGAATTTTGATGCGGGTATTGCGCATAATTTTACTCACTCTCGCAAGTTTTGGGTTTATGAAGCGGGAAATTACCGCAAATGTTTATTATTAAATTAATCAACAAAGATTATCCCATTAATCAGTCATTTGGAAACTTTTTTGTAAGTAATTTCAGCATTACTGCGCGTCTCCATTCTCTCAAAATGAGCAAATTGCTTCTGGCTTCAAAAGACATCATGCATGGACTATAAAAGCAGTCTGCACGCTCAGATTCAACACTTTCGCTTCCGTTGCGGGACAGCTGACGGAAATCACTGCCCACGTCTTTTTAAACCTCGCCAATTTGAACATGCAAGCGATTTTATAGCATTTCGTAATACATATGGGATGAGAGCTCTTTGAGAGAGAGCTTTCTTTGCGCTCATGCCAACAACAAACACACACACACAGGCCTAAAGAGCTCAGGCCTAAAGAGCTTGCGCATTCCAAATTAAATTGTTTTTCCTCAGTCAAATACACACAAAATTATGTCAAAAATGTCAATCTTTAGTGAGTAGTCACATAAACAGAGTTGGGTATGTCTTTCGCGGATGTAAACAGTGCAATAGTATGCGTGCAAATATTAGGTCTAAAGTAACGTCACTGGTTGAAAGGAACGCTGGAGATTTCATTATATTTAAACGATACGATCTTATGTATGTGCGTTAATCAGTGTTAAAAGAAAAATGTCTAAATTAGATCGTTAGAATTATGCACTCACCTGTCGATCTCATAATGTCTTACAAGTCAGGAATTAAGTGACCGATGCTTGGCAAGGTTTGATGGTTCTTCAGCAGTTTTATAAGTTAAGTAATTCCAAGTTTCACGTCTACTCCTCTCTTTTTTTAATGAGTTTTGTGCGTGTTGAGTGAGATTCAACTGCTGTATTCATCTTGTTCTGTTGCCACATTTGCCGGTTTCACGTCAGTTTGGGTAGCGCGCTGCCACCTAGCGGTGAACTTCGGAACAGCAGCATATACCGAAATGAGCAAAATCATGATATCGTACCGTTTGAAATAAAATATATACCGGTATTTTTTCAGTACCGGTATACCGCGCATCCCTAGTAGGTTTAGGGTAGGAGTGGAGTTAGTTGCTCCAAAATATAAAAGTAGCCTATAAATATTCATTAAATCATGTCTACGTTTTACTGTCATTGACTTGCATAGGAATCACTTCCGTGGACCCATCACGGAATTTTTCGGCGATTCCGTGAAACTGCCACGGATTTTGAGTTAAGGGGCCATTTCACGGAATTCTGTGAGACCAGGTAGCTCAAAAACCTGCTTGGAACGCAGCATAAGCCCTGTGTATTCACTCAGTTATTGCGAAGTCTTGTATTTGTCACACTGCATTTCTGAGCACTCTCTCTGGTTTCCCCATGTAATGGTTCTGCCTGTTTTCCTGGATTTCCCTGACTTCTGCCCTATTATTGTTTGGTTTGTTTGCCCTGTGGTTTTGACCATTCGTCTGTATTTTGGACTACGATTCTGGATTAACCTAATAAACGACTGCATTTGGATCCTCAACCTGTGTGTGTCAGAGCGCTCAGAAATGCAATGCGAAATGCAAAGTGGTCTTTATTCAATCTCGACAAACTATACATCAATTGTTTTGTTATAAATATCTTATAGTTTAATTTCAATAATTTCTTAGTTTTTGTCAGTAGGTATGCAAAATGAAAAAGAGTCCGGGCTTTAATATGAAATATGATGTATTACATGTAATATAATGTATTAACATATTTAAATATGAATTAATATTTAAAGCAGTACTAGGTAACTTTTCAACCTTTATAATATATTTTCAAACCTCTTGTGATGATACATCGACTTACAATAGGTTGAATGACACGTCTGCCATAGCCTGACGGGGTCTGTATCGTTTTTAATCGTACTTTTAAACTTCGGGTTTCGGGTAGTAACCCGAGAAAAAAAAGGACTACAAAATTCGACTGCTTTACGGCATATACGTCACTTCCACCACCACCCCCACTTCCTTAAATTCGGACGTGCGAGCCAAACTATCATTTGTTTGCCGAATGTTTTAGTCATGGCCGAAGCAGCACAGAAAAATAAGAAAGCAAAGGTTTTGTCGGAGGAAAGCAAAAAGAGGAAACGAGAGTGATGGGATTAAAGGCAGGACGAGGATCAACATTGGGCCAGCGTTTGCTCGTTGACGTGAGCTGGAGGAGGAGGGGCTACATTCTTGCAAGTAAATACGTAAGACGTAAAAAATCATATTTTAGGATACCTAACATGTCTGTGATATTGGTTTATTTGTCGTGCCTCAAGCTATAATGCAAATCGATTTTTCAAATTTGCAGATTCATCTAGGGTAGCTTGATATTATAATATTGAAGATGTATGGTTATTACCTACCACTCAAACATTGAATTGAAGTATCATATAGATTCTGTAAAACAGTAACCAATAGACTAGGCTACTATAATGACGCTGGCTTGTAAACGTGAGCATGGCGATCATTTGGCGTTTGAAAAAAATAAAACCCATGAAATTATATTCATATGAAATGCTGAAACATATGCCACTGTACCTGGGATGAAGACATTTCACACGCGACGCAAGCAGAACACCTGAATGTGAACTCCATAGACATGTGAACTCCTCCTGCAGTGTTCAGGGCTATCATAGTTGTCATGTCAACAAATGTGCGTGCGAAGCATCCACTGATGTAGGATGACAGTTTACGACCGTAGTAGAGGACAATACTGTTTCCCAACTGTAGGGGGACCCCGAGAGCAAAACCTACCTAGTGCTGCTTTAAAGGGTAACTAAACCCTAAACCAACTTTTTTTAGTTAATGATCTGTAATAATGGGGCTTTATTAATGCTGTTCATTGATTCGAGTAAATGTTTTGACATTTGAGTATAAAGTGTTTTAATTCTATAAAATATGGTGTAAAACCGCCAAAGTGCTGCCCTCTTAAGGTTGAACGGTGGCTACTGCAGTTGAATTTTCCTATTGGACGTTGTGGTACATCGTGACGTAGGATGGTACCTCCAACGGCTCACTATCCGCGCCCCTAGCGCGAGCTCACCACGCCCTCAGAAATGTTTCCCCCAATCACACGATGAGAACGGCTTTACTCCAGTATGAACTGTCATGTTACATGAAGTAAACATTATGAATGAAACTCACTTGACACTTGCTTTAACATTGTATTGAAGGAAATACGGTTAAATAATGCAGTTGTCAGTACACGTCAGGCTTTTCTTGCGATATTATTGCCGCCCGTCATGTGTAACGTACAGATAATTTTCATACATGAGACACACTTTCAAACCCTGACACGCAAGTGGTTGCTGCGGACGCAGATAGATTAGGTCAGTTCTCTTGCGCGGCTGCTTCACTGGCATCGTCGGCATCGGGAGTTAACGCAGTTTGAGCAGCGGCTCGCATTGATAAGGCTCCGGGTTTATGTCTACAGACAATCCACCCTCCTCCACTTCAGGTGAAGGTAGGAGAAATGACCGCTCTGTTGCAAAGCTGGCGTCACTCCAGTCATTCTCCATCTTTGCGACTCGCGAGTCAGACAGCTGTCAATCAACCCGTTACTGCGGGTCTTAGGTGCACACCCTCCGCTCAGCCGCGCCCTCGGTTCGTCCCCTCTGTGTCCGCCGGGCTCTGCCCACTTTTCCAGCATTTTTTGAAAATTGCCAGTGGGTGGAGTTAAGCTCTGAGCAGGGGTTTAGTTACCCTTTAATATCTAATGTAATTTATTATTTGTCAAGTGATTAAATTAATTTAGAAAAAATTAATTAAACATTTTGAACCATTTAACATGCCTTATTAAGACAAAATATGATGGGGATATGAAATGTATGACATAGTAGGAATGACCCTTATGGATTTCCTTGAGCAAGACAGCTCTATAATGACAATACACAGTGTAAATATATTTAAATAGTCTGAAGCCCACCAGGATTTGCCAAGACCACTTAAAAAAATCACCTTCACGATTTCGCTCACTCTTTTAACACAGATGAAACCAAACAGGGGAGAACATCCTGTTCAAATATAGAAATAAAGTACTCACCTTTCCTGATGCTGATGCTCCCTGGTCCAGAGAGAGGCTGTGAGAGAGAAGTAAATATGAAGAAATCAATACCAGATACATGCTCTACAACCTTTTCATGACTCCACAAATAGATGTAGAATTATACAGAGACGCTGACACACCTGCCATGTATGAAACTGATCTAGTTTCTGGTTTTAGATTTATATGCTTTTCTCAGATCTAAGGGAGATTGAAGTTTGAGGCTTTTGAAATATCTATCTAAACATCAAAGGATCCTGAACAATAAATGTATCATGGTTTCCACAAAAATATTAAGCAGCACAACTTTTTTTAACGTTGAAAATAATAATAATAACAAATGTTTCTTGAGCAGCAAAACAGCATATTCATGTGACACTGAAGACTGGAGTAATGATGCTGAAAATGAATAAATTACATTTTAAAGTGTATTCAAATATAGAAAACAGTTTGTTTAAATTGTAATAGTATTCACAATATTCATTCTTTTACTGTATTTTTTATTAAATAAATGCAGCCTTGGTGAGCATTATATTATATTATATAACGAAGCTAAATGGTCAATCACTGTATTGTCAGATCAAATATGGTTATATAAACACTAAACTGTTTAATTGACCATTGTGCCAGAAAACCCTTTTTAAACATAGCCGTGCTAGTTTCATGTTCACTCTGCAGTCATATCAAGGATGGCAATTTATCAAATAGTCAATTTGGTCTGTAACAATGATAGGTGCAAACACTTCCCTGTGCCAGTTCTGTCCTTGGCTTTGACTTGAGTTTGCACCCCAGACCATCAGAAGCTTGATAATAAGCCTTTCTATAAAATGCCACCTTGCATTTTTCCCCTGGCATGAGAGCAGAGCACCCGGCTCACTTCATCAGCTAACCTCCATTAAAGAAAAGGTCCAGAGAGCTGGCACAAGACACACCTGAGCTGCTTTATGACCCTGATAGTGTGCTGCGCGCTCACACGCGCACACACACACAGAGGTTCATATTCTCCAAACAGGTCGTGAAAGACCAGCAGTGTCTGGAATAATCCCATGAACAGATTCTTTACAGTTTACAAGTCCTCTAAGGGCGAGTGGAAAGATGCTGATATTCAGAACAAAATAATTAAAACTCAGTGTAATCTGCTCTTCATACAATAAATTAAACTAAGCCTGGAAGCTTCACCTCAGTCCTAATTGAATTACTTTGGCTGAACTGTACAGTACATTATTAAGTCACGCCACCAAGATGTGATTTGTGCTATATTTCAGAACAAATGAACAAATCAGCAGCCATTTGTCAGTATTAGTTTGCATATTGCTTAATTACAAGACATGCAAACACTTCTAGAAATGCATAATAGGCCAAAGATAACTCATGAACCTGTATTAAAAAATATAATTTCCTCAGGCTTGTCGGTTACGGTACTGCAGCATTTGGTAGCTTCACATGGAGGATCCCTGGAGGATGTTGGAGACCATCAAATCTGTCTGTAAATGACATGCCAAGACCTTGTGAATCCAGGTAGAGACCTTGGATGATTTAATTTTTATAATTTAGTTTTTAACACAATAACACACTAGTAGACCAGCAGTGCAGTCTGACAAACTAGTTTTAGCACAACCCAAATTCATATATCAATATTTTTCAGCCTTTTGGCATGCTTTCAACATGTCTAACTTATTTATTTGTTGAAATATAGGATAATTTAAACAATACAATAAATAATTCCAGCCAAAATGTTTAATTATATATACATGCAAACATACATATATATTAGGGCTGTCAAAAATAACATTAATATTTTCTGCTTAACACATTAGAAATAGAAATTAACAATTGCCAATTAGCAATTGGTTGGCGAACATTCTAAGTTGTGCAATTATTTTCAGGGAAACGCACAGCTAAAGTAGTTCCAGACAGGTCTTGACCGCATTACCACCTCAGGTGTGCATTATTTTTCTAATAATTCAATAGCCCATCATCAATTATTCCTTACGCATATTACTAGGATATTGGCTGTTTATTAGTACTTATAAAGCACATATTAATATCTTATTGCCAATGACTATATTCTACATCCCTTAATCCTACCCAGTACCTAAACTTAACAACTACCTTACTAACTAATAATAAGCAGTAAATAAGAGTTTATTGAGGAAAAAGTCGTAGTTAATATTGAGAGGTGGACCCTAATCGATAGTGTGACTAAAAATATAGATACCAGGGCCCATATTCTTAATGCTTCTAAGAATTATCTCAGAAAGCTCCTAATTTATCTTTAAAATTTTTACGTAGGAGTCTTAGCTTAAGAGTGATTCGGGACCAGTCTAAGAGCAACTCTGAGCAAGGAAAAGACAAAAACGTTCATCTTAGTGAGGAGGCGGGGCTGACCCCGTTGCAAGGTATGACACGTCTTTTGAAGACTGTGATTGGTTGGTTGTCCAAGAGGGAAAAAATAGGGCTTTTAAGTATAGGGTCTATTCTAAGCCTTTACTTTGAAATTAAAGGCGTAATGTTTACTGTTTTACCATACAGACCCAAATCAAGTCACTGCTGCATAGTTGCATTTTTCCAGTTGCCAAAAATGTTAATGTAGTTAATGTAGTGATTACTTCCATTTCTGCCGTTATGGCATGTCTCTTAAAAGTCCTCATCCGCACTCCTAACAATTTTGGACCTTAATGCTTTCTGAATTACTTGTTTCTTTACTAGGATCTTTTCTTTAATTTTAAGAGGATATGCCCACATTTCTAAAACAAATTGTTAGAATTTTGTCATAAGCAGCAACTCTTTGCACTAAGACAGTAGTCCCCAAACTTTTGTCCATGAAGCCCCCCCTCCTTACATATAAGAAAACCTGAGGACCAAAAAAAACATGCTAATTCACTCTCTACCAGAAGGTGGCGCTTATGGAACAGGAGCAATATAGCGTTTCCTTGGTTACCTCTGTAAACAAAGTAGCACCAGCGATGCGCTTATATATAAACACTATTTTAATAGGCATCACACGGAAGTAAGATTAAAAGAAAATGTTATTAAAACTTTTGTGAAGTAAGTCAGTTCCCTTCAGAAATGTATTCATAAAACCCTCCCAGCCCAATTTAATGTGCAGAATTTTCTTCCAATATTCCAAGAATCGCAACAGTGAGCTTGCTCTGCCGGGTACACTATTTTATCTGCTCTTCTCTTTGCATCCATCTTCAGCGTTCCCGTCTCTGTCCTCTGTTAACGTCCACACAGATTACATCTGGGGAAATGATTGCAATGAATTTTGTGTCCGGGACAGAGATCGGGCGAAATAAAACAAAAAACGGAACTGGCCGGTTCTGATTGATGGTCGGTAGATCGGTGCATCTCTACAACTGGCAACCCTTCACCTGAAGATCTAATGAGGAGAACATGCTACTGTGTGAGGGAAAGGGTTCAGAAGTGAGTGGAAGAATTCTGGATTTTTTTTAAATAAAGCAGTTTGAACTATACACACCTTTTCACTGCGTTATTATTGTATGCAGCAGCTACTGACCTTTTCATTTTTGCAGCACCTCTCACAGCTGGTGTGAGCAAGCTTTTGCGTCATACAAATGTGATCGGCAAGCTGAGAGACCACGTATAGGATCAAAGGAAGTAATTATCAACATTCTCGGAAAAGTGGCCGATCATTAGGAGCATTCCTAGAAACTACACCTATGAAAAGGTTATTTGTATCCATGTTTGACCCCGCAGCGAATGCTGGTGCCCCCTGAAGGGGACCCCATTGGGAACCACTGCACTAAGATTTTTCATAAATACAGGCCCAGATGTAGTTTCTTACTTATTGTGAAAATTATTGCACATAAAATAAACTGACAGCTCTTATTCAAACAGAGAGAGCTGATATTGACAGACAGAAATAACACTAGTGTTGGGGGGTAACACATTACAAGTAAAGTAACACGAGTTAAGTAATCAGATTCGTTTTTACAAGTAACTAGTAAAGTAACACATTACTTTTCAATTTACAACAAAATATCTGTAACTTTCTTCAAATAAGTAATGTGAGTAACTTAATTTTCCCATTTATTGACTGACAGCTCTCCTGTCCACATTGAGAGATATCGGGAGTACATTCAGAGATGTTGTGTGCTCTGTGTAAACATGATGGTTATTGTAGTTCTAGACTAAATGTGAGCTTGCATTTACTCATCTCACCTGCGCAAAAACAGATTCAGTATTCCTCAAAACGAATAAAAAACAGTGGAATGCCAACTCAGAATATTACACAATAATTATGTTTAAATACCACAAATATACTTTATGTACTCAATCTCACTTTATTAGCTAATGTCTTTGCTGCTAACCTTCGATGATCTTTATTTAGAAACTAATAAGTTAACTAAAAGCTTTCCCATCTATTCACATGACTCTTTCCTTATTTACTCACATTCCCATCACTCCTTCACACTCACCCTGTGACACTGCTGCTGGCAGAACTATCTGTGATCTGTGAGCTTGCGATCCACTTGGTCTCGCCCACTACGGTGCGGGCATGAGGCAGACGCCCGACATCCTTCACCGTCATCATCAGATGGTGTGAAGACTTCAGCACTCGTACAGCCTCATCGTGCGGGATGCCGAGGAAACTCCGTCCATTCACCTCCAGGATCTGATCCCCCACCTGTGGAAAAGACGGGGCAGAAACAGGAGAAGGTGGGTGGGCCGGTGGTGGCAGAGCAGGGTGGGAGGTAAAGGTGGGTAGTGATGAGGCCGGAGACGAGGCAGTCTGGACATCCAGAGGTCGAATATGGTAGAATGGTGTGGTCAGGTCAAATTTGTGGAACAATAGAGAAGGTTTTGATGAGATAAATGGAAAGTCAATTACACACCAATAGACAAACACATCTTAAATAGTCATGCCCACCTTAAAAAGAGAATACAAAAAGAGCACAAGTAAAAAAAATCCTTCTCTAAAATAGCTAAATTAGAGCATAAGACCATCAAAAGCCTATAGCATTGTTGCTATTGTTTAATAAAACTAAAGCTGTTAAAGATCAAGACGCAACATATATATAAAAGCTCTTATTCAACTTAAATAACTTAAACAATTTTTCTATTATGTTTTCAAATGTTTCCTAGGGAACTACCTGACATAAGTATAAGTTGGAGTACTAAAATGACAAAAAAGATATAATAAATAATACCAATGACAAATAAACATAATAAATATACTACTTAAACTAAATAAAAAAATTAAATTCAAAATATTAATAGATACTATAATAGTATATTAATAAAACTAAAATAATAATACTCTTTTTTCCAAATATGACCCCAATATGATGATTTCCTTGCAAGGGCCCCCTTCAAAAATATAAAGTCGCGAAATATTTAAACATAAAAAAAAAACATGATATTACAAGGACAATATGTCGTTTTGAAAATGTAAATAGTGACTATTAATAAAAATGTAAATATCTGACAAAAAAAAAGGATGAAACGATTAGAAAATACCAGAAAATAAAAATGATCTCATGATTTCCAACCAGCCTTTAGAAAGTTGCTGCCTCAAAAGTTGTAATTTCTGGTATTTTTAAGTATATCTGCCACTTTTGCTTTGACCAACGGAGAAAAAAAACCATTACAATAAATCACGCTACCAACGGTGATAAAATCTAATGATCGCTTAGCTCATTTCACATCAAACCGTGCAAATTATTATTATTGCTATACTTTGTTCTCAAATTGTCAATGTTAACAACATCAGCATTGCGTGACTATGTGTATTTAGTGTATATTAGCGTTACCTGTAGATTTCTGTACAGTCTAATCTTTTGCTTTTGACTACGGTGAATCTCCAGTTGTCACTGATGATTGTCATTTGACCTTTCTGCATTACAATCTGCTATCAAAATGATAAATTGTATTATTCCTGCTACTGTGAGAAAAGGCTATAATGATCTGCCACCTGAAGCATCCTCACATGTGATATAGCCTACAAGCCGGACTCCTTCTTTCTGTATACAGACGTGACGTATGCTTGAATTACATGCTTGAATTTCCCAAGGAAAGCTATAGTGCCACTCAAATTATAACACATTATTACAAGTTTACCGTCGTGAATCGAGTTAAGGTAAGGAGATAGTGTTGAACACTTGTTATGTACTAACACTGGTTATGTATGTTCAAAAATTGATTTTGGATCATTTTTAACCAAATAAAAAGTTACAGACTGCAGCTTTAAATACATAGAATAAATGGCATTCCAAATGCCTTTAACTATAGAAACTGGATTAAAAAACACTGGATAAAAAGAGAGAGAGAGAGAGAGAGAGAGAGAGAGAGAGGCGTTTTCCTCCTTATTTCAGTCCACCACATGACACTGAAATTAAAAGATTCAATTTAGATGGCAAGGCACGTAGTCCCGCTTTTACTGTAAATGTAATACATCAATCGCTTCATTTCTTAGTATTGGATGAGAAACTGAATTGTCCCCAAAAAACAGAGACATGCTGCAGCTTTAGTTCAGGCCTGTGTAACAAATGTAGTACATTTCTTCTGCATCGCTCTGACAGTCTCCCTAGCAAATCTCCTCATCTCATCTCATCCATTCATCCTCCCACTCGTTGATCTGCTCTTTATCTTTTTCCCATGCTCCCTCTGCTTGTCACTCATTTATATCATTCATTGTCTCTTCTTTTGCCAGTCCGACTCTGAGTAAAATATTTCTATTTGTGAAGCTCTTACTGTGGGATTAACTTGTCACAACAGCAAACCGGCTCCATTTCTCTTTATCTCACTCTCTTTCTGTTTCATCACTATCTTCGGTAACACTTCACAATAAGGTTTCATTAGTTAACATGAACTAATAATGAACTGCACTTATAAAGCATTTATTTATCTTTGTTAATGTTAATTTCAACATTTACTAATGCTTTATTAAAATCTTGTTAACATATGACAATCATAGTTAATGCACTGTGAACTAACATGAACAAAACCATGAACAGCTGTATTTTTATTAACTAACGTTAACAAAGATTAACTAATGCTGAACAGAGGTGTTGTTCATGGTTAGTTCATATTAACTAATGCATTAACTAATACAACCTTATTGTAAAGTGTTACCCTATCTTCTTCTCTCAGTTTCATCCCAGGTCTCCTTATAGATCAATACCTGTACTGCCCCTCTGCCCGCCCAAAGACACTTGAGGGTAATTAAAGAGGCTTTGCAGTAATCGTGATATTAATAAATGATGTTGTTGTGCAGCTTTGTTTTCCCAAAGAACACAAGAGAGGTATTTGAAATCAATGCAGCAGATATAAGCTCTTGCTTTCCCTAGCGAAAGATCCGATCATTAGCTCAGGTTTATCTCCCGGCATTTCTTTTCAGTGTATCACCTCAGAGTGTTCAAACACCATGAGATACCAGATACGGTTATTACAGGAAACACATCAAACCACTGAGGAATGTGAGTGAGGGCTCTGGAAACAAATACTTCACTCAAAACCTAAAGTTGTTCCAAACCTATATGACATTCTTTCTTCTGTGAAGCACAAAATGAGAAATTCTCAAGAATGTCCATGCAAATATTTTACAAAAAACAGTGCTTTAAATAGAAAAATTAAACTATAATAATGGCTATGGTTATAAAACTCCAAAAAGGACAAAAACACACCTTAAAAGCGTCATAAGTCCATATATTCAAACTTGACTTCAGTCTGTTCCTGAAATTAAATCAAATTAGATTAACTTTAAAATGATTTATTTGTTTAATAAATGAGTTTAAGTACTAAAATTACTAAATCTAAAACTGAAAAAATATAGCTATATAGACGTAAAGCTATAGAATAAAAAATTAAAACTAAAATTAAAAAAGAAAACAAAAATATACAAATAAATTCAAAATATTAATAAATACTATTATAGAATATAAATAATACTAAAATGACATTGCAATGGACAACTTTTATGATGCCTTAATAGTCACTGGTTTGATTTCATTGTGTTTCTAATTGGAAGATGTTGATATTGATTAATAATATGTTTTTAAATCGAAACCTGGTTTAAATTGAAAAAAGAACCACATGACAGGAGTGGACTGAAAAACCTGGAGCGTTTTAGGAAACAAAAAGTAATTGCATGATCGAGAATTTTTATTATTTAGATGTAATCCAAGAATTTTAATTGAGCACTTTAAACAGTTTGGCTTTAAAAATGCAATAAAATGTAGAACAAAAACCCTGTATTAAATCACATATGTATTAATATTAATTCAACATTAAATAAAAGACCTATAAATATAAAAACTGATAATTAAGATATTTTCAAGTTTTATTCTAGGATATAAAATAAATCAGTGATACCCTCTTCTTTCTTTTAAAGAATTTACTTGTCTTGTAAATCGTTTGCTGACAATTGGCTAAATTGGACTACAGAGGTTGACGGGGACATTAAACGTCATCAGCCGAACGGGTAAACTCTTCTACTCACTAGCCCATTTTCACAGCCATGTTGTGTTTATAATCAAGCTGTTGCAAACTATTATAACTCAAAAGACTGAAAGTCAAGAGTTGTCAGAAGCTTAGTGACGGTGAAGTCATGCGACTGTAGTGTAGTTAATTTATAGCTTACATTTAGTTTTTGACTTCTGTCGGTTGTATTTATGCTAAGTTGTTCATTTGTGAAGATTGTCAAGATGCTAATAACAAGCTTTTGTTAGTCACAGACCTTCTGCAATAATCTAAAAGCCAATGGAAAAATCCTATTGTGTTTTTGTCAAGGGAACCAGGGTGATGCTGACTTTCGTGTTGGCCCACAAAAATAAGCCCCTGCACCACTCGAATAATCTATCACTTTCTTTTTTTCAAATTCCACCATCTCTTTTCCTTCCACTGCATTTTGCACTTCTTGTCCTGAAGGTATGACAGCGATTTGTAGCCTCAAAGCAACCTGCAGTCAATCATTTTCAATGAGAGACGTCGATTTCCAGCAACATGAGAAACAACTTCATGCAAATGAGCAGTGGGTGATGCTGCGACTACCAATGGGAAAGCACGCAGTCGACTAGAAAGTTGAGCAGTCAACAAGAAACTAACAGCAAAGACTCGAAGGCCTCCAGAGATTTGATCGCTGTCAGTGCGAACGCCCTTGAGAGTGAATGAGGAAAATGCTTGGCATTTGGAAGAACGCCTGCCCTGGCCACGGCATCCCTGACATTTCTCTCCTTCCTGCTTCTCTAGTGATGGAGGATGAAGATGATGATGGAAGAGAAGAAGGATGAGAAATCGGCTTGGCTGCTTGTTTTCCCCAAATGACTCCAATATCCGGACAGCGATCAGGAAACAGCGGCTAATGCACACAGCAATCACTCTTTGTTACAAATCCAGGTCTGTGAGAGGAATAGCATCTGCTCTACTGTTACGTCAAACGCCAGAACACAGTGCATCATTCGTTCTTCATTTAGCAAAGTAGTTTAAAGGCTACTGCTGTAAGCCAAATACAAGAATATAAATATCTATCTTTACACATATTCACTTTGTCACCTGCAAGGTTGCTGTTGTGCATTTTCAAGTTTGTTATTTTAATACTGTTTTCATAAGTACTTTACATTGCTTTAGTTAGACAGTTAGACATCTATTTGTTAACATTCCCATTCATCTCAATGGCAGTTGTTTTGCTTCGTG
Source organism: Gobio gobio (assembly GCF_949357685.1). Taxonomy (NCBI): domain Eukaryota; kingdom Metazoa; phylum Chordata; class Actinopteri; order Cypriniformes; family Gobionidae; genus Gobio; species Gobio gobio. The sequence continues at coordinate 35,528,017 of NC_137107.1, read as the reverse complement.
TGCTTCATGGGCACCTAGAAACATTTTTGAGCCATTTACACAGAGCTGTGAATCTCAAGTCTCTGATCACTCATTAGACATGCATATACATTATTTCTAAATGTATTTGAAAAATTCTAGAAATGCAGAAAAATTACAACAGCATTAGGGCCCGATTGACTAAACAGGGCAAATTAGCGTGATAGCGCAATTCCAAAAAAGCGCAGATGAGAGTGGAAAGTTCTGCCGTGATCTACTGACGACGCACAAATTAAAGAACACACACAGCCGGATCATTTCCATAATGACCAACGCAATCTACCCGTTAGCTTCCGGTTTAATGCTGCCTTCACGTGCTATCGGAATGATCGTAAATACGAGTTTCCGAGGTAAAAATTGCACATGTTTACCACTGGGAAGATCGGAAATCATTTTGATACCCCAATTCCCGAGATGAGTGCAAACTTTAAACATGGCAGTGGAGAGAACTACTATTGGGACAGGTGTGATTTTGACATTAATGTAGTGCATATTTACATGTACGAGTAATCATTTGAAGCGTATTGTATGTTTGATACACAGTGAAAATAGACTGCATTTGACTGAAATTACAGAATCGCAGAAAGCGGACTATCTGGAATGTTTATATTGTTGTCAGTGCAGTGCATGTTGGTTTTAATAAGATTTTCCCAATAAATAGACTGACCTGCTGTCCACCATGATTCCTGTTCATTCCGACAACAAAGCACTTGAATGCAACATTCATAATCACGACTTCTAAAGTAGGAATTAGGAAATTTCAGATAGCACGCGAAGGCAGCATAAGACATGCTTTTTGGGGTGGTAAATAATAGCGCAACTGCCAGTACTTGACTAGCGCAAACCTTAGTAAATCACCTTGCATGATTCATTTAAATACTCTCCTCTCATAATCTTTGCTTCTGAAAGGGAAACTCCTACATTTTTTCACTGCGTGTCTTTAGTAAATACTGACAGTTGTTTAACGCCAAAAGAGGGTTTGCGCTGACGCAAGCTGTTAGTAAATCTGTCCCTTAGTGTTCATTTGGTCAACTATTTTTACATTTAGTCATATTTTAAATAAAAAAAATTAAAAAATTTTTTTTTAGTTTTTATCATATTTAGTCAACCTTGTTCTGTTGTTGTTTAGTCAGGTTTTAGTCTACTAAATGTCTTGGAATTTTAGTCTAGTTTTAGTCAATGAAAACTGCATAATGGTTATATTGATAACCACAATTATTTTGCGCAAAACTATTATCACAACAATTGTTGTCACTTGAGAAATGTATAACATTTAATCACAATTATTTTACTTTCACCAATTGAGCACAAATCTAGAGAATGTCAACTCATATAGTTGGTTTATTACCACATCTAGTTTCCTGATTTATTACAGGCTATTATTTATATTAATTAACACACTCTCTACTGTACATTATGAAAAATGGTAAAACAAGAAACTTCTCTGGTGAATGTTGAAATTCCTCATATAATTACAATAATTTCCAAATTACATTAATGTTTTTCTATTAAAACAGCATTTATTCAGCAACTGAAATCCGTAACATAGTTGAGATCCATGTTTGGATTTATTGCAGTTCATCACTGAGAAGGTTTGATCGCAGATTTAGCCGCACACACAGCAAAGCTGCTCGTGACAGAACACAGAATATCTCAAATGGAGTTCACTGAACTCCAGCTTACTTGTTTTTCTGTGTTTTCAGATCATCAGCAGCACTTCGGCAGATTGCAAATATTAGGTAAAACACAGGGCAGAAAAAGTATCATTTCAACAAAGAAGCTCTGAATGGGGGATTACAAATCTTCACATCTGGCAACCGCATACATAAAAACTCGTAGAGGCTTGGAAGAGGTCTGGAGCGCCACTCAAAGTCGGACATTTGACCTGTGAACTCGGGGTACATCGATCAACCCCAACTTCAGGGACACGAATCAATTGACGTCACTTCAAGATGTCGGCAACAAGTCCTGCTACCAAAATAAACGTAAAAACAAACTTTAACTTTAGACATTAAGTTTATGTAATAATACCTTCGTTTTTGCTTTTCGTCAGCTGTTTTTAAAGCATTTTTTTTTTGTTTTAGTTGATTTGTTTTTATTCTGTTTTTGCCATAACACAAAACGCAAAAACACAATATGCTGTGTTGCCTGATTGCCTGGAACTCACCAAAGTCTGAAGGTCTTAATTTGTGAAGTGAAGGCCAATTATGGTAAACCACACTCAAGATTTGTCATCTGTATTTAACCCATCCAAGTTAGTGCACACACATTAGGAGCAGTGAGTAGTGAACACACACACACACAATGTGGGCATTTTTGCTGTGGCACCCGGGGAGCGATTGGGGGTTAGGTGCCTTGCTCAAGGGCAAGATCTGGGATCTGGGATATTTCCACGTCCAACCAAGGCTAGAGTGCAGCTTTAGCACAACATTAGCATCATGGAAAAAATGGTCGTCGACAAAATTTTTCGTCATAGATTTTGTTTACGAAATGAACACTTAACAGAATACATAAGTCCTTTACTAGCTTTTGACAGCTATCATTAACCGTTACATCAAATGCAGCAGACAGGTCAAAATATAACTGTAAAAACGGTTTTAAAATATGCCTGTTAAAGAAAATACTGTGCACTTCTAAAATATGAAGAGCCCTCCAACAAAATTAGTTGACAACAAATAAATATTTATATAAAAATAAAATAAAAATATAAAAAATAAAGCTTGTCCAAATTGACTCCTCAGAATATATTTTAATGACAGTAAAATGAAGATATTTTTATATTTTCAACCACAATTATGAAATTCACATGTGGAACACACTATATTATTTACATTCTATATATACTACGTATTGCTGTATTTTTGTTCTTTATGTTATTTTAGTTTTTCAAACACTGTTTTAACTCAAAAAAATGCTGGGTTGTTTAGTCAATAATAGTCAAAAATATTATCCCTTGAAACTCATCTTTGATCACCAAAATTAAATAATTAAATGTTTTTTCCTCTAAAAAATGTCTCCATGCCTCAAAATAGCTTGAATGTAACTCTACACCCTTGCCTCATTTAGTATTGTAAGACCGCATGAATTCGCTCCAAGGATCGGTAGCGAACCGCGGTGAAGGCCGCACGCATTCAGTGTTTCAGCTGGAAGAATGGATTTGATTATAATATTCTTTATCTGACTCCATTTATCATAGTTGTCGCATTTAGAAGAGAATCCCAACCGATTGTTTGGTCATCTATATTTGATAGTTAATCATACATTTGATCGTTCCGTTTTAACCCTTTGTTACAATTATACCGTTCCACATTGGAGATAGTTAATAATTACAGATTAATTCAGAAAGGATCAAAATGTAACAATTTATTAACAATCAAGTAAATGTAAAATGTCAATTACATCATAGACATAAATCTCTTCTAAAACGAAACACAAATTCTAGTTATGGTTACACTCTAAATAGTTTCAAATAGATGTAAACATAAACCATTAATTATGCTCTGTAGGCCTCTGCCTAGAATGTTACCTGTGAGAGAGAGAGAAAGAGAGAGAGAGAGAAAGAGAGAGAAAGAGAGAGAGAGAGAAAAAGAGAGAGAGCTAAAGAATACCCAGTAAACAATTACCGTCTTTCAACGTTGAAATATGGTTGAAAATAAGTCGGTCCGCCTTGGACTGGTTTACGACGTGATTTCAACTAAGTAGTTTAGGCTGGACTGTTTGACTACGTGTTTTCAACTGATCATGTTTTCAACTGATAATCTAAAGACCGTTTATAATCTGTTATACATGCTAAAACAACAGAGAAAACAAATTACCAAACCATGTTCATTATTATCTTAAATAAATGTAAAGAGTTTTACATATTCCGTCAAAGTTATAAAAACAATAATTGAGGCGCTGAGGATTCATCCATTGCAATAATTACCCCACCCCACCAGGTGGCGGTAATGCACCATTAAAGATAGTTGCCAACCGCCATAAAACCGAAAGAAGAAGAGGCACGTGAATGTGGCGCGCGAATGTGAGGCACCAGCCAACCGCCATATTCCAGAAAGCTCTTCACGACTCAGAAAGCAGCTGTGTAAAGTAAGTAGCTATGACAAAATGATTCGATATGATAGCAAAATAAGTGTAACGTTATAAACGTTTACTTTATTTCAACCAAACCTGACTTTTTTATTGTAAACGTAAACGTAGCAGTAGCTATTCGGCTACCACGAGTGTCCACAGGCACACCACACAGATGGACAGTTAGCTAATAAATTACCCAAATGCGGATATTAATAAGCCATTAAGGTTTAACTGTTTGTGATTATTTTGTAACTTATGTTATATCGAGGTAGATATCCAGGTTAATTAATTTTAGCTTTATGCTATTTATAAACTTCCTTTACAACGTTACCTCAGCTAGGTTGCCTAACTAAACTGATAGAAATTACCTGTACGGCTAAGTGTTTTGTGTTTTTTCTTCAAGCTAGCAAGCACAAAACCCCATTGTTGGCTAGATGGTGTTCAAGATTGAGAATGAGACGTCACGCGTTTCACTCCGCGAAGGCGCCGCCATTTTAGGTGGCTATCCGTCGCCATCAGAAAAATATTGAAGAGCTCTTCCAAAACGCCATTAAAAAAAAAGTCAAATTTTTGCTCCATCAACATGTAATGCCAAATCCTTAAAATGTAGGCAACTGCAATATTTCTTTTTTAGCCTAAACCAGGGCTCGACATTAAGCATGTTCACGTGCTTGTCCTTCGGACAAGTAAATCTGTCATCCACTTGTCCGAGTACAAAATGTGCTTGTCTGGAAAAAAAAAAAAAAAAAAAAATTTACTTTTTTCTTTGTGTGTGTTGTAAATAAAATTTATTCTGAAGCAATATTCTCACCAGTGTTCAATCAGCTTTGACATATGCATATTTGTGATATGTTTACCTTTTATAAAGGGCATTTTCCCCTAATCTTATTAAATATAGGCTATGATTCAGATTTCCTTTTATATTCTTAAATTGAATCAATCAATTAAATTAGAAGACGACACTGGCTGTTACCAGTCAAATTAAATAATTTACACGGAAAATTTACAACTGCATTAAATAATGTTATGAGATTGTTTTAAATATACAAATAAGAAATGTTGGAAAGATTAAACTAAACCACCAGTAGGTGGCAGCAGGTGACCGTCTGAATGAGTGAGTCATTGAGTCGATTCGTTCAAATGCTGATTCATTCAAGAATGAGGTAGGCGTTTACGAATAATTAATTGAATCTTTGATTCTATCGATTCATTTAAAACGCTGAATCATTCACTAACACGCTGTTGTTGTGACAGCGTTTGCATTATGTACATTTGCACATAAAAGTACCTCCTATAATTAGAAAAAACTTTAAAACTTTGTTTGTAATGTTTAAAAATCAAATCAATTTCAAAAATGTACAATGTCAACATACACTTATATTACTGTTGCAGATATGACATACTTAAGAAGTTGGAGAAAAAGAAAAGCAGAAGTTAATGCCATTGCTCAGTTGGATGATGACAACCTTGATATTCAGTCGCTACCAAGTGATAGAAGTGATAGAAGTGATGGTGATGGACTTCAAGAAGTTGTAGAAGATAACGAATCCGATTATGGTTACACAGAGCATGTAGAATCCTCGGACTCTGAGCCTGAAATCCTGAGTTTACACCCTGACAGTGATACACCAGATATTGGCTCTGATTTAAGGACTTGGTCAACAAGTAATTCAATCACTCAAACGTCATTGAATGAGCTACTAGGCATCCTACGTAGACATGGGCACCAGCTGCCAAAGGATGCACGCACCCTCCTTTCAACCCCCAAAACCGTTGAATGTCTTTCTAGATGTAATGGGCAGTACATTTATTATGGTTTAGAACAAGGCATTAAACTAAAGATTGCACAGTGCCAATCCTTTTCACAAAACCTTATTGAGTTGTGTGTGAACATTGATGGCTTACCACTTTTTAAATCAAACAGTGTTCAATTTTGGCCCATATTGGCACAGTTTCACAATTTTGATCCTTTCATTGTTGCACTTTTCTGTGGAACAGCAAAGCCAAGTCCTTTGGATGATTTTGTCAAAGACCTTTTGGAAGAGTTTCAGCATCTCAAAGCTGTTGGGATGGAGTATGAAGGTCAACTTTATGCTATCAGCCTTAAGGCCTTTATATGTGATGCACCAGCACGATCATTTTTAAAGTGCATAAAAAACCACAATGGGTACTCCAGCTGTGAAAGGTGTATTGCCAAAGGATCGTGGGAAGGTAGAGTGGTTTTTAACAGTCATGAGAGCTTTAGAGCAAGAACGGACGAGGAGTTCAGTCAAGTACTGTATGAAGATCACCAGACTATAAAAAGCCCACTTATTGATGCAGGCATACCTTGCGTGAGCTCTTTTGTGTTAGACTATATGCATTTGATTTGTTTAGGAGTAGTAAAACGTGTTCTAGTCTTTTTGTCTCGGGGTCCAAAAGTGTGCCGGCTATCTGCAAAACAAAAAGATGAGATCTCAGAAAAACTAAACAAGCTGAATGGATCCATGCCAAGTGAGTTTGCAAGGCAGCCCAGGGGTTTGAGGGAACTGGATAGATGGAAAGCCACTGAATTTCGACAGTTTGTTTTATATACTGGACCAAATGTTCTTCGAAATGTAGTTTCACGTGAAGTGTATACTCACTTTTTGACATTGACAGTGGCTCTGTCAATCCTGCTGAGCCCTGATGAGAACACACGACGTTCATATATTGCATATGCTGAGGAGCTTCTAAAATACTTCGTTAAAAGGTGTGATGACCTTTATGGAAAAACATTTGCAGTCTACAATGTGCACTGCCTGTTGCATCTGCATGAAGATGCTTCTCGCTTCAACTGTTCACTAAATGACATCTCATGTTTCCCATTCGAAAATCATCTGCAAGTATTAAAAAAATTGGTCAAAAATAGCCACAATCCAATCGCTCAAGTAACAAAGCGGATGAGTGAGATCGAAAATGCAAAGAAAGGCATCAACAAGCCTCAAGAGACAAGGTCATGTTTTTATATATCAGCCAAAGATAAAGACCACTGCTTTATGCTTCACAATGGAAATTTTGCATTTGTGAAGGAAAAAAGGCAAGATGGAACTTTGGTATGTGATGTGCTGAGCCAAAAGGACACAAGAGACTTTTTTAAGAAGCCATGTGAGTCAAGGCTATTGAATATAGTCTATGTTCAAAGAAAACGGACAAAGACAAAGTTATTGGAAACCAAAGACCTTTACCGGAAGGTTGCGTGTCTCCCATGTGAACAAGGGCATGTCCTTTTTCCTCTCCTCCATGGAATGGAGCACAGGAAATGAACACACATAACGTATGTAATATTTACTATTATTTAAAATAGTAGTGCACTGTTAGCATCATGTAGAAAAGGAAATGTGTAGTTCTAAATTAAATAATCTAATTGTGTTTCAGGCAATGGTATACGCACGGGCTGTTTGGGTGGAGAATGGGAAGCAGATGGAAGGAGTTTTGCCATTGAACTGGGTTGACACAGAGACCAAAGTGGTGCGATGGCCACTAAAAAACGTGTCTGTGGCACATAAGCGCCTTTTACAACCACAAGAGGACTGGTTAAGCTTTGAATTTGTTAAAGTCAAAGTGACATCAGGTGAAAGAAAAAAAATAACATTTTGAATGTTATTTCTGGCTTATTTTAATTTAAATTTAATTTTTTTAGTTACAATACTATAATACTCAAATACGTATTACTATCGTTAGTAGTTTGTTTTCATTCTTGATTTTTAGTAAGCCGACAGGAGTGTGAAAAATATAATTACACCTCAGCTCAAACCGAAGAGGAGGACACAGTCAGTCAAAAGAGAATGAAGAAAAAAAGAAAATTTGAGGATTATGTTCAAGGTAATTTATTTGGTCCTTTTTAAGGACATGCATTAAACAATGAGCGTACAATGTAAACCATCACATATCATAAGTGACAAATATAATATTGGCAGGGTCAGATATGTCTCCTGAGGAGGATGAGTCCTTGCCAGACAAGAAAAAGGGTGAGTACAGTTAAAGTTGTTTGAGTAAACTGTAATAGTATTCATCGTTATCTTACCGTGATTAATTTCATTGTGCATGTTTGTCTAGACGATACAGTGTTGCTTCCGGTTCCTCCGCCAAAGCTCTCACATAAGGGTGAGTAAAATAGCTGGGCTGGTCCGGTCCAGTGGTATAATTCAGTCATCAAACTTCAGGGAATGGTTGGCAATATGAGTTTTTCTGTCATTTAAGTTGCTTTACTGCTTCTGGTTTTGGAATTTCTTTTAACAACCACAGGACAAAATGCAATGCTGCTCGAGTTACCTGCACCCCCAGAACTGGCTAACACCACCATTAGACAACCAGAGAGTCCTGCATCTTCAGACAGTAATTTCATGTTTTTATTTATTCTACTTGCTCACAATGCAAATGGAATATAAAGTATTTTTACGTCTGTGTTCAAAACAAAGTATTTCAACCATTCCTGTGGCTTTTTCAGTTTCTGGATTATCTTGTCCAACGCATCACCGTTCACCCACAAGGTCTGAATCATCAGAAGCATTGAGTCCAGAGTCAGCCAGTAAGTCATTAAAACATTTTTTTTTAAATTGGCTAGTACATTATTATTATTTTTTTTTCATGTCCATGATCAATTTCATTCTTCATAGTTGTCAATTCTACTACCTCACTCATTGACATTATTGCAGGAGCAAAAAAACGATTTCATTTTTGATTGTTTTTTCGTTTGTTTTTTTGTTAAGGATCCAGGCGTTCTCGCACACCTCAGCGTGGCGTTCGAAAGCCATCACAGTCCGGGAGCAGAAAAAGTCGGGCGTCCTCATCCAGTGAGTCTTTAAAAAGGATAGCTGTCTTTAAAAACGATTTAAATGAGCTTCAATGCTGTTTTTTATTTAATAATTTTTTTTTTAGGATCTATGGGTTCTTGCACACCTCAGCGTGGAGTTCGAAAGCCATCACAGTCCGGGAGCAGAAAGAGTCAGTCATCCTCATCCAGTGAGTCCATGATTAATTTCATTCTTCATAGTTGTCAATTCTCCTACCTCACTTATTGACATTATTAAAGGAGCAGCTGTCTTTAAAAACAATTTCAATGAGCTTCAATGCTGTTTTTTTATTTTTTATTTTTTTATGCTCAGAATATAGAATGTAATTATGCAGTTACATTTTTACTCTTTGCCTGCTCTGTTTGCACGTAGAAAAGCATAAGCACATAGAAAAGCATAAATGCAGAAAGAGATGATTCATTAGGAATAATGCAAGCATAAAGGAATATTTGTAGAATGTAGGCATTGCAGAATGTTGACCTCACTATATGATTTTCTGCATGTTTTCTCAGGCTTTTCACCAACAGCCTAATGGCTGGTTTCAACATGAAGGGGCGGGGTCGCAGTGACAAAAAAGCCTTCCAGGATACCGTTCTTTACTCTGTGGTAAAAGGTAACTGCATTTTTCATGTTTATACAGGTGCTTCTCAAATTAGAATAGTGGAAAGTCAATTAATTTTAGGAATTCAACTTAAAGGTCCAATATGTAAATTTCTTCGCCGCTAGGGGTTGCTAACCTCTTACAAGACGCGACGCGAGTCCCGCAAATATAAAGGAATATTGACAATTCTACCGAAATACACGGAAGTGTTGAATTACTACTCACAGGTCAGTTTATTAGACGAATGAAACTTGCAGCGCTGTTTCACCTGGTCAAACCGTTACACGATCAAACTAAACTAGTGTATTGTAAGTTATAATGTTATTCTATGTGTTAGTTTGTCTGTATGAGACTAGCAGTAATTTCAACATTAGAATAACATACAGATCCTATTCTAACATTTCGTTATGTAAACTATATAACAGTGATTAGTTTTACGTACATTTACTGTCTAATAAAGTACATGTAAGAGCAGCGTCAAGTGGAAGTTAGTCTCGGACGTAGAGCTCTCGACATCTCAAACACCGCGCTGATGTTGATCCACGTTTTAGTTCTCCTTTTTTTTTATCTAAAGTCTGCTTGCCATGGTCCATAATGTTTGAACGAAACAACAAGCGTGCAGATAGACATTTCAAACTACACGTCTGTCGCCTTGATTACAATCAGAGGGCTCATACAGCGGAAACCAGGGAGAACGCGGATATTACGTCAGTGACAGACGACAAGTGAAAATTTCCGGGACGGACAATAATTAAAAATTTCTCTGAAATTAAAAATCTTTGGGGACTTTTGGGATATTGTAAGTACACAACTGCAGGAAATGTATAACACTGTTCTAGTGATTTGGGAATATTTTATTACAAAATTCCTACATATTAGACCTTTAACAGGTGAAACTAATTTATTATATAGACTCATTACATGCAAAGTGAGAGATTTTCAATTTGTTATAATTTTGATTATGGCTTATGAAACCCACAAATTCAAAATCTCAGAAAATTTGAATATTACATCAAAATTGATAAAAAGGGGATTTAAAATCCAGAAATGTTGGCTCTCTGAAAAGTATAATCATGGATATGTACTCAGTACTTGTTTTTTTTTTTTTTTAAACTGAATTTATTTTATTTTTATGAATTAGAACAAAACTGTGTGGTGTCTATATTAAGGCACTGGGCATTTCAAATATTTTTGAAAACGTGCTATTTTCTTCATAAATTATTTATTTCCAGTTTAATTTTCTGATTTCCCATGGGCCCCCCCTCACTAGTTCTCTTGGTCCCCCCATTTATTAAATCCTGGAATCGTCCCTGCTGAGAACATATGCATGATTATACTTTTCAGAGGGCTAACATTTCTGTATTTACAACCTTTTTTTTTTTTTAAAGTTTTTATGTAATCTAATTTTCTGAGATTTTGAAATTGGGGGTTTCATAAGCTGTAAGCCAATAATCATCAAAATTATAGCAAAGGCTTGAAATATCTCATTTGCATGTAATGAGTCTATATAATATATTAGTTTCACCTGTTTAGTTGAATTCCTGAAATTAACTTTTTCATGACATTTCTAATTTGAGAAGCACCTGTATATATCTAATTTAGCTTACCAATTGTATTTCTTTTGGGAAGGTATGCAAATCCATGCAATTGATAAAATGTAAATACAATGTGTAGTAGGGGCCTTAATGATGTAAGACGTGGTTTATTCATGCACCATCTAATATATTTTCTTTTGCAGCTGCAGTAATGAAGTGGAGTAAAACAGCCACAGAAGTGGAAATCAGGGCTGCCATGGCTGAGACACTTAAACATGCTCCAGGGAGAGCTGGAGGTGGAGGTCGCAAAGTGTGAACATTTAATGTACACTTTCTTTCTTAGAGTTGTGTTTTGTTGACTCTTGAAAAGTGAACTGTGTTGGTTACTGGACCAACCTATGTTTATTGCACTATGTGAAATCTGTGTTGGTTACTGGACTGACTGTGTATTGCACTATACTCTAATGTGATGGTTGCTGTTTGCACTATTTAAATGTGCTGTTTCAATAAAGTTATTATAAGCTAACCCTTTAAAGCTTTGTTTCATTCATATGTTAATATAAAATATTATTTGGCATGTTAATGTGGACTTGAGAATTGACAATGGCATTTAGTGAACGTTAAAGATCGACCCGTTTTCAACGTTGAAAAGTTGGACAAATTTGACGTCTTTTCAATTTTCATTTTCAACCTTCAGTGGACCGTATTTAGACGTTGAAGATCGACCTGTTTTCAACGTTGAAAAGTTGGACAAATTTGACGTCTTTTCAATTTTCATTTTCAACCTTCAGTGGACCGTATTTAGACGTTGAAGGTTTACGTCTATTCAACGTCTAATAGACGACTTTTTGCTAGCTGGGTAGCTCTCTCCAGAGAAAGCAGAGAATCAAAAGAGGGCGAGCTACAGTTGAAATCCTCTTTTATCCTTTTCCCTGATGTCACCAAATTCAAATCATGGTTCTATGAATATGCAAATTTTGCATCTCCACTCCCTCGCACCAGCTCAGAGATCCACTCGTGGACGATCACATGTTGACGTGATTGGTTACAAGGTAGTTTGTGACGTCAGAAACACCAGCGATTTCAAACCGCGTTTTGGAGACTGTCTTTAGTTCACTGCAGTTTTAAGGAGAAAATATTTAGCAATACTAAAGCATATTAAAAACACCACATAGACACATAAACAACATTAAAAAAACGTTATTTTCACCACAGGGGGACTTTACATTTTTAACCCAACGGTTGGGTTTGTCCATATTTGACCCAAAATTGGGTTAAACCAACACAGAATGTTTTAGTGTAGGTTTATTTCACATGATTTGTATCTATTTTTGTCTTAGTTGAGGTATTCAGAGATAAATATGGACACTTAAATAAGAGGTTTTATCTCTCAATCTGCCATGCCATCATTCTTTTATAGTCGTTTTAATCACTGTCTCTGTCTTTCTCACACACCATCTTTCTTTCTGTCATTCTCTGATGACCTGTCATGCTCTGAATACGGACATAGTGGTGCTTAGCCCATCCGTTCATTCATTCATCATTGTACTTAATGAGCGTTTTAGACTTACGGCTACACCAAGAGTACTTAAAGTTTGAGTAATACTAACTCGCAGTGGCAGGAGCAGCAATACAGACAGATCTGCCCACAGTGCAGACGCTTCTTCCGGAAAAGTACCATATTTGTCATTCACACAGAGGCGTAACCATTTCAAAATGGATTACAAATGTGCACAAGTAGTCACGTTCACAGTCTAAAAGGCTTTTTTTAGTCCAGAGGGACTTTTCTTATGATGAACAGCCTACTTTTCTGAAAGACTGCCTATAGGTGTCAGTCTGTGGATGTGGCTATTTGCTTCACTGAAAACTTGCAACTGAAAATGTCCCCAAATATCACAGTAAAAGTGTATGACTCCTCTGGGCAAAAGTTTCCACGGCAAATGACTTTCTTCTAAAACTCCTCAAGGACCAAAGTGAATTGGCTTTGTGGCAAAGGGTGGATAGCTGAATAGAGAAGTACCAGCGCTCAATATGACGGATAAGAATCTTGACAGCTTTAAAAAGTACGAGCTATAAATTATTAAGGTGAAAAGCACGTCGGGAAAAGGTGAGGGGACATCTAACTGCAGATCATAGATATTCAAGCAATTTGCAAGTACAAGAAAGCACTATACTGTATAAAAACCTCTGAGGTCCTATGATTATTTTCAAGGAAACTGGCAGGGCAGTCTTATATGATTTTAACTTAAAAGATCAGCTTCAGAATTTTCAGAAAAATTACCATACAAATGAAATGACCATAAAAAAACATAAAAATGATGTTCAAATCTTGTCAAAGAATTTACTTGACAGTAAAATAAATAAATACATAAATACAAATCTAATTATACAGAAGGAAATTATGGATTCTAAGAAACAGATTGCTTTTAAAACTTAAAATAAACTTTTACAAAAAAAATACAAATAAATACAAATTTAGTCAAGTTTCATTGAATTGTTTGAACTTTAAAAAATATAATTAAAGGGAATTATATATTCTAAGAAATAGATTGTTATTGAAACATAAATAAATAAAATAGTTCTGCAATCGATAAATCGCATCCCAAATAAAAGTTTGTGTTTACATAATATATGTGTGAGCTGTTAATAATTACTATGTATATATAAATACACACTCCTATGTATATAATTAAGAAATATTTGCATGTATATTATATAAATATATTATATATTTATATAACATATTTGTATTAAATATATACATGCATGTGTTCGTATTTATACAGTATATACATAATAATAATACACAGTACACACACATATATTATGTGAACAAAATGTTTTATTTTGGATGCGATGAATCCCAATTAAATCGACTGCCCAGCACTAAAAAAAAAAAAAAAAAAAAAAAAAAAAAAAAAAAATATATATATATATATATATATATATATATATATATATATATATATATATTTTTTTTTTTTTTTTTTTAAATAAAAATAAAATAAATTATTATGAGAACCTATGAGAGAGAGACAAATATGAGAAATATGAGAAAACAGAGAAAGAAACGGTCAGATTTATTGAATGAAAAATAATTAGTAACTGTGTCTGAATTTCAGACCTCAGGCTGACAATATCACTAAAAACTCCTAAAAAGACGTTATCCTTTTTATGGGTTTTAGTAATTTGACCATTACAAACTACAACACTGCTCCCATATTAAAGTATCTTATCATCCTGCAGCCAAGTGCCTTAATTGCATTGCTCATTATCCATTTAGTACAGTAATAGAAGAGCAGCCCAAAGTGAGACTATAAAGTAAGCACAGACAGCCATACACATAAAATAACACCACAGGAAAGCACATCCAAGATAGGAGTTAGACAAAAGCAGAAATGGAGGCTGAGGCTTCAGTGGGTGCACACTGATTAACTCCAGCTCTTCTGAGGTCAGTAGAGGTTTTGTTTTGTGCTCTGTAACACTGAGGACCAGAGACCGCTCGGCGCACAAGCCCATTATTCCATCCAATTAAAACTCCACGAGCTGCATCTGCTTCTAAGACCTATAACATTTTCCATCTCTGGTTCACATCCTAAACCCATGGGTTGGAGATAAAGATAAACGCAAGGAGTGATATAGGACAACAGATACTGTTTGCAAACAAGTGCTCATGTTGCCTGTGGAAGAATGTGCTACTGTGGTCATAATCATTTTAGAGATAAGAATAAAAGCATCCATCACGACTGTCCTGAGTGTATGATAAGCACATTCTTCTGTGGCAGTGTGGAATAGAGAACAAACAACATTGGAACCCATTGGCTTACATTGTACTATACAGACAAAAACACTTGAGACATTTTTCAAAATCTTATTCTGTGTTCCACAGAAAGAAGAAATGCATGAAGGTTGGACATTTTTCAGTAGCTCTTTTCAAAATTTAACAAGCTACTTCTTCCAATAAGTATTGGTGTCACAAAATGTTATGTTGCTGTTGTTAATGTCACACTGTATTGTATTTACAACTGAGTGAGCTGAAGCAACAATCAAACATGCATTTGGACATGCAAACAAGCCTGTTCAAGAAAACGATTCATGGATTAATTTTATATTTTTTATTGAAAATTATTCAGTGAAATGAGCTGTCCATTACCCAATGTGGTAACACTTTACAATAAGGTCCTATTCGTTTCCCTATCATGCTTTTTTCGAATAATACAATTCATGCAGTGTAATATAGCTGTTTGTGAAAGTAAAATGTCTGCAAAGTTTAACAAAAGAAAAGTACATGACAAATTAAGTTATTGGGCCCTATCATACGATCATAGATTGATACGAATGCCATCTGAAAAATAGCGGAGTACGCAGAATGAGCTGATGGGAAAGTGCATGACAGTAGCCTACAAATTGTCCTAAACATTACACATGCTTTATATTAAGGGAAAAATAACTGGTAGAGATATACACTCACCTAAAGGATTATTAGGAACACCATACTAATACTGTGTTTGACCACCTTTCGCCTTCAGAACTGCCTTAATTCTATGTGGCATTGATTCAACAAGGTGCTGAAAGCATTCTTTAGAAATGTTGGCCCATATTGATAGGATAGCATCTTGCAGTTGATGGAGATTTATGGGATGCAGATCTGGTGACTGTGGGGGCCATTTTAGTACAGTAAACTCATTGTCATGTTCAAGAAACCAATTTGAAATGATTCAAGCTTTGTGACATGGTGCATTATCCTGCTGGAAGAAGCCATCAGAGGATGGGTACATGGTGGTCATAAAGGGATGGACATGGTCAGAAACAATGCTCAGGTAGGCCGTGGCATTTAAACGATGCCCAATTGGCACTAAGGGGCCTAAAGTGTGCCAAGAAAACATCCCCCACACCATTACACCACCACCACCAGCCTGCACAGTGGTAACAAGGCATGATGGATCCATGTTCTCATTCTGTTTACGCCAAATTCTGACTCTACCATCTGAATGTCTCAACAGAAATCGAGACTCATCAGACCAGGCAACATTTTTCCAGTCTTCAACTGTCCAATTTTGGTGAGCTTGTGCAAATTGTAGCCTCTTTTTCCTATTTGTAGTGGAGATGAGTGGTACCCGGTGGGGTCTTCTGCTGTTGTAGCCCATCCGCCTCAAGGTTGTGTGTGTTGTGGCTTCACAAATGCTTTGCTGCATACCTCGGTTGTAACAAGTGGTTATTTCAGTCAAAGTTACTCTTCTATCAGCTTGAATCAGTCGGCCCATTCTCCTCTGACCTCTAGCATCAACAAGGCATTTTCGCCCACAGGACTGCCGCATACTGGATGTTTTTCCCTTTTCACACCATTCTTTGTAAACCCTAGAAATGGTTGTGCGTGAAAATCCCAGTAACTGAGCAGATTGTGAAATACTCAGACCGGCCCGTCTGGCACCAACAACAATGCCACGCTCAAAATTGCTTAAATCACCTTTCTTTCCCATTCTGACATTCAGTTTGGAGTTCAGGAGATTGTCTTGACCAGGACCACACCCCTAAATGCATTGAAGCAACTGCCATGTGATTGGTTGATTAGATAATTGCATTAATGAGAAATTGAACAGGTGTTCCTTATAATCCTTTAGGTGAGTGTAGTTAACAGGTATAGTTTAAAGCAGCTTGCCCTGTCAGATGCTCTGAGAGATAGGCTACCTGTGCTGACAGACAGATAAATGTTTGCGGTGTTTAATGGGTTTGAAATGCTGTGCTTTCCTCAGTGCATAACTTACATTTCACAGGTATATTCTCCATCTGTAAATGTTAGAAAGTCATGCAAATATGTCCATTTTGCTGTCAGGAGAGGACGAGCCTTCTGCATGTGAATCTCCATGAATGAGCGCCGCCACGCGCAATAGGAGTGCAATAATTCTGACTAAAGTATACATATTTCTAAAATATTTGTTGTTGGACAATAAACGTGCCATATGTGGAATTTTAAACCTACAAGTAAGTATATTTTTATGAAATTGACCATTATAATGGGGTAATCAAATATAGGCTAATATGCTTTTGTTTTTATTTTCATTTTTAGTTTAAATAATTTTGAAAACAAAATTATTAATTTTGTTTTTAGATTGTAAACCCCCTTTTTGCACATAATATATTGCATAGCCTACATTACATTCACTGTATTTGTTTATAGCCTTCAACATCGACATTGTTTTTATGACATCATTGGGCAGGATGTGAAATAAAATTATTAATAATATAAATACATTTACAATAAGGTTTCATTTGTTAACATTAGTTAACTACTGAATTAACATGAATTAAGAATGAACAAGACTTCTACACCATTTGTTAATCTAAATTAATGTTAATTTCAACATTTTCACATACATTATTAAAATCAAAGGTTGTGCTTGTTAACATTAGTCAATGCCCTGTGAACTAACATGAACAAACAATTAACTCTTTAGAAGTATTTATAATTGTTAGTTCATGTTAACTATAATGTTGTTAACTAATGGAACTTTATTGTGAACATTTTTTAAAAATCTGCTATAATATAAATTAAGGTGCTTCTACTTTAATTAGCAAACTAATTTAGAACCTTTTAGTGAACTGAATCAAAAGATAAAATAAACATTTATGTAATAATAAGTAATATTATCTGATATGTATTCTGATATACAATATATTTATAAAGACATTGTCCCAATAGCTTCACTGTAGCTCTCTCAATTGAATGGAACACAACATTAATATTTATGAAGTCCAGTAATTCCAAGACGGATCCCTTCTTCCTCCTCCTGCTTTGAACAAATAGGGATTTGTTGCCAATGCCAATTTATACCTCTTTTCTGACAGGATAGTATATGGGGCTTCACATATTGAAAGCAACCTCTCTACAGACCTCCTGGCCTTACATCCATCTCATGGGACCTGTTGGGAAATAGATGGCTCATCCACCTGGTTTCATTGATCTGTGCATTTGTGTTTTTCTGTTTGTGTGTGTCTATATTGGGGTGTCGGGTCAGGGGTTCATCTGCTGCTAACACTATAATAACACAATCACTCTGAGTGCCGGGCTATTTGGATGAAAGCTATTTTTTCCTCTCTGAAGTGGTGGCTCACACTCGAGGGCTTAACTGCCAATTTTACAGCGAAAATTCATATTGACCACAGAAGTAAAGTTACAAAAAGGACAAAAATACACCCCCCCCCCCCCCCCCCACAAAAAAACACTATAAAAATAGTCAATGTTGCACACGCAATGCTTCACTTTTCATGTTGATGCATGGAAATGAACTGTGTAAAGATTATTCAAAATGTCTCCTTTTGTGTTTCAGAGAAAAGAATAAGAGGTCTACAGGTTTAGGGTGAATAAATGATCACAGAATCTTAATTTTTGGGTAAACTATCATGCTCCCTTTATAATCACTAAAAGCTGTCACTCATTCAGTGAACGCAATCTCACAAAGTTCCGTTATATTACTCAGTGAAGATGACGACACAATGAATCTCTTATTTACATAATGTCTACACTTTATTTGAAAGGATTTGCGAGCGTGCAGAACTGGACAAAAACTCAAGCGGTGAGTGGATTCTAACGTCAACCCCTGTGATTGGCCATTGCGTTCAAGAAATCAACAGCCAGTGATTGGCTACATTACTCACCGAAGCGAAAACACATTGGAAATGTAATCATTTGCGAGCGCAAATACAGATAAGCACTGGATCTTTTGCCAAATCTTTTTTGCTAATAATATGCTATTATTATGAAGAAAACAAATCCTAGACCAGCTGTTATGGGCCGCTTTTCCCTCTAAAAACAATCAGTGGCAGAAGCAGCAGTCGGCAGTGGTTTGAGTGAGAAAATTACATGCTATCATCAAGTACTTCTCACTCGGTCCAGAGGTGGGCACAGGGATATCCAAGCGGTCCATGACCAAGCCCCTCCCCGACCCCCCCTCTGGGGCCGGGCCTGGTTTAGTGTGTTTTTCGCGGCATTCACGCTGAAAACCAATGCTGCCTCTTAAGTCTTTTTGCCAGTCAGTGGGCGTAACCGCAGTCACTCCGGCCTATGGGGACGTCAGTGCATACCCCCTATACATTTTTTAAGTATTCTTTGATGAATAGAAGGTTTATAACAATTTAAATGTCTTTACTCAAAGTATTCATTTCTTTCAAATCTTACTGACCCCAAACATTTGAAAAGTAGTATGAGTTATCATATGTCTGCCATGATAAATGCAGATGCTTTCATGTTTGTGGACCCTCACATCAGCACTGGAGCATTGTAAACAACGCTTTCTGCCAAACTGCCACGCAGAAATCCATCTCACATCTCTCTTCTGAACAGACATATGGCCTGAAGATAAAACATCCAACACTTTCTCCAATTCTCTCTCTCTCTCTCTCTCTCTCTCCCTCCACAGAGTGTATGTGGATCGCCCTCCCTTTAAACTGCCTTCTCCTCTCAATCCCATCATGAATCTAAAGGCCGGGCACAAAGCGAACTGCCAGCTTGAAAAGAGCTTAAAACTTTCTCTAACCCCACATCATAATGATATTCACCAAAAATTGTGGCAAAAACGAACAATGGAATAAAAGCAGGATATCTGGGCATATTATTCAACAGGAGAATAGGGAGAAAAATCACACGCACTTCACAGTGGACTCTAATAATTCCTTTTTCATCTTTCACGCACAAACACACTTGACGCAGTGCTAAAATGAAAGCAGGTAGAGGTAAAACCAGCTGGACACTTCAGAAAGAATGTCCAAACAGATTATGTTTTATCAATCAACAAACCGTCAGGTTTATGGCGTGCCTATTGGATATTCTAACCACTGACCTTGCCTCTAATCCAAACCATCACAGAAACCTTTTTTGCATATTCACGAATACATTATGAAGTCTGTTTACTAAGCTGCTTTCCTCATGGGCCACATTGGCTGTTGCTCACAATGTAGGTAAAACCTGATACAAAAGACTAAAAGCAACAAAGAAACACCTAAATATTTGGATCGAGAAAATCTAAATTAACATGTCAAAGAGTTGTGGAATTTCAAGCATGAAATAAGAGAGAAAGATAGACTAGAAATTCTCAACACTGTAAAAACAAAATTCACAGTAAAAACAGGTCACTGTAAAACAAATTAAGGAAAAAATGCAATTAAAATGGATAAAATGAAAGGATGTTGGTAAAACTTGTACCTTCAGTCCTCCACACTCTGCTGCAGATCCTCTGTCCACACCAGTAATGTAGATACCCAGAGAGTATTCAGCCCCTCCGCGGATCATGAGACCCAGAGAACGGCCGTCATCCAGCACCAAATTTACCTGTGAAGAGGAAGGCATTGTCTAATTGATAGCCAAATCAAATGAATACATTTCACACTTAAAATGCATTTACCATGATTTTGTCTGCATTTAGAACAATATCAACTACCGTTCAAAAGTTTGGAGACAGTAAGATTTTTTTTTTTAAAGGAAGAAATTGATACTTTTACTCTAGCCTGGATGCCAGCCAAACTTAGCCCCGCCCACAACATTTGAGGTCGGGAAGTTCGGTCTGGACTTGATCCGTTGTGGAGCAACTATGCTCGAACCAGAGCTGTTTGGACAAATCAAATTGTCAGGGCGGGCTTTATACGAGGATGGACAGATGATCAACAGTAATGTAATCATCCACGTCACCAAAGAGTGCTTGGGTTGAATTTGTTTGAATCTGAGTATGACGACGTCAAGCTAAAGTACTCTGTGTATCCTTAAATTCTTTTTTACAACACCGGCAAAAGATCGTTTAAACGCATCTTCTTCTTCTACTTCTTCCAGCGTACATGCAGTTGAGTTCTGTTGACAACTGTGTTGCTCAACATAAGTCACTAACTCCGTTGCTCTGATTGTTTGTAGGTCTAATCTAATTGAGTGCAGAGGCATTTTCTTCCCTGGTTTGGTTGAAACACACTCCATAATCACAGCCCAATTGAGCAGTATCAGACTCATATTCTGACTAGAATCTGAGTATGACAATGCCAGGCTAATTTTGCTCAGAAAGGATGCAATGAATTGATTAAAATTGTCAGTAAAGACATTTATAATGTTTCAGAATATTTCCATAAATATACAGTTGCAAGAAAAATATGTGGACCCCTTGTAATTAACTGGTTTTCTGCAGTAATTTGCCATAAAATGTGATCTGATCAATAGACAATAGACAAACACAATGTGCTCAAGCTGATAACACACAAACAATTCGAATTTCTTGTCTCTTTATTGAACACACCCATTAAACATTCACAGCGCTGGAGGAAAAAGTAAGTGAATCCATAGACTAATTACTTCAACGAAAGCTAATTGGAGTCAGTAGCTTGCACACCTGGAGTCCAATTAATGAAAAGAGTTTGAATGTTTTGTTTAGAGCTGCTTTAATTGATAAAAGAAACTCAAACATTTTAAAATTGCTGTTCGTATAAGCATGAACTTGTGAACCATGCCTTGCAAAAAGGAGCTCTCTGAAGACATACACTCTAAAAAAAAAGGTTCTATATGGCACCAAAAATGGTTCTTGGCTCGTAATCATAGGGGAACCTTTTTAAGTGCTATATAGCACCAATTTTGGTGCTTCAGTGGTTCTTCAGCAGTTCTTCAGAGGTTGTTCACCGGTTCTTTGACTAAGGTGCTATATAGCACCGCTACCATATACAGAACATGTTAAGATATGGGGCCCTATCTTGCACCCAGCGCAATTGACTTTGTACACCGACGCATGTGTCATTCCTATTTTGCACCCGCGCAAAGCGCGCTTTTCCCTCCACAGAAGCACGTCGCTAAACTAGTGAATGAACTTGCGCTCCCTGGGCGGTTCAGCGCAAAAAAGGAGGCGTGTTCCGGCGCAAACAATCCCTGGTGCTATTTTGCTGTTCCATTAAACAATTGCGCCACTGACCAGAAAAAACATAGTCTAAAGTCAGTGGCGCGTTGCGCGTTGTTCATTATGCTATTTTAAGGGCGCATGCTTGACCATAATGTATAGCGTGCACAACGCGCATACACTTTGCTCATGTAATCTACACAGATGCAACAGTTATTTTTGCAAATCATAAATTGTTACACTAAAAAAATATTAACACATGAGATGACGGAAATCATTGTGGTGTGCCACGAAGATGTGAAAAAATAGGCATAAATCTAGCTTACAAATGATTCAGGCTAATTGTAATAATTAAGGATAAGACCTGTTTGCCCAATAGTGGCAAGACATATATGTATATAAGGACATCTGACAAATTGGTTTGTCCGTCAAGAACCAGGAAAAAAAATCGACTGAAAAACTGAAAAAACTGAAAGACTGAAAAAAAAAAAAGACTGTGAAATCACCTTTACCATAATGTACAACATTACAACTTCACTTCTCTGTCTTTCACTGCTCTTACAAGAACATCAGTCTCCTCGGCTGTGAACCGCTCCTGGCGTGCGCCTGGTAAATACGCCATAATAATAGCAATCCATAATGGAACTTGCGCACCTGCTTTTAAAGGGAATGTTGGATGACGCTCGGATTGGTTTATTCACGTTACGCCCAAACCACACCTATGAATAATGAAGCTACTTCAGACCAACCCATTTTAGATTTGCGCCGGGCGCAAGAGCCATTTATCCCGCCGGGAAAATAGCAACAGCGGCGAGACCCGCCCACAAAGTTACTTGCGCTTCGCGCTTTGCCACTTGCGTTTCAGATCGTTAAAATAGGGCCCATGGTGTTATATAGCACCAAAAGTGGTTCCTCTATGATTACGACGAAGAACCATTTTTGGTGCCATATAGAACCTTTTTTTTTGAGTGTACGATCAAGAGTAGGAAAGAAATACAAAAGCAATCTCAAAGTGTTTAGGCATCCATCAGTGGACAGTTAGACAAATTGTCTATAAATTGAGATACTTCAGTACTGTGGCTACTCTTCCTAAAAGTGGGCTCTCATCCCAGATGACTCCTAACAGCGCATCTACACCAGACGCGACCATTGACTAGGCTGTCTTCACTGGACGCGATAAAGCGCCTGTTGCAAAGCATTTGTCCTTTGTGTCACTATGTCATAAATAGAACGAGGCATCAGTTTACTGTCAGGGATTTGTTGCATCACATCGCATCCAGTGTAGACAACATCACTGATTATAATGGGTTCTATTGTCTTTTGTCATGGTGCTCGCATCTGGTGCAGACGTGTCACAACACAGAATCCTTAATGAGGTAAAGAAGAACCCACGAGGAACAGCTAAAGGCTTGGAGACATCACTGGAACTGGCGAACATCCATGTTCAGGAGTCTACCATACGCAAGTCTTTGAATGGGCAGGGTGTCTATGGCAGAACATCACGGAGGAAGCCCAAAAAAACATTGCTGCGTGCCTGAAAGAGCACCTTGGCAAACCACAACGCTACTAGGAAAATGTTTTATGGACTGATGAAACAAAAGTTGAATTGTTCGGGAAGATTACTCAACACTATGTATGTTACAAAAAGGGCACAGCTTACCAACATCAAAGCATCATCCCAACAGTGAAGTACGGTGGAGGGAACATCATGATTAGGGTTTGCTTCGCTGCCTCAGTGACTGGACCACTTGCCATCCAAGGGGAAAATTAATTCCCAAGTTTACCAAAATATCCTACAGGAGAATATCAGGGTGGTTGTCTTCTGGCTGACGCTTAGTAGGAGTTGGGTGATGCAGCATGACATTGACCCTAAGTATTGAAGTAAATCCCCCACAGACTGGCTTCAGAAAAAGAAAATGCGCCTTTGGAGTGGCCCCGTCAGAGCCCAGACCTTAACCCCATTGAGATGCTGCGGAATGACCTCAAAAGAGCTGTTCACACCAGACATCCTACAAATGTGTCTGAGCTGAAGCAGTTTTGTAAAGAGAAAAGCCTCCTGAACATTGTGCAGGTCCGAACCCAAAAGCGCTTGCTTGCACTTACTTTTTCCTCCAGCACTGTGAATGTTTAATGGGTGTGTTCAATAAAGACACAAGAAATTCGAATTGTTTTTGTGTTATCAGCTTGAACACATTGTGTTTGTCTATTGTTGCGACTTAGTTGAGGATCAGATAACATTTTATGTCAAATTACTGCAGAAAACCAGTTCATTCCAAGGGTTTCACATACTTTTTCTTGTCACTGTATGTATCACAGTTTCCACAAAAATACTAAACAGTACAACTTTTTTTTAAAGTGATAATAGTACAAAATGTTTCTTGAGCACCACAATTTGCATATTAGAATGATTTTATCATCATGTGACACTGAAGACACTGAAGACGATGAAAATGGTTGCGGAAAAGTCAGCTTTGCCATCACAGGAATAAAGTACATTTTTAGAAATATTCGATTAGAAAACAGTTATTTTAAATTGTAATAATATTTCACAAAATTACAGTTTTTACTGTATTTTTTATCAAATAGCAGAGTATTTAATTTTTTTTTTAAATGAATAATTATTTAAAAAGTGTTTATGTCAGGTTCTGTGGTGTTTTCAGATTCTTTTTCAAGGACTTTTAGTTTGTCTTTATTTCTTGTGATTCCGTTCTGTTGTCAAGGTTCCTAGCACGTTTATCATTGGTTATCATGGTTACTCATTGGCTGTGTTCGAAATTGCCCCCCTATACCCTCATTAACTATTCCCTATTAGTCCACTAATATAGTTTACTTGAGGGAGTGAATGAAAACAATTGAGTGAATTTGGATACTGAGTGCGCCGGAAGGTCTGCCTTTTTTGCATAGTTTGTGCTTGCTGTTTAATAATCATTATAAATATATACACCGATCAGGCATAACATTACGACCAGGTGAAGTGAATAACACTGATTATCTCTTGATCAAGGCACCTGTTAGTGGGTGGGATATATTAGGCAGCAAGTGAACATTTTGTCCTCAAAGTTGATGTGTTAGAAGCAGGAAAAAATGGGCAAGCTTAAGGATTTGAGCGAGTTTGACAAGGGCCAAATTGTGATGGCTAGACGACTGGGTCAGAGCATCTCCAAAACTGCAGCTCTTGCGGGGTGTTCCCGGTCTGCAGTGGTCAGTATCTATCAAAAGTTATCCAAGAAGGAACAGTGGTGAACCGGCAACAGAGTCAAGGCTCATTGATGCATGTGGGGAGCAAAGGCTGACGAGCTACTGTAGCTCAAATTGCTCAAGAAGTTAATGCTGGTTCTGATAGAAAGGTGTCAGAATACACAGTGCATTGCAGTTTGTTGCATATGGGGCTGCATAACCGCAGACCAGTCAGGGTGCCCATGCTGACCCCTGTCCGCTGCCGAAAATTGCCAAAAGTGGGCACATGAGCGTCAGAACTTAACCACCGAGCAATGGAAGAAGATGGTCTGGTCTGATGAATCCCATTTTCTTTTACATCACGTGGATGGCTGGGTGTGCGTTGCTTACCTGCGGATTGAATGAGTGTACTCGATAGAGTCCACTATGGTTTTGGACACCACTACAAAAGGCTGTTCCCTCAAATAGTGCCCTTTTTAAGGGTATAGGGGGTGATTTTGGACACAGCCATTGTTTTGTTGATTTAATACACCTGTTCCTCATTTTCATCCTTGGTTAGTTTTGGATATAATCCCCTCAATTTCATTCACTCATTGTCTGGTGTTAGTTGTCCAATTGTGGATATCGCTCTTTTTTTATTTAATAAAGTAATTGCATTTAGATCCGCTTCGCCTGCCTCATCTTCAGCCTGAAACGTTACAGTCTATTTCTTTAAAATAAATGCACATGGTTTGACATTTTATCTATTGAAATAACAATCAGACATTTTAAAGCGTGCCATAAGTTACCAAATACATTACACAGGCTGCTTCACACACACAAACAAATCTCTGAAATGTGGCATTGACATTACGGCGTGACAAGGAAATTAATATATTTCCCAACCACAATGTGTTGTTACAATTCACCTCTCAAACCTAGAGCACCCATTACTGTGCCTTACAACTATAATTCTTGACTCTAACAACCCATGCGCCTTAGCAAACGGCAGATCTGCTGAACCAGCAGAAGGACTAATGTGACTCCCACGACCTCTTCACAAAAGCAACAATAGTGCTGTGATTAGAATGCATCATAGAATCCCCGCATAGCCAATCAGATGAGGTCACCGGAGCGCCTGTGCACTCTGGGAGATCAATGCAGCAGCGCGTCGTCTCTTTCAAACACCAGCCCACACCAAAAGCATCTGTCGCTCACTAGCCCGCTGCTTAAAGGTTATTACTAGCCATCCCTGAAAGGTCAAGGTGGCATAGGGCCAGACTGCGTTTTGTTTGTGTCATTGTTCATAATGCCACACATTTATAAATGTCTCTTCCATGAATGGCTCACTATATTTATTTTTTATTCTTCTTTAGAAGCGTGCTAGAGGATTAGATTTTGGCTTCCAACAGAGCTTTCTACGCAACTTTGTTTCAGTACCCAGGAATTTGTCAGAATTACCCTGCAAATTGCTTCACCGCGATGTGAGACCGACCAAGCAGGGTAGTAAATCAGGGCGGACCGATGGAGATTTCTGCTGCGCTGTGCAGTACTGATGAAGCCGGCATGCTACGCTAGCGCTATCGCGTCCAACGGCCGCAGGGCCCGAGAAAGAGCGTGCGCTCTCCAGTAGCCTTGGAAGATTTACACCCGGATGAACAGCTCATAAAACTCTCCCTATAATCACATTTAACAAATTCTGGCATACAGGTGAGAGTATAAGAAAATATAAGGGGGGGAAATAATGCTAGGGTAAATTTGGGGAGCGGAGAGAAAAAGGTTCTCGCATTTAAAACGAGCCAAAATGGACAATGTTCAGTGATTGATTGCTTAATTTGTCCGACTAACAGTGTGTGTTCACAGTTCCTTAGGCAAATAATGACGTGCAAACAAAACAATTTTTTTTCCTCACACTTCATTGATTTATATATTTAATTCAGAGTTTAAAATTCATAACAGGGCACCTGCATCCAACTGCAGACGTCTTAGTTTTGTTCAGGTCTGATGGAGACTGAGTAACTGTGGAACAGACTCTTGTATTTGCTGCCTCTTAATGTTTCATACATATTCAATAATTGTCTGATAAAAAGACACCTAGCCCAAAACACTAATCCACCGTTTGGATTTACCCCTAATAGACAGTATTGTTCTAAATGGAAATGCATTGGCGTAAAGGGTTTATCAGCAGAGTACACATTGTGTATGTTTACCAGAAAGACTTCTGTAAAATGCAAATTGAACACACACATGCGCACACACACAAATTCACTCAAAATGTGTTTTTTTTTTAACTCAATCAAATCAAAGTAGCACAAAACGTTTATCAGAAGTACCAAATAACATCTCAGGTGCACCAAATCAGGGCTGATTTATAAATCCCCGTCTTAAAGCGATACTGCCCATTAGCTAGTGAAGATGATCACAGATAGTTTAGCCCAGAGACATGCATGTGTGACTGCAGATAAATGATGACTTATAGAAAAGGGCAGCGGTCCAATGGCACTTCAGCGTCATTGTGGTTGTCATCAGCTGGCACAAATAAGATAAAGAGCTTTGGTTTACAGAAATAATTGCGTAAAACAGCGTTTCAAGAAAGACAAGGCAAATTCTTCATTCGCTCCTCTCTTACGCACCAGTGAAAACTCATTTTTGCACTCAACCTATACAGCAGCAGAGCACTTAAAATGACATCCATTTATTGAAGCCGGTGAGCTGTAAACAACACAGCTTTAACATTGAGTTTTTGAAGGCTCTTGCACATGCAAATGATCAGAAGTTCTCCATCCATACTGTATTTGAACAACTATGCAACTGTCGCCCACACCTTTTTAGTAATCTGTTTGTTTGTTCTTTAAGGACAACACTACTTTATGAAGAAGAAACTTCCAGCTAACAAACCGGTTAAATATAGACAAATACACTGCTGTTCAAAGGTTTGGGGTGAGTATTCTGTGTGTGTGTGAATTGACTTCTCTTTCACGTCTTCTTGCGCTTGATCGGACATATTCTCACAAAACTATAACAAAAATGCCCAAATTGGCGAGTATACTAGTAAACAGTCAGTTATGTCTTGCATAACATAAACAGTTGACAAATAAACCGCATGTGTAAGGACTGGTTCACACAGAACACGCATTTTTCTGTTAAAAATGTGAGATGCAGGGCAGTGGAACGAATAAAACCGCAAGGTCTAAAGATGCGTTTTTTAAAAGTTGAACTTCTTTTAAAGGGTCAACTTTAAATTATGCAAAATTCACTTTTATAAGGTGTTTGAACACATATGTGTCTGCAGTGTGTGAGAACAACCAGCCTATAATGGTAAAAATCCACTCAATTTTTAAAAATCAAAAGCAGTCTCTTACGTGCTGATTTCAGATAAAAAATTGCACATGACGTGAGATTGTGCTGTTTTGTTTTTGCCGGTATGCCGGAGCATGAGCGGATCTGTGGGGTATTTTGAGCTAAACTTCACCCTGGGGGACATTTCAACTTGTAAAAATGTCAACTTGTAAAAAGGGGCATAATAGGTCTCCTTTAACCTTTTAGGATGCTGTGGCATGTGCGAGACGCTGTAAAAGACGTGAGAAGTGAACTGTTAAAGACGTCCATCTTAGGCATTTACCTTGATAAACAATGGAAAAGTAGCGCAGTGGAATGGAAAAACAGTATACTGGATCCATGAATTAGGTCTTAAAGTGACAGCATCCTAATATTCTTGCTGCTGCCTGTGTTTATAATGTTAATCAAACAATAAGACAAAGAAAAAATAATCGCTGAATAGCTTTTGTAACTTTAATAATGATTAATCTATATTTAGTTTATACAGTGAAGACAATGCAGTTATTTTACATTTGATTAATATATTCCCATTTCTGTACCTGAAAACTACGGTTAGACCAACCTGAAAAACAGCTTATTTCATTTATATGCTTGCTCTATTTGTACTATTGCTCATAATTAGATTTTTTATACTTATTTTTTTACTGTTTACTTGTCTTCAACAATATTTGAAATTTAAATGATGTTAGGTTAGTTTATTAAGGTTACATGTGTCCAAAACACTGGAAACTAGGCCTCTTTTATTTATTTATTTATTACTTTTTTTGTGGTGGGGCCAGTGAAAATTTTGCCAGGGCAAGTAAAAATCTGAACCACTGGCCCAACCGGGCCGGTAGAAAAAATCCTTAGCGTTGAGCTCTGAAAATATCATTTAGATCCCAAACTTTTAAACAGTAGCGTATATTAACTTAATTGAAATTGAGTGATATCCTCATTACATGATAAGCATTATGTAAACACAATAAACTGATTGCTATAACTCAAGTAAGGCATGCTGTAAATGTGAGCCTTCACCTTCTTCTCATCGCCGTCCTGCAGAAGCTGCATGTGACTGCGGCCCTGACTGTTAGACCTGCGCAGAGTGGCGCTGCGATGCTCAGCCAGCAGGTCAGGGGGTGGGGACACACTGCGCCCCTGTGGATCCACCCATGTGTAGACATGATTTGTGACATAACCACCTGGGATACGGCCCACAGAACGCACCGACATGGAGAGCTTTTTGCTGCCCTTCAGCACCTGTGTGAGAGAGAGAGAGAGAGACAGTAACAGTGAGATGAAGAGGTACAATCAGTCCAGTGTGTCTGCTAAGCGATAAAAGGCAGAGGCAGTTACGGGAATGTCAAGATATTCATGTGAAAATGCTAACATTTCCACTCCATATGATAAAGAGCTCCATCAATACTCAAGCTGCACACAACAAACACAGTGCTGAAGAAGCTACCTGGAAACCGACGCTTACCAAGCTACACATAATTTTAAAGCACTACAAGTTACTAACCAAAAACAGCTAAATACATATATTGAAGCTATTTAAGGAGGAAATATCTTCCAACAAATAAATCATTTCTGATGAAATAAGAATGAGATCAGTATTTATCTGCCACAAAACAAACAATAAGGATCTTTAAGACTTAACTTGCAAACGTAAGGAGATTTTGATTCATCCCAGTGAATTGAATCATTTGATTCAGTTCACCAATATGACTCAGATTCAAATAGGGTTCAGATTCATTGAATAATACACAGTAAAAATGCAACTAATAACTTGAAATACCCTAATTAATCTAAAAAATAGTGATGAACAGGAGAATTTAACAAAATATTTGGTAGCACTTTATTTTACAGTCCTGTTCCCCATGTACATATGTACTTACTGTAGTAATTATAATAACTGGGTAATAACTAGGTACTAACCCTGAACCTACCCCTAAACCTAACCTTAATCCATGTAGTTCCCCTGAAGTACTTTCTTAGGTAAGTACACTAACTAAGTACACATAAGTGCACATACTGTAAAATAAAACGCAATCAAATATTTGTAAAATGAGATGAATTGGTGAATCATTTTAGAAGCAGTTCACTTTCATGAATCATTTGAATGAACTTAAATTAATCAGACTTTCCAATGCTACATACTATGTTTCCGCCACAGAATAAAAAATAAAAAAGGTAACTGTGACTTTTTAATCGCACAATTCAGACTTTTTTTCTTGCAATTGCGGGTTTAAATCTTGCAATTCTGACTTTTTTATCTCAAAATTGCATGATATAAATTTGCAATTGCGAATTATAAAGTCAAAATTTAGTGATATAAAGTCAGAATTGAGTAATATAAAGTCAGAATTGCGAAATATAAACAATTCTGAATTTTTTCCTCAGAATTGCTAATATTTCACAATTCTGACTTTATAACATGCAATTGCGACTTTACTGTATATCACACATTTCTGACTTTATATCACTCAATTGCGACTTTATTTCCAACAATTCTGACTATAACTCAAGATATAAAGTCAGAATAGTGAGATATAAGTCAGTCTTTTCCCCCTCAGAATTGGACTTAATGACTTGCAATTGCGAGTTTATATCTCAATATTCTGAGAAATAAAGTCATAATTGCGAGATATAAAGTCATGATTGCGAGTTATAAAGTCATAATTTTGTGATATAAAGTTGCAATTGCATGTTATAAAGTCAGAATTGCGAGTTATAAAGTCAGAATTGCATGGTATAAAGTCAGAATTGCATGGTATAAAGTCAGAATTGCATGGTATAAAGTTTGAGTTTGAGAAAAGTCAGAATTGTGAGATAAACTCACAATTCTGACTTTATAACACAATTGCGAGTTTATATCTAGCAATTCTGAGAAAAACAGCCTGAATCGCGAGATGTGAACTTACATTTGCGAAAAGTCGCAATTATCTTTTAAAATATTTTATTCTGTGGCGGAAACAGGCTGCCAAAACATACACCCGCAACTGGTTAGAAAAAAAATTATGTTTCAGTAGTTCAGCTGTTTTTAAAAAATAACATAGCTAAGTTAGCAGCATTAAGTTAGTCCCCACTGCTAAAACACATGGGCAGATCTCTTCTCAGAGACATACAATACAGACGAACATTGTGCAGAGATGAAAGTCCCAGTGGTGTTTGCCTCATTGGTCTCTGATGGTCTGCTATGCTCACTATCACTCCACAGATCAAGTCTAGTGCAACTGGCACTGCGGGACACCACAAATTCAGCTGAGTGTGAAATTACACCATTATCTCCTACCACACACACACACACACACACAAAGATACACTAAGTTGGCATTAAACACACACATCCCAATGCAACTTAAAATTGGGCTGAACTCAAAAAACGTCCTGTTCTCAGGGTGGCCTCACAGTATCTACTTTCCATGCAGCTCAGACTCCTTCACTATGCACTTCAGAAACGGTTAGGAAGTTTGTGTCCGCAGGCGTGCTCTGTTGCGTATCTCTGACCTAGTTCTGCTGAATGTTTATTGAGCTGCAAAATACAGTGGTCCAGAATTTAAGTGTAACAAAATAAAATTGCTTATTCGTGAGTCACCCCCTCCGTTGAAAATAAACACCAATGGTGCTTTGTTAATCTCCAGAAATGTTTCAAAGCCCAAAGTTTTGATTTATTTAGGAGTTAATCTGGTCCGTAAACATCTGGTTTCCTTTCTTTCCGGGGCTGGGATTTGCCTGGGTTGTTTAAGCAAATGACAAGTTGTTTTTTGGGATAGAGGAATGCAGAGCAAAGACAAATAAAATACAGACACGTTTGGAATGAACAGAAAATGTAAGAAATATATGAGAAAGTGAAAAGGTGAAAGAATACAAATTCCTTGAAGGGATGCAGTCACAAAAAAATGAAAATTTGTTTTCTCAACCTCATGTTGTTCCAAATCTGTGTGACCAAGCAATGCAGACCGTTTTGGCTGTTTCCACTAGATTCCAGAAAATACTGGAAAAAAGAAATCTTGCATACATGATCCAGACAAAAATATTTTTTCCGGTATTTTCTGGAATTGTGGAAACAGCCAAAACTATCTGCAGGGTGCTAGAGCACACAGGGCCTGAGTTATACACTTTCAAAAATGAATTTATAACCCAAAAAAATCATATTACATTATTTATTACAGCTCAGATAACATATACTTAAATGTTTATCCCTTTTAGCAGTGTTTTATGCATCTTCAAAGGGTTTCCTGTAAAATGACACCAACATTTTGTATTTAGACCACTGGGTATGGGAAGCTTTTCAATTTGGGTTTTTTAGCTAATTTCAACTTCACATGAATCACAAATCAAACTATTTAGTATATTAATATTTACAAGATACTGTACATATTCACGAATAGGCTACAACTCCTCATAATTGCTTTAATAGCACGTATACAGTATGTCTGCCCGTTTTCGTTCGTGTGACTGCAGCCTATGCTTTTCTGCTACAGACTGAAGTGCGCGAGTAGCCTTTAACGCGTCACGCCATTACTTTTCATTACCATTTACTTTATTACTTTCAGTTAATAAAGGAGAAAATACTGCACATTTCTGGTGCTATTTTTGTGATTGTTTGGGGCATTCTACAGCCCTTCATCAAAACTTTCAACACATAGCCCACCTAAGATTGTTTTAATCAATGTACAAATCGTAAAAACAGAACAATCAGTTCCTAAAATCTGCTTGGGTGGGCAAGGCAGACGTTTGGGTGGTGCCCATACCTAGAACCGGCCCCGCTTCTTAGGGCCTTTTCACAGAGATTGTTTTGGTGCGGATCCAAGCGTGATTGCCGTGTTCACATATGCCTAAATGAACCCAACCAAAGGGAGAAAACACACCAGGTTCCAAAACAAACGCTCAGGAGTGAAAGCACCCTTAAACCTAAAATGACAAATGGGACACCATATAGTCTTATGGACTTAACGGACACGTGCACACGGCGGCCATTGCCAGTCCACAAGACCACAAGTGCACATGATGAGTGCCATTTGGGACAGGGCCAACATCAACTTATCATACAAGTATCATAATAGTCAATATTCAAAAGTTTGATGGCGACATTTTTTTTTTCTCTTATGCTCACCAAGGCTGCATTTATTTGATCAAAAATAGAGTAAAAATAGTAATATTGTGAAGAATTATTACAATTATAACAATGCAGCAGCCATTCAAGTCTTCAGTGTCACATGATCCTTCAGAAATCATTCTAATATACTGATTTGGGGCTCAATAAAACATTTTTTATTATTACCAATGTTGAAAACAGATGTGTTGCTTAATATTTTTGTGGAAACCGTGAAACATTTCTATCAGGATTCTCTGATGAATAGAAAGTTAAAAAGAACATCACTGATTTGAGAAAAATGTAATAAATGTAACTTTTGATCAATTTATGTGTGCTTGCTATATAAAAGTATGAATTTCTTTTTTAAAAAAGTTACTGAACCCAAACTTTTGAATGTTAATTCTATTCTATTCTATTCTATTCTATTCTATTCTATTCTCTTTTATGCTTTTGTTTCCTTCTTGAAGCTTGAAAGCGTTATTAATTGTAATTTCATGAAGAAAAAAAAAACTAGAACATTCTTTAAAATGCTTCCTTTTATATTCCACAGAAGAAATAAAGTGATACGGGTATGGAACGACATGAGGGTGAGTAAATTATTTTCCTTTTTGGGTGAACTATTCCTTTAAGGGACTACAGGAGAAGATAAAAAACAGCTTTGTCCCTGCTGTGAATACTAACAAATAAGAGAGCGCCTGGCAGCGAGATTCTTAATGCACCATCGCTGCTCTAAAGTGCTGACTGTGACACTGTCTGATGGAGTGTGTCAACAAATGAGTGGAGCAACGGAATACTGTTGGGAGAGGGAGAGAGAGATGGAGGGATGGATGGAGAAAGACAGCAAGCAGGCAGCTTATCATATGATATGCTACAATGTCACCTTAGGAAAGCCAATAATGCCAATAATGTGGAAAAATGCATTGATAGCCCCAAGCAAGAGCAGAAGGACATAATTAAAGAAAGTTTCATGCTGCTGAGAGAGAAGCGAAATGTTGGATTCAACTCATCTAGAAGACTCTTTGCAACATTTGCAAGACATTTTACTTCCATGTGACATTTCAGAAGGTGGAGCAACACACTACAACAAGGGACTTCCATTAAGAATTCATGTTGAGTTCAACTGTGAGTCTTTTCATCCCTATATCCCGGTGAAACTGCTTCTCGTACAAGAACAAATGTAGGCCAATGGGAATTGATTGCATAATTGGATCGCTGCGGTTTGCTATTTCTTATCATTTATAATAAATACTGCATTAAAAAAATCCATTTTGATTTCATGTTGACTTTAAAGGCCATGAACACTTAAAGCTAATTGGTCCACGTAATTTCAGATCTGAGCCTGACGGCCCTAACAATTCACATGAAACCCAGCGCGCGCACACTGAGCTGCCAGGCATTCTGTTTATTTACTGTCATTTCCAATGGGACCGATAAAGCATTCGCGAGCAGAATGAGAAATCAAGTCGTAAATGCCGAATGTTTGAGCATGTGACGCTCGGTGTGCACTGACCAGCTGGCAGACTGAAGCAAACAGAAAACGCATACATAAACAGACAATCTGTGATTGTTACTTGGAATTAGCATAACAAAAAGGGGCCAATTAGATGATCACAAAGGGTAATTGGGTCTGGTTAGCAGTGTCGTGTGCTCAGAATGCGTTTATGAGATTACGCAGATGAGCTCGGAAGGGACGCAGGACACATTTGCATGTGATTGAGCGATTCTGGATGAAAACCAGGAGGACAATGAATCTAAAATATTTAAGAATCAATGTAGTACAATTAGATGGATCGGAGTTCTTGTGCTCACATATAGCGTGTTTTGCGTAGGTGTGTTTATTTTTTCAAGCAACTAGTTGTGTAGGTGTTCATTTGTCATCCCAACAGATATACAGCTCTGTCATACAGTAGTGAGTTATGATCTTTGAACACTACCATTCCGATTGGTATGATTTTTTTTTAAGTTTTTTAAAAAGAATACTTATCAAGGCTGCAATTATTTGATCAAAAATACTGTAAAATAGTAGTAAAATTGTGAAATATTATTACATTTTAAAATAACTGTTTTCAATCTTAATATGTTTAAAATTTAATTTATTTTCGTAATGGCAAAGCTGAATTTTCAGCAACCATTAATCCAGTCTTTAGTGTCACATGATCCTTCTGAAAATCATTCCAAAATATGCTAAACTACATTGAAAACAGCTTAATATTTTTGTGCAAACCATGATCAATTTCTTTACTATTAGTTTGACATAATAATCTTTTGTAACGTTGTTTTTACTGTCACTTCTGAACTGAATAAAAGTACTAATTTCTTAAAAGTAAAAAATATTCATTTTCATTCTTGAAGATTCATTTCAAGTAACTCTTGCCAGATGTTTCTCCTATAGAAAAAAAGGTAGATTTAAATGTTTAAAAAACTAATATGAATAGCACAGGTGGGATAATTGGGTTTCAAAAGAATTTGATGAGAAAAGTTTGAGTTCAAATTCAAATCTTTAACTTTTGATTGCAGATTTGGCACGTGAGATTACTACACTGTAAAAAAATGAATCATGGGTCTTGTAATTTTCACAAAATAAATTGTGTACATTTTCTTAATAAAAGAATAAAAGTAAAAGTTAATAAATAAAAGTTCAGTGTTGTAGAAAATATTAAGAACATTTCACTAATAAAACAAATATTCCTGATTTATTAAAGGAAATGTAAACAATTTTGAGGCTTGAATTGAGGAACCGCTTAAGCTGAAAAGGAAAAAAGGGCTACCTATTTATTTCAAGAGAATTAGCTCAATTGTGCAGTTTTATTTAGAGACACCATTGTGCATGCTCTGCATTTGGCTAGAAAGGGAGAGTTAATATTGAAACGAAGTGTTATTTTATGTGTTTTTGAGTGAAGGGAAACGTCTCGGTTACGTTTGGTAACCCTCGTTCCCGAACAGAGACGTATGTCGGTAATACCGACGAATTGGGATCACTTCAGAGAGCCCCTATCAGCTTCGAGAACTTAAGAACAGGCCAATGAACAATTGGCGTGCGAGATTTGCATCTCGCGCTCCGCCCCGCGGGTATAAACAGGAAGCGAGAGCATCGCACTGACGTTTTTCACTGAGGAGCCGAACCAGTGACTCGGCCATGCAGTGATGGAAGGAACTGTGGCGACGGGACGTACGTCTCCGTTCCCTCCTTCAGGGAACGAGGGTTACCATACGTAACCGAGACGTTCCCTTTCAGTCGGTCACTACGACGTACGTCGGTAATACCGATGAATTGGGATCCCTATGGAAAGCGCCACAGTTACTACCACTACCAGCGCCCAGCGAGAGCCCCTCAGATCCCGTTCTGAAGCGGGCGGGGAGATTCACGCCAGGAGAGTCACACTGCTGTTCCCATTCAGCAGACTGATTGGATAACGCTGGGAAAGCGTGCCCGAAGGACGCTGCGGGAGCCACATCATGCCCAGAGGGAGTTACCATGTGGAAGAAACGTATGGGCTGGCCGTGGGCAGCTCAACATACGAAAGTCCCAGGGGTGGCCCCGGCCTAATGCAGGCGGGGGACGACACCGTACTGAGACGGCAGAGGAACTCTGCCAAGGGAAAGACACGAGCTCGCCGTAGGGAGCTGTACCGTGGAGAATACACGTATGGGACCGCCGTAGGGGTCACGACATACGGAACCCAGTCTGACACAAGTTCCACCAATGCATACGAGTGCCAGACCTGGCGTCGGACGCTCCGCAACATCCGACTGCCGAGGGGTGCGGAGGACTCAACAGGGTTCGCCAATCCTGGGGAACTCGACTGGAGAAAATAAGCGCACGTATCCGTTCCAGGGGAAGGGAATGGCGCAGCAAGCCGACACTAGAACGGGCACTTCAGTGAAGCTGACTATGGGAAGCGAGCACACAAGAAGCCACCGGCTCTACACGTAGGCTATAAAACCTAGCGAACGTGTTAGGTGTCGCCCAGCCCGCAGCTCTACAAATATCTGTCAGCGAGGCGCCACGAGTCAGCGCCCAGGAAGAAGCTACACCCCTGGTGGAGTGAGCTCTAACCCCGAGCGGGCAGGGCACGTCTTGGGATTCATACGCCAAGACGATGGCATCCACTATCCAGTGGGCCATCCTCTGCTTGGAGACAGCCTTTCCCTTCTGCTGTCCTCCGTAACAGACGAAGAGCTGCTCTGAGGTCCTAAAGCTTTGCGTTCTGTCAACATAGACGCGCAGAGCGCGAACTGGACAGAGAAAAGCCAGGGCTGGGTCTGCCTCCTCCGAAGGCAGCGCTTGCAGGCTCACCACTTGGTCCCGGAAGGGAGTAGTGGGAACCTTGGGCACGTTTCCAGGCCGGGGTCTCAGGGGCACCTGAGAGTCACCCGGCCCGAATTCCAGGCACGATTCGTCGACCGAAAATGCCTGCAGGTCCCCTACCCTCTTAACTGAGGCCAATGCAATCAGGAGGATTGTCTTTAGAGACAAGATCTTAAGCTCTACTGACTGTAAAGGCTCGAAGGGCGCCCTCTGCAGTGCGGTCAGCACCAGAGTCAAGTCCCAAGAGGGTATAGAGGAGGGGCGAGGAGGATTTAGTCTCCTCGCTCCCCTTAGGAACCTGACGATCAGATCGTGCTTGCCTAAGAACTCACCGTTAACGAGGTCATGGCTTGCGGCGATAGCGGCAACATATACCTTGAGGGTGGAGGGAGACAGCCTTCGCTCCAACCCATCTTGAAGGAAAGATAGCACAGATCCGACCGAACACTTCCGGGGGTCTTCTTGGCGAGAAGAACACCAATCGACGAACAGGTTCCACTTCAACGCATATAGCCGTCTCGTAGAGGGGGCTCTGGCGGAAGCGATGGTGTCGACTACCGCTTGCGGTAGGTCACCTAGAACCTCCGCGTCCCGTCCAGGGACCAGACATGGAGTTTCCAGAGGTCTGGACGCGGGTGCCATAGGGTGCCCTGTCTCTGAGTTAGGAGGTCCTGCCTCAGAGGAATGGGCCAAGGAGGTGCTGTCGCGTAGACCACCTCGTTTGTTGATGTACGCAACGGCCGTCGTGCTGTCCGTCCGGACCAGAACGTGCTTGTCTTTGAGCGACCCTTTGAGGCGGCTGAGAGCAAGACGAACTGCCAGCAACTCTAGGCAATTGATATGCCATTGCAGTTGGGGCCCCGTCCACAGACCCGATACTGCAAGCCCGTTGTACGTGGCACCCCAACCCGTGGGTGAGGCATCCGTGGAGACAACATGATGCCTGGACACTTGTTCTAGAGGCACTCCTGCCCGTAGAAATGAAGGGTCCGACCACGGAGTGAGGGTTTGGCGGCATCTCGGCGTCACTTGGACACGGAGGGACCCGCTGTGCCACGCCCATCTCGGGACTCGGTCGTGTAGCCAGTGCTGAAGCGGTCTCATATGGAGCAGCCCTAGCGGCGTTACTGCTGCTGCTGCTGCCATATGCCCCAGGAGCCTCTGAAAATGTTTCAGTGGAACCGCTGTACTGCGTTTGAGCGTACTCAAGCAGCTCAGCACCGACTGGACGCGCTCCTCTGTGAGGCGCGCTGTCATGGCGACCGAGTCGATCTCCATCCCGAGAAAAGAGATCCTCTCTACGGGACAGAGTTTGCTCTTCTCCCAGTTGACCCGAAGACCCAACCGGCTGAGGTGCCGAAGCACCATGTCCCTGTGTTCGCACAACTGCTCCCGCGACTGGGCAAGAATCAGCCAGTCGTCGAGATAGTTGAGGATGCGAACACCACGCTCTCTCATGGGAGCAATGGCCGCCTCCGCGACTTTCGTGAAGACACTGGGCGACAGGGACAGCCCGAAGGGCAGGACTTTGTACTGGTATGCCCGTCCGTCGAAAGCAAAGCGTAGAAACGGTCTGTGTCGAGGGAGAATCGAGACATGAAAGTACGCGTCCTTCAGGTCGATCGCTGCAAACCAATCCTGGGGACGGATGTACCTGAAGATGCGTTTCTGCGTTAGCATTCGGAACGGCATCCTGTGGAGGGAGCGGTTCAGGTAACGCAGGTCCAGGATCGGTCGTAACCCGCCACCTTTCTTGGGTACAATGAAGTACGGGCTGTAGAACCCGGACTTCATATCGGCTGGAGGGACCGGCTCTATCGCGTCCTTCGCCAATAGGACAGCGATCTCCGCCTGAAGCACCGGGGCGCCCTCCTTCGGTATAGACTTCGGGGGACGCCGGCGAACTGAATCGCATAGCCGAGTTTGATGGTGCGGATGATCCAGCGAGACAGGCTGGGGAGCGCTAGCCAGGCCCCCAGAGACCGAGCAAGCGGGATCATCAGCACCACGGACGTACCCGGAGCGGGGCAGCGCAGCGGAACGCAGGGGCCCCAGGACGACATGGGAGTGGTCCGTGCAGGGGTCTGGGTCTGACACACGACCTGCATCCGGTGAGGGGACGGGCGAGCGTGGGGAGGCACATTGTGTGCGTCCGCACAACCGACGCCCCCTGTTGGCGAGGAGAGAGGTGTCTGAGGGGTACGAGGCATGGTAGCATCGCATACCGCCAGACGCGCTCTCTTGGCACCCAGAGATGTTGGAAACTGCTCTTTTATTGAAAATTTGGGTGCCACTGGCACTGGGGCCAGTGGCGGAACAGACATACAAATAGTGTTCCCCCGGCCCTCCACCGGGGGAAGGAGTGGTGCTGCAGCCATCTCCCGAAGAGCAGTTTCCTCCATCTCTGGGCGGCCCGTCTCAGGGTCTCTTCCAACGGCGCTTGCCACCTGGCTTGGCAGCGGCCTGAGCGGGCTGGACGTTCTTCCCGCGACTGGCTCCACGCCCACGGCCGGTGGAAGGCTGCTGCTGGGCTGGGGCGGGAGCGAGGGCGGCCGCAGGAGGACGTCCTCGGTGACGGGCAGGCGGAGGTGCTGCGGCCGGCGGCTGGGTGGAGGCAGCAGCGGGCCGCTGGTGCAGGATATGTTTAATGGCCTCCGTCTGCTTCTGGGCGGCCGAGAATTGCTGGGCAAAATTCTCGACCGCGTCGCCGAACAACCCGGCCGACGATATGGGGGAGTCCAGGAACCGGTTCTTGTCAGTCTCCCTCATGTCGGCCAGGTTGAGCCAGAGATGCCGTTCCTGGACCACTAAGGTGGACATCGCCTGACCCACGGAACGGGCGGTAACTTTCGTCGCCCGGAGGGCGAGGTCCGTCGCCGCCCGGAGCTCCCGGAGGAGCTCTGGGTCAGACCTACCCTCGTGCATGTCCATGAGTGCCTGGGCTTGGTGCACCTGAAGCAACGCCATGGCATGCAAGGCAGACGCGGCCTGTCCGCAGGACCTGTAGGCCTTCGCAGTCAGACTGGACGAAAACCTACAGGCTTTGGACGGGAGACGAGGATCACCACGCCACTCGGAGGCGGTCGCCGGTCGCAGCTGCATCGCGACGGCGCGTTCGACTGGCGGGATCCTCTCGTAACCCTTGGCCTGTCCACCGTCAAGGGTAGTGAGGAGGGAGGAGCCTCCAGGTCTGTTTCTGGCACTAAAGGGTGTCGTCCACGACCTGGAAAGCTCCTCATGCACCTCCGGGAAGAATGGCACTGGGGCGGGACGCTGAGAACCAGCGCGACCCCCCCCCCAGGAACCAATCATCCAACCTAGAAGGTTCGGGACGTGGTGGAGGGTTCCACACAAGCCCGACCTTTTCGGCGGCCCGGGAAAGCATAGCCGTCAACTCGGGGTCCGACTCAACCGTTGCCACTCTCCCAGAGGGAGGCAGTACAGCTGAGTCTTCATCCTCCGAGGACTGGAACTCCCCCTCCGATGCTGCAATCGACATCTGCTCGTCAGCGGGCGCTCCGAAAGAGATGACTGGGCGCCTGTGGGCGGGACCAGCGATCTCTTCCGGTGGCGCCACCGGCAGCGGTGCTTGAGAGGGTTCAGGGACCTGCGTAGGGACACTAGGCGGGTTTGTCCTGAACGTAATCCTCAGATCACCCCGGCCATCCGTCGAAGTAGGTCTATCCTGGTTAGGGATAGCTCTAGATCGAGGTATGGGGAGGGGGACTCCGCCTTCCCGGAGGTAGGCGAGTCTAAGCACCACAATAGTCATGTTCCCGCAGTGAGAACACGAGCTATTCACAAACGCTGCCTCAGCGTGCTGTGAGCCCAGGCACGTGATGCAGTGAGTGTGGCCGTCAGCGGGCGAGAGGGAACGACCGCATCCAGAAACGCACGGGTGGAATGACATCTTGAGAAAGACGCAGTCACACCCGTGTTGCTCTTTTTGTGAGGAAACGCTCTTTTAGAGAGTGCTGAAGCACCCAGGGAAACCGCGGCAACACACAGGGGATAGTGCAGCCTGTGTTTGCACTCAATAATGGAAACGCCCACCGAAACCAACAGGTTTTGCTGTGATAACAGCAGTTGTTTCTCTGCAGCTGAGTTCGCGGTCCCACTGGAGAGTGCCGTCACACCAGCACAACGTTCCTCTTCCTCTTCTCAGGTTCTCTGTTTTAATCGCTGAATGAATCAGGAAAGCAGTCTGTAAACTTCAATGCCGTTCGGCTCCGAAGTGAATGACGTCAGTGCGATGCTCTCGTTTCCTGTTTATACCCGCGGCGCGGGGCGGAGCGCGAGATGCAAATCTCGCACGCCAATTGTTCATTGGCCTGTTCTTAAGTTCTCGAAGCTGATAGGGGCTCTCTGAAGTGATCCCAATTCGTCGTATTACCGACGTATGTCGTAGTGACCGACTGAAAGGGAACATCTGTTAATAGGCTTGCTACGATAGTCGGTGTTGCCGGTGTTACCGGTGTCCAGACTCAACACCGGTTACATCACTTGCCTACCGTGGCACCGCCCACCGTCTTTTTCATTTTTTTATAGTAATAAAATAATTTAGTTCAGTTAGAGAACAGACAATACAAATAAAAACTGAACGTATCT
The DNA here is from genome assembly GCF_949357685.1 of Gobio gobio. NCBI lineage: Eukaryota > Metazoa > Chordata > Actinopteri > Cypriniformes > Gobionidae > Gobio > Gobio gobio. The sequence goes on along the minus strand of NC_137107.1, from coordinate 35,485,630 downwards.
GCTTAATAAAGCAGGATCCGACCGTGAGTCTCGGCAGCGGCAGGAGTCATTCATCAGATTTAAGAGTGAGGAGCTGACGGAGATGATCGCGGAAGATTTGGTTTCAAAGCGAAACGTAAAAGCGCCTATTTAAGGGAGTTTGTCATTTGTTTTGTTGTTGTGTTTTTCATTAAAAATAATAGGCTAATAAACCCACAATTCAAGCAACCCGCAGCCGAATTGGCGCTAATTCAAAACCGAAAGTAAAATGTGCACGGCCGCACAGAGCGCACATTGTTTACTTTCGCCTGGCTCCGCAGTGCGAGCCTCCGCGCTACTCTGACTGCGCGCATTTATTTTTGCCGCGCGCACCGAGTATAAACAAGGCTTTACGGCTTTTCATTCATGCCGTGCATCTCAATCATAGACTGATCAATGCTTGATCAGTGCCCTGACTACTGAACTAGGGAACTGATTGAGACGCACCCATGGCCTCACAGAGCGCGCATTTACAGACGAGCTGTCATTCATGGTGTGTGCGCACTGGCGCGTTTTCAGTTCAGAGCGGTCGTGTGCATGTTACTTTCGGTTAGATAGAATTAGTGATTTAAAAGCCTTCGGTGATACCGGTATTACCGGTGTTGTCACACATCAATTAACCGGTGGGGAAATTTCCTCACCGTCACATCCCTATCTGTTAATGTTTAATGTTCTGTTATGCTTGATATTTGAAAGACTTTCTGTTATGTTGAAATTTTGACCATTACCATTGTGCAGAAGAGTAGATCTTATGGTTAGGTTGTGGATAGCTGCATGTATAATATTATAAATCATGTTGCTTTGTTCAATGAGCAACAACTTTTCTAATGCCAGTACAGTACGTTTGTTTCTGCTTGTGCTGTGCTAGCAGCATACAGTCTATTAATTGTATAACACAAGTCAAATATAAACAGGCCATTTCCATTCACTCTAATTTATACCCACTTTTTAAGTCAACTTAAAAGAAATAAGCACATTTCACTAAAAATATTAAATTAATTGTTTCATAGACTAAGGCGTAGTCCACACGTACACGGGTATTTTTATAACCGGAGTTTTTCGTCCTCCGTTTAAAAAAACAATCGCGTCCGCACAAGCACGGTTTAAAAAAAAAATCTGCCCATGAAAACGCAAAACCGCGTTATGATTGGCTGCCTGATTTCCACATGGGTCCCATCCACGGCACCGATGCACTGAGGGATGCCATGGGCTCAGTAAATCCCTTCTGCAAGTTTACTTTGGACTCAGTGACAGGTAACTGTACACAGGAGGAGGGCCCAAGTGGACTGAAGCTTCACACACTTGCCTTACTATGTTGTATTATTGCATTCTGGCGCCTCTGTTCTGCAATAAAATGAGATAACTGTGCATGTATCTGTATACATGTGATAAGCGCTGTTAGCAAAGTTGCAAAGACTCCACTCATGTAAACAAAAGCGATAACGGCGCACAATCTGACATCAAACAAAGGAGAGAACGGCACACACTTCGACTTAAATCTCCGGTTTCACCATCTACATGACAACGCTGTAACCAGAGTTTCTAAAAATCTTTACCTAGGCCGGAGTTTTCAAAAAAGTCCGGTTTCAGTAACCGGATACTGCATTTGCGTGTGGACGAACAGCCAAACCGCGTAGAAAAAGCTGCTGTTTTGAAAATACCCGTGTTCGTGTGGACAGGGCCTAAATAATTTAGGAGATTTTACATGATTTATTCAGATAGATTCCATTAAAGAAACAAAGCCAATAGTAAAGTAAATAGCACATAACATAAAAGTTTTCATTAGTTCTCCATTTAATCTCCTTTTCAAATGTTTTTCATACTACTTATCTCAGCGTTAAGGCCACTTTTCACCCTGGGTTAAGCAAAGTTTCATATTCAAAAGGCTTTGTTTCACAGACAGGGCTTAGATTAAGCCTAAATTAGGCCTTAGTTAAACCTGCTGTCCGTAACTTTATTTTGTGTTCAAGATTTACTAAAATGATATAATGAGAATGTACAACATGAATCCATTTTCCAAACCGGGATTTTGTCTTACCCTGAATCATTATGGTGCACTTATAATAAGTGTTTATTTTGGGACTATTTCAGACCGGTCTGGTAGGAACCGCTGCGGAGGAGCACAGTCCCTGCGTGACTCGTCACAGACAAACAGAGAGAAGTAGCTCCAGCTGCAATGTTCTTCCGCAAGATGCATGCAGTTCTGTTTATTAACCACTAGAGCGCAAAAAGTTACGGACTGCAGCTTTAAATTAGTGCATTCAAGTAGATTTTATAAACGTGCATTAGAAAAAAAACGGTGTGCATTTTGAGACAAAACAATGGCACTGACATATTTTAAGATATAATCTTATATCTTATATTGCTTTCAGTTAAAACAGCTCAAACATGTATTTTAGTCAGGGACTATTAAGCCCCATCTGTGAAACTGGCTTTTCACACTGTGCTTAACCTGGGTTACCATTATTGTATACCCTGATTTTAACCCTGGGTAGAGGAACGTTTCTCTATTTTAATTTAGAAGCGGAGCTAACACTGCGTTTTTCCCGGGGTTATGAAATCCTGCTCCGGAGCACCACTTTTGTGGTGTTTACCCCACATTGAGGTGCCAATCTTGAGCAGTGTGAAATGTGTGCAGTGTTACAATGTTAAGGCTATGTGCTTAGCACCCAGCAGCCAATTGCGTACCTCATATTGATGTGTTTTGGACAGTCACGGAAACGAAAGTCTCCGCATTGTTCTATCCTCTCGTGAATTGGTCTTATGTGGACGACCAGTCTTTTTGGGAGACTTTAATGAATTGTTGTCTTTGTAAACCTTCAATATTCTAGAAATGACCGATTTGGAACGACTAACTTCTCTTGCAATAGCTGAAAGGGTCATCCTTTTGGCGTTCATCTGGACAACCTGGTGTCGTAGGGTTTCAGTCATCTTAGAGCGGCTTGCCATTTTGCAAAGTCAGTGAAAATTGGAAAGTTTGCTGCCAGTTAAATAGGGTTTACCAAATAATTAAGGAAATTAGCACCAGGTGCCAGATTAACACCAATAACTTGGAGGTATCTGAAAGTGTTCTCTAATTTTGACCAAAGTTCTTTTTTAATTGTCTCGTTTAAGTTTTATATATATTGTAGTTCAGAATATATTTAACTTAAGAAATATGTAAAAAAAAAAAAAAACTGCCCTTCTGCTCCTATTAGGGTAACTTCAAATAGGACTAAGCAGTGTGCTTGAAAGTTAGGAAATTGTATGTTGTTCTCTAATGTTGACCTCTACTGTACAATGGGCATCCTAGGGAGATTGGCGGTATGTTGTTCCGGACAAGCTGGCGCCTTCTCCTGACCTGGAAGGTCACTACGTGCCTAATTCCGGGGTGAAAGCGTCAAATTGTTAATCTATGGAGACGTGCATCTGATTAACTGACCATGTGTGGAAATTGACTATGATTAACTATTTTCTCTTAGCCAATCATTCAACCTGAAGTAATGACGTAGCTAGACTTTTAAAAGAGTATAACTGTGTTGAGAAAATGTATGTATGCAAGGAGAGAGCGCGGCCGAACTCCTTGAGAGACTTGAAGGTAACTTCTGCTGATGAAACTGCAAACTATCGTTCAGTAAATTTTTTTTTATTTTATTAATCGCACTACTGACTTTTGGTCTTCATTTCTCACATCTGGTCTTGGGTCCTGAACTGTTATCCCCAACACAAAATACTATTGGGTAAATTATTATTGGGTTATAGTATTGGGTTTTTTGCTTTAGTACAGCACAGCACAGCACCTTTAACTATTTCAAGTGTCAAAAGCCCTAGAACTGCCAGCAACAGACAATAAATCATAAACTAAACAATGCAACCTCATAGATCTTCAAGCACTTTGTACAGCCGCAGAAACGTTCACGTTGTTTTGTCTGAGTGGAAACCATTAAAAAAAGTTAAATATTGATGACAAACATATTAACTGTCTGGAGCATCTAAAACAAGTTGCAAGCTTGCTGCAAGCTGTACTTCAGCCTAATGTTTTCAGCTTTGTAAATATTCAACTAAGCCGTGCAGGGGAAAGTAAATTTTAAAGGGGACCTATTATGCCCCTTTTTACAAGATCTCTGATGTCCCCAGAATGTGTCTGTGAAGTTTCGACTCAAAATACCCCACAGATCATTTATTATACCATGTTGTAAATGGCCATTTTTGAGTGGAAGGAAAACCATGCTGTTTGTGTGCATACATGTGTGCATGTATCTTTAAATGCAAATTAACTGCTGCTCCCCACACCACTTTCCAAAAGGGGGCAGAGCCTTTACAGCTCATGTCTATTTTTAAACATCTATTTTTATTTTTGATTATAATCATCTTTATCACGGTCACGCTTACATGACATTGCATTTCTTCATCATCATGAAAGTTTATTATCTTTATGCATTTTAAAACCATATCAGTCTAAACTTCTGATATATGGTTTTCTAAGCGCACACACCCGAAGCATGCGCACAGAAAGCTGGCTGTCAGACTGCACGTCCCATGAGTATTGAATTAAGTTCTGTTTCATGTCTGCGCTTAAACTGTCAAATACACACAAGGTTATTTCAAACAAAGTTCACATAAACACAGTTGGTTATGTCTGTGAACGTAAACATCAAGTAAAGAAATTGCATGCGTATATTAAATCTGTGTATTAAAGTGAAAGCAGTCAGTGTAATATAGCTAGTGCCTACTGCTATATGCATGTTGTTAATATGAATCAAATAGGGATGCACCGAAATGAAAATTCTTGGCCGAAGCTCAATAATAATAAAACACTTGGCCGAAGGCCGAAGCCGAATACCGAACGCGTTTTTTCTATTTTTTTCCATTTGATTTCACCATTGCATAAATTAGCTTTTTTACTATTTTGTCTTGCTTTTTAAACTTTTTACAAAACTACAATTTAAAAATATTTATTTAACAATGAAAATGTTTAGCATTCCAGCAGACATTATACAAACAAAGCACAATATTACAACAACAAAAAAAAGTTAAATAAAAATATTTTTATTTGGCCATCTTATCTTATCTTTGGCCTATTAGGTATCATAATCAAATTTTGTTTGTTTGTTAATGAGAGGTTTTGCAAGCCTGTATAACTCAGCACTGAATAAAAACTCTGGCGGTTTGAGCAATGAGTGGAGTCTGACTAACTTAAAACATATTGGCCAATGCGTACAAGAGATCAACAACTATGTCACCGCTGCAGAAACACATTGTAAATGGACACATTTGACGTTTTACAGACACAAATATGCACTAGAGTATTTGCCAATATATTATTACAGTATCAACTGAGGGTGCTCTTGCTTGCATTTGAGGGTGCTTAGACAATTCAGCAGAACAGTGTCTGCAAACGACCATTTCGGCGTCTTTCTTGGAAACTTTAAAGCCTTCTTTAAGCCTTGTTTATACCCGATGCGTCCGCTCGAGTGTGAGGGTGCACGCGGCAAAAATGACATCATCGCAGAGTGCAAAGCAGACGAGGCACGCGCGCAGTCATCAGAGGCTCGCGCTGCGGAGCCAGACGAAAGTATAAACAAGGCTTAATGCTTCCACACTTCCGACATATGCTGCATTTAGAAGCGTGCACGCCTCTCTCACACGCGCTGGTTGCTATATTTGATCGCGTCATCAAAAATCTAATTGTTCGGTAAAATTTGTTCAGTCTTTTCACTTATTTGCTTATATACTGTATATATAGAATAATTTCGGTTGCCGAACATTCGGTGCATCCCTAGAATCAAACAACAAAAGAAAAACAGAAAATCACTCACTGCTCTTGACTGAATGAACTTTAGTAGCTTTAATAAGAACACATTTCTTACTTGAATGCTGCTGTGAAATGCTCTGGCGAGGAGATAAACATGGCTGTGTAGCCTACAGCTCACTCAGGGTAGTGATGTGTCGTTCATGAACGATTCGTTCATCTCTCAAGTCTTCTCTTTCGAGTCATTCGTTCAAGTCCCCATAGGCTGAATGCAGAAACAGTTCATCTCTCGAGTCTCGTTCTTTTGTCACGTGACGTGACAGCCGTGTTGGATACAATTTTTTTACAGTCTATGGTTGGATACAGAAATGAGTTAATTAATTTACAGTCTATGGTTAATTCACAACCTTCCTTACAAACAAGTGAGTAGTTTTTATGTTTGTTTAGTTCAGTTTTTTAGCTACTATAATTGATTTTCATATGAAGCCTGGGCACATTAGGTTGTTCAGAACGGATCTGCATAACAAATGTTTATTGCACATATCTTCTGATGATTTTAAATTAATAAATATATTACAACATGCAGTCAATAATACGACTGTAATGTTGTATATGTTGCGAGACACTGAACAGGGAAGCGGTCACGTGAAAAAAGAATGAACGACTCGAACGAGAAGACTGGAGAGATGAACTAATCTTTTCTGTTTCCGGTGACTGCATAGCCTTGCCTATGGGGCGGGGACTTGATGAACGAATGACTCAAACCCGAAGACTCGAGAGATGAACTAATCAATTCTGTTTCCGGACGCATGTATTGCATATGAGGCTGTCATGGCCCAGATCAGACATGATGACGGTCACGGAACTAACGGCTCATACCCGAAGACACAAAGGGTGAACTAAACTTTCCATGGAACAGACATGATTAAATGTGAAGTGACAGGAAAGAGCGACTTGGATCGGGAGGCGAGTTAAACTAACAGACTGCATACATAGCCTGAAGACCCAGCTTAAGCAAATAATTGAGCTTTTCTTTTCTCAAAGTTTGGCCATGGCTGCATTAGCTTATGGTTTATTTTTTATTCCAAAAGTACTAAATGTGTTGAAAAATGTAGCATGTAACATTTTAATTAGATTCTGGTGAAATGAACGAAATGACTTGAAAAAAGATTTGTTCATTTTTCTGAACGAGATTCAAAGATCCGAGTCAGTAAAATGATCCGAACTTCCCACTACTAACTCAGGGCAGGTCTATGCCATTAGGGCAGAGTCCGTCAGCAGTCGTGGGCAGGGCCTAGGCATTTGTGACAAACTGCTTGTTCTGAGACACTGCTTATGATTTATAGGGATTCAAAAAACGGAGTGTCTATTTACACAATGTGCAAATAGCTGTCACGTTCAGATATAAATGAAAAGGAGTGAGGCCTCAATTTGCAGAAGAAAAAGATTTATTAACTGAACAGAACCCAAAAACAAAACGCCCGCGAGGGGGGAAACCAAACTGAAAATAAACTTAAACATCAGGAGAGGAAACACGGGGACATAACAGGAGGCAGACAACATCCAACAAAGAAATGACGTGAAGACGACAACGAACCAGCAAAGGCTGAAAACCCAAGGAGATTAAATAGGGGACGAACAAGGCAGGTAATTGGGGAACAACAGGTGGGGAAAATGAATCAATAATCAGATAACAAGAGGGGTGGGGTCAAAACTGAGGACAGGAACGCACATGGCACAGAAATAAATCAAAACACCACATGTGCTAAACAAGACAATACAGACATGTGACAATAGCGTGCCTTGTTGGCAAGTGCCATCCGCAACTAGCTCCGCCTAACAATGCCTGTTTGGGAAAAACAAAATTAAAAAAATAACAGGCATATTTCAATGTTTTCGGTTTTGACACGATCGACCCGGGTTCGAATCCACCCTTTGTAGAGCTCGCTCTTCTTTTTTTCCCCCATCACATATCACATCGGAAAGGCATTAACTTTCAATAAAAATTAAGAAAATGTTCTAAAAATGGAAATAAATTGCCTAACAAAATGTTTAATAATAATAAAAGCATAAATAGCATCTAATTATTATTTACACTATTATTGCAAAGAACTACTTTTACATGGTGTAAATAGAATATATCACTATTTTCACTTAGTAAATATATTTACTTAGTAAATAGCATCTACAGCTATTTGCACTTAGTGTAAATATCATCTATCACTAAGAAAATGTTATTTTCACTTAGTGTAAATAGCAATTATTGCTAAATAGACGCTACCTTAAAAAAAATTAAGAGAAGTGAGTGGATTTTTACCATTATAGGGTGGTTGTGTACACACACTGCAGACACACATTTATGTTCAAACATAATAGGTTTTGGTATTGCATAATAGGTCCTCTTTAAAAGTGACATGTTTCAATGCTGTAATTCGATAATATGCCAAGTTACCTTTGTGTTCCTTTATTAAAGCGTTATGCTCAATTTGCAGGGATTTTTTACATTGGAAGTGCGTGTTATGACAAGTAGGCTATACCATAAAAAAGATGCTGTCTTGGAAGAAATATTGTTACTAAAGAGGTCCTATTTTCAACGGGAAATAAAAAAAGATACAGTGCACTAACTAGTCACAAAATGCACCTGATTCTCTCTATTTTTGCCTCGATATTGACCATCCACCTGTGACTGCTATGACTCATGATCCCCTTAGGCGTTACTGCATAACTAAAATCTCATCTGCCAAAGCAATAACAAAACAATTTCTCATTTACTCCCTTAAATGAGAGACTCTGAGATCAAACCCAACAAAGTAGAATTTTAATAAAAGTTTGTCACTGAAGGATATTGAAATACATTTAAAATTAAGCAGCAAAGTGGCAGATTTTATTATAATGTCAGCTGGAGAAGGACATGTGTTTTAGGCAGTCTGAGGTCTGATATAGTTTGACAGCTCTGGACAGCACTGACATCTTTCAACAGTTCTGTCCAGAGCTGTGGCATCTTATGCTGAAGGAATCGATCTGACTACGACAAGCTGCTACGGCAAACATTTCTTGCTCTCTCTACCCTTCTTTCCATTTATCAGCTTTCCTTGCTTTCCAACTTCTTGTCTTATCTCTCATTTTTATTTATGAGTTATATAGCAGGGGTCGCCACCACATGGGATGAAGAGGAATGGAAAAGAAAAGAGAGAAGGAGTGAGAGAGAGCGCTTGACTTAAGGGCAGATTTTGTGCTTGAATCAGGGGGGAGATTAAGAGAGATTTTTCACTCTTTGACTGAAACATGAGAGAATAGTTTAAGAGGTTTTGCAACAAAAACAGATAAAAGCATGGTGGGACATACAAATATAGTACCGACAAACAACAATATCATCTCTCCGGGCTTGTTGAAGACGTCTATGTCAGGGAGAATTGTTTCAGTTAAATCAAAGCTGACAGGAGACTGGATAAACATACTAATGCTCTCCTCAAAATGCAAAAACAGCTCAAATCAGACTCTCAAATGCATGCAAATTCCGCATGAAGCCTGTCAAAGCACAACACTGCAAAAAAAATAATTTCTTAATCATTATTTTTGTCTCGTTTTCCATTGAAAACCATCTACATTTCCTTAAAACAAGACCAATTTCTGGAGAAGCAAAACTGCAAAAGATATTAAGACTTGACAAACCTGATGACTATGAGAAACGAGATTGGAGAATAAGTATATACGCTGAAGAACCAGTACAGTTGAATGTAGCATCCCTAGAGAGATTTATTTTTGGTTCAGGTGACTTTCTGTGCTGTATGTTACTGTTGCACCATCTCCTGTAATCAACTTCACCCAGCCACCACTAGTGCTGTCACGCTAAAGGTGATCTGCTCTACCCAACGGACCACAGCATGGCTACTTGTACCTATGTCAGAGAAAATGCATTTAGAGACCCACAAACCAACACATCTACAAGAATACACTTACAATAATGAAACATATACGTATAACCTTTATACAACATTATAAAAGCACTTAAAACACCATGCATTCATATGAACATTTGTTTTGTGCAAGATAATAATAATAATAATTAGGCACTAGGGCTGTCAACGAATATTCTAAATTCGAATATATATTCGAATAGTTTTTAAAAAACGAATTTCGAAGGTGAAAATTAATATTCGAATAAACAAAAAAATGTGGGGAAAAAAACGCCCGCGGTAGTAGAGGCGTGGCTGTCTGCTTTGCGAGTGGGCGCTAGCGCGCCTGAAGCCTTGTGTACTTTGGCCCGTCTCCAGAGCGCGAGCCCCCGCTGACTGCGCGCGCTCCTCCCCAAACTGACGAGGCGTTTATATTTGACGCGCTCGCCGTTGTGCTTTTCTTTGAAACGACAGATGGCGACTCGGAGTAATTGTTCTATAAACTATCAGGAAAAGCGTCGAGAAGAAGTGGGCTAATGTACACAGGTGACGATATTTATTTTAGAACACTTCACCGAAAACCACACTACAGAAGAATCATGTAAAACAGATCAAAATAAACCTTGATATTACTTGTGACATGAGAACAAAATGTATGTAGAAATGTAACGTTAACTTATACAACTCAATTTATGATATCTAAATGTTTCCTAATTTCACTAAACACTTTAGTGAGTTTTCACTTAGTTTCGTGAACTTTTCTTTATTAAACAGGCTTTTTATGCTTTTGTAGGCTCGTTTTGTAAATATAAGCAACTAATTTGTATGTGCAAACTGGACCAGCCTTACTTTGCATCGCCCGCCACAAGCTCTCTGTCTGCAACACGCGAGGCCATAATGGAGAAATTAATTTAGTTAATTTGTAAGGACATGAGAGCGATCAGTGTCGTGGATGAGGCTTCAGGGAGTTCTGTCAAGCAATGGAACCGAGGTACTGACTGAAGAGATATTGCATGAATGAAGGAAAAATCCACTGCTTCCACTGGTTTGATTATTTACCGTTTCATGTCAAGGAAAAGTTCCATGTTTACCACAGCACAGCTCGCTCGGAGCGTTCAATAATATGCTGTAAAACTTATATTAATATTTGTTTCAATCACTGAATGAAGCCTGCTATATTTGGGACAAGAGTCGCGACCTTAAATTGCTTGCACAAAACTCTTGATCAGTCTCAAAATGTGTGTGTTCATTTAAGCCGTTATGCGCAGAGAGCGCGAGGGCAAGAGAGAGAGTGAGGTCTGCGGTCTTTAGCCATTAGTTGATTTACTTGTTTTTGTGTAGGTAATACGTTGTCAAATATGTTTAAACTTAAATAGACTACCTATATAAGTAGTTATGTGTCTTTTGTATTCATTTGTCCTGTTATTGACGTAATGCGCGTCATTGATAAAATGCGCAACCAGATGTTCGAATAGTTCGAATATTCGTGCTTTATTTAGAGGGAATATTCGAACGTCATTTTTGAGCAATTTTGACAGCCCTATTAGGCACTCAAAGCGCTTTACATAGAAGTCCACCACCACCAATATGCAGCATCCACCTGGATGATGCGACAGCAGCCATATTGCGCCAGAACGCCAGCTGATTGGTGGAGAGGAGACAGAGTGATAAAGCCCATATATATATATATATATATATATATATATATATATATATATATATATATATATATATATATATATATATATATATATATATATATATATATATATATATATATATACGATTTGGCCAGGATACCGGGGTTACACCCCTACTCTTTATCGAAGGACATCCTGGGATTTTTAATGACCACAGAGAGTCAGGACCTCGGTTTAACATCTCATTCGAAGGATGGCGCTTGTTCCAGTATAGTGTCCACATCACTATACTGGGGTGTTAGGACCCACACAGACCACAGGGTGAGCCTTTTTTGACTGGCCTCACTAGCACCGCTTCCAGCAGCAACCTAGTTTTCCCAGTTGGTCTCCCATCCAGGTACTGACCAGGCTCAGCCCCGCTTAGCTTCAGTGGGAAACCAGTCTTGGGCTACAGGGTGATATGTCTGCTGCAGGAAGATACACAATCTTCCTTCACACTAGCTCAGTTTCAGATAAAAAATGCATAACAAGAAAAGACAGTAATTACAACAGGGGGATGTAGTCAAATAAGATTTCTTCTCTGAGATCTTATTATTGTGTTGGCAAACGGTGCCACCGGCAGCGTACGCCAGTGCTGTATTATACATGTGGCTATGGAATGATATCAGATTTTCTCTCTGACTGGAAGTGAGGGAAAGATGAAGAAATTGAGAAAGAAATAAATAGAAAAAATATCCTCGTTTCTATGACCTGTTCTCCATTTGCTCCCAGACCTCCCGGTTTTAGTTGCTTCTGAGGTTAATAGTGTCAGAATAGAAATATTCAAAACATAATGTGTAATTGTCCTCATTTCTGCACATCACCTCATTGCTCAAAGAGTCTGAAAATGACTTGTTCGAAGATTCAGTCTTTTTAAGCCCAGCCTTTCCGAGAGCTATACTCTGGTCAAATCGGCCAGTCCGTTGTGACCGCTTACAGTGCGTGTCGGATACGAAACGCCCAATACCATAACTGAATTTCAGCTCCGGAGGTTTCCTAAATCCTCAGCGATTGTATTCACTATACAGACAATTGCATCAATTTTACCGTATCAATTCGATAAATAATAAAAAAAAATTATAAAGTGACTTTATACATGATAAGATACACCTTTAAAATCATGCTAAGTTTTCCAAGAGCATGGGAACTCTAGTTCTTCAATGGGAAAAAAAACACAGTTGAGGTGGCAATTTAAAATAATATCCTGACTTTGGTTTTAGTTTTCAATGCGTTTTTTTTTCTAATTTTACATAATTTTAAGTCGTCTTGAAGTTCTGAGTCTTTTTTTTGTGTGGCTCAACCAGTGGCTTGAATTTTTGCCTTGACAATGTTTAATCATTATCATTTATCACATTGTTATATATCTCTTAAAAATATAGCTCAAAATAGAAGATACCGCTCTTCAGTCTACAACAGCAGTTCAGTTCACCTCTCCGTTCCCCAGCGTTACCTCAGTTCATTATTTGTGCTCTGCTTGTGCTGGCAGTATAGAGTGACCCAAAGACCATACTGCAAGTTCGTATGACTGGCTAGCTGGGAAAAGCTGTTGACCCTGGGCTCAAAACCATCCATCTCCTCTACCGTGACTGGAGAGGGAACACAGAGGCATGCAACTCTTTCTTTATTACGGAAAAAGTGTAGTTAATCACTCTTTCTTCCTAATAAGATGAGGAGCGGAGGAGAAGAGAGCGGAACAGCAGTGATTTTGATAACACTTAAATCACAGCAATAGCACGAAAGTGTTTATCATCGCTGCCTTGAGCAGCTAAATGCCGCTGAAAGTTAAAAAATAAGCTTCTCAAGGGGCCAAACTGCTCTCAGAGGAGAATCCATACATACTACTCTGTTGCCATGCTGTTTTTTTGCACGTTTTTCACTATATTGTAGGGAAGTATTCAATTTTAACGCAGTGACTGATTACAACCGAAACAAGAAGTAGATCAAAAAGAAGGACAAAGATGGACAAGAAGAAGGGTAAGAAGAAGAAGAAGAAGGACTCGAAGAAGAAGAAGAAGAAGAATAAGAAGAAGAAAAACGACAAGAAGAAGGGCAAGAAGAAGAAAGACAAGAAGAAGATGAACAAGGACAAGAAGAACCAGAAGGACAAGAAGAAGAAGAAGAAGAAGAAGAAGAAGAGCAAGAAGGACAAGGAGAAGAAGAAAAAGAACAAGAAGAAGGAAAAGAAGAAGGACAAGAAGAAGGAAAAGAAGAAGAAGGACAAGAAGAACAAAAAGGGCAAGAAGGACAAGAAGAAGAAGGGCAAGAAGGACAAGAAGAAGGTCAAGAAGAAGAACAAGAAGGACAAGAAGAAACACAATTAGAAGTAGAAGGACAAGAAGATGAAGGAGGACAAGAATAATAATAAGAAGGGCAAGAAGAAGAATGATTATTACTATAATTAACTCAGTTAGAAGCAGCTTGTGGTATCAGTATATACCACCCAAAGACCGGCTTTTGGTCAGTAGAGTGTTCGGTGTCAGAATGGGAAAAGCTGCCGATTTATTGGAGTTTGATAAAGGACAAATTGTGATGACATGGCACCTCGAAACCTCGGCCGAGCGCAGATACGCTGATTACCAACAGAGGTTATGGCACCTAGATGCGCTGTTGGGTGGACACAGGCCGGCGGCGGCGGTGTTATGCTGTGGGTGATGTTTTCAGGGGACACTTTAGGCCCCATTATCCCAATAGCACAATCTCTGACAGCTGTCAGGGGTATGAACATTGTTGTGGACCAAGTGCATCCATTCATAGCAACTGTGTTCCTGCCGGTAATGGCCATTACTAACAGGATAATGCACCATGCCACACTGCCAGAATCGTCAAGGAGTGGTTCAAGGAACATGATGGTGAATTTCTGTTAAAGGGTTAGTTCACCGAAAAATGAAAACTAGCCCATGATTTACTCACCCTCAAGTAATCCTAGGTGTATATGACATTCTTCTTTCAGACGAATAAAATCTGAGTTATATTGAAAAAGTCCTGGCTCTTTTTCTAATTGTTAATTTTTGAAGTCCATAAAAGTGCATCTATCCATCATAAAAGTGCTTCACACAGCTCTGGGGGGTTAATAAAGACTTTATGAAGCGAAGTGATGCGTTTGTGTAAGAAAAATATCCATATTTAAAACTTTATAGACTAAAATAACTAACTTCCGGCGGACCGCCGTACGCGTCTATTTAAAGAGTAACCCTTGACGTATGCGTATTGACGAACGTGGAAGCGCAGAGGATAGAGCAAAACAAAACATGAATTAGAAGTCTAAAATTTTATTTTTTTAAAGAGAAATGCGGAGGATTTCAATATAAGAGAAGAGGGGCTTGAGTTTGTTGCCTAGCCCTATCCACAAGAGGCGTCAACAACAACTACATCCTACATCATACATCGCGTCAGGGGTTATTCTTTTGTCCGCCGGAGGTTAGTTTTTTAGTTTATAAAGTTTTAAATTATGGATATTTTTCTTACACAAGCGCATCACTTCGCTTCAGAAGGCCTTTATTAACCCCCTGGAGCCATATGGAGCACTTTTATGATGGATAGATGCACTTTTATGGACTTCAAAAACTAACCAACAAGTCACGACCATTATAAAGCTTGGAAGAGCCAGGACTTTCTTAATATAACTCCTATTTTATTCGTCTCAAAGAAGAATGTCATATTCACCTAGGATGACTTGAGGGTGAGTAAATCATAGGCCTATTTTCATTTTTGGGTGAACTAACCCTTTAACGCCTTGGCCTCTAAATTCACCTGGCGTAACTTCGACTCGGAAAAGCGGGTTCGCTCTATATCACCACCACCCAAAATGTACAGGATCTGGAGGACCTGCTGTTGATGGTACCAGATACCCCAAGGGACTATTATTAATTATTATAACATTTTGAAGTTAAATTACATACAACGCAACATACCATTTTGTCCCTGTCTTTCTTTCTCTTTTCTTATATTTGTTGAATTGTGATGCTGTTCTTTAATGCATTGAACAGTGTTCAGATTTTCAGCATCCTCTGAAGGAAGGTGTATGAATTCAGAGTGTGTGTATGTATCAGGACAGAGATGAAGTGTTGCCTCTGGATCTACACTGCCACAGGCTGCTTTCTCTGGTACGTTCAGTGGTCACCTGTGCGTAAAATTAACTCCACCACCTGGGTCTCCGCCAGAAGGGATGCTTACCAACAAAACACACATACCTAAAGTAACATGACCCGGACACCATGCAAACAGTGGCCATGCAGTGGTATTAAAAGACAGTGATATTAAAAGACCAAATTCAACATACACCTTATTGATGATGCACACTTTGTACAGGCAAGCATATGAACACAATATAAATGCAACATGAGGTTTCTCATTAAGCGTTTTTTCCATCGAACACCATTATCAAGAAAACGTGTTGCGTTCATATTCTGGGCTCATCTGTATTTTGTATGCAGAAATGAATTTGATCTTTTAATATCCCTGTTTTAGTACATTAAGACACTCTAAGGGTGGGTTGCACGAATAAGGATTAAACATCTTTAGCCTTTCTTAGCCTTTTCTTAGCCTAACTTTCTACGTAGTAAATCTGTGTTCAAAATTAAGTGGTGCAACACAATTTATGATTTAAAGTAAAACCCATATCATATATCACTAAACCCATATTAGTGTTAAACTTTGCTTAATTTAATCCTTATTGGTGCAACCTAGTGTTTTTCACGTTAAGCGTTTTAGAACGTCACGTTGTTTTTAGTGATTGAAAAACTGCAGCAGGTGCTGTATATGGATCACAAGTGGCAAAAACTTGTTCGCATATATTTTTTTTTAAGATGGAAAATTGATAGGCTTGTGCTATGGCTGTTTTGCCCTCCAGGCCTCCGCGAAAACTATGAATACACCATTTGGCAGCAAAGAGCATCTTTCTCCACTGACAGTCATTCAGAATTAGTTGTGTATTCTGACTAAATTTATTTTCAGATATTTTATATATTATATATTGTGTAAACCAAATACATTTAATTAAAATGAATTTAAATTTCGAAATTAAATTGTTTTGAAGTCTCCTACAATAGGTTTACAGGCATCCAAAGTAAAAAAAACTAACATTTTCTTATAATATACATTGCACATCACCTCATTTCTCAAAGATCCTGAAAACGGTTAATTTGAAGATTCGGTCTCTCTAAGCCCCTCCTTTCCTTGAGTCTACTCTGCTCTAATTGGTCAGATGACCCAGTCTGTTGTGATTGGTCTACCGCTTACAGCATGTGTCAGAAACAAACACCTATTACCATATCTGAATTTCAGCAACGGAACAAATCAAACTCTTCCAGGCCTCAGCTACAACTACAGTGTTTGAGGGCGGGTCAAAGTACATTGTTTGCAACCAGCCAATGAAGACCACAGGCTGGCATTATGCACATTTGTTACATTGTTACATAGGTATGCAACAGGAAATGAAACTGGAATTACTGACTACTAATTTCAGCAGAATCAATTCTTTCTTTCAGGAGACTTTATTTGTCCTTCTCTTTGATATTTAAAACTTTGCAGACCTTTTAACTTCACAAACAACTATATTATGCATTTCATGAAAGGTAATATTCGAAAAAAAAACATAATGGGGCACTTTAAGTTATAATAACGCAACAATAAGCCCCAAGAAGCAGAGGTTTAGAACAGCTAAGGGGTTGCCTGGCTATCACCAGACCAAGCTGAGTTTAAGATTGAACATTGGTCTGGGGAGTCTGCTAGGTATTTTCTACTGCACAAGAGGCGTGATAAATGAGCATAATTCAAATGACTTTGTACGCAATTGGATAGTCCTTCAACCAATCAGATCACAAGAGGCGTGATCAACGAGTATAATTCAAATGACTCTGTATGCAAATAGTTAGTCTTTCAACCAATCAGACCACAAGAGGTGTGATCAATCCATCGTGTTAAACCCGCCAATAGCATGCCAGGTGGATAAGCCAGTCTGTGATTGGTTCCCGCAAAAGTGTGACAGAAGCAGGATAAATGAATGTACAGGTTTCCAGCCTGAGCTGCAGGGCGAAATCAAATCGCCGGAACAGTCTAGCTAAGGGGCACTGTTAGAAGGTTTTATAAAATAAACTCACAGACACAAAAATGTAATGCTATTGATAAAAAAAAAAAAAAATTCTTCCATCAAAAGACTACTAAAAGACTATTAAAAAATGTATATATATATATTTTATATAAAATTTAACCTGCCAAAGTGGCTAGTAGGTGTGACTGTGTTACACACTGCTGAAATCCACCCGCATTTGGCAAGTTTTAATGTCAAGCCCTGATTAGAGAAACAAGAAAAGGAGAAGGATAAACAAATTATTATGCATTATCAGACCCTGGGGGAGAAGCCATTCGAACTGTTGCTTCTTTGAATATCTATATGGGTCTATTAGTGTAATGGTGGACAATAACAGCCTTAATGTAAAAAAAAACAAAAAAACTATTGTATGAAAGTAGCTTTTTCCAACGAATTCAGTCTCCAGGAGGTGCATTTGTGGAATCCAGCAGCGTTGACTTCTCAGAAACCCTTATTTCATTTTTGAACACATTGTGCTTTTTGGGACGTGTTTATGTGAGAAATCAGGCTTTAATTGTGTTTCTAGCCCTGATTTCTGTCTCCTGGAGTGTTATTTCCTTTTCTGTGGGTTCAGCCAGTTAGGTTGAGCACATAAAGATGGGCTGACTGTCCGGATCACTTCATTAGTGGCTTGTCAGTGTCACTTGTGGCCTTTTCAACCGGGTCCAATTATGGTCCACCCACCGGTTTGAGAGAGGAAGGAGCAGCCGTGCTTGAGTCATGCGCGGCCGCGTTAGCGTAGGGAATCAAATCACACACGACAAAACGGCAGCCAAATTTAATTATACAAGAGATAATCTGCTAGATATCTGCCCGCCGTTCAGACACACTTCGATACATATGTCCACCTACTGTACAGGTGCAGACAGGATTCAACAATCCTTATGCAAAACTGAAGTAGACTTATTCAGCTGTGTAAGAGGCAATAGTTACGTTTAATTTAAATACCCACCAGTGAAAATCACTTTCTTAATCTGAAGTTTTATCTTTTCCAGTAAAATCTGTAAATATCCCAGAAACACGATAAGCTTTCTTGAGAAGCAAATCTGTATAAGATATTAAGACTTCCAGAGAATATATGAATATATGTTGAATTAAGCTTGGGTTATATATATATATATACAGTCGTGGTCAGAATTATTGGTATCATTAGTACATATGATCAAAGAAGGCTGTGAAAATAAATCTGCATTGTTTATCCTTTTTATCTTTCATTCAAACATTTCACAAAAATCTAACCTTTCATTGAAGTAAAAAAAAAAAAAAAATGCTACGCGTTGAAAATTCCCATTTCCACCATCAGGGCAATAATTTAGATGTTCCAATCAACAGGAAACGTTATAAATATGCATGGAAGATATCTATATTGTCTTAAAGGGTTAATTCACCCCCAAAAAATTCTGTCATTAATTACTCACCCTCATGTTGTTCCAAACCCGTAAGATTTTTGTTCATCTTCAGAACATGAATTATGATAATTTTGATGAAATTTGACGTCATTGCAACTTTCAAGGCCCAGAAAGGTAGTAAAGACATTGTTAACCCTCTATGGTACGCAATTTGATTTCAATGAGTAAAAAATTATTTGTGGTGTTTTTCCTGCTTAAAATTGGACACTATGAGTGTGATATATAATGTAAAGTTCTTGAAAATACTTCTTTACTGACCAGTGAAGGTGACTCATATTTCTTGTGGGTGATTAAATGGACAGAAATTAGTGAAAAAATGCAATATTCATTGGAGAAAATATGGAGCCATGTGACCTGTGCACATGTGCTGAAACAGCACCCTGTGGGTCATGTGACCACTTTTTTGCACTTTCATTGATTAATATTGGAGTTCTTCTTCCCTGAGATAGGTTTGAACAATAAATTGGTGTTTCATTTTATTAATAATAAACTAAAATAGACTATGTTGCCTGGAGGCAACACTGTACCATAGATTGTCCATGTGACTACAGTGGTTCAACCTTAATGTTAAGCGACAAGAATCCTTTTTGTGCGCAAAAACAAAACAAAAATAGCGACTTTATTCAACAATTTCTTCTTGTCTCTGTCAGACTCCTATGCTGTTGATGTAGTAAACACAGTGCATCGCTTCCGGGTTCTATGGCAAAACGCCGCCCTTTTGTTCTCCAGGTAAGCGACGCACCTGGCCATCCACATGATGTAAAAGAAATGCGATTCATCACACCAGGCCAACTTCTTCCATTGCTCCGTGGTCCAGTTCTGATGCTCACGTGCCCACTGTTGGCGCTTTCAGCGGTGGACAGGGGTCAGCATGGGCACCCTGACTGGTCTGCGGCTATGCAGCCCCATACGCAACAAACTGCGATGCACTGTGTATTCTGACACCTTTCTATCAGAACCAGCATTAACTTCTTGAGCAATTTGAGGCACAGTAGCTCGTCTGTTTGATCGGACCACGGGCCAGCCTTCACTCCCTGCGTGCATCAATGAGCCTTGACTCTGTTGCCGGTTCACCACTGTTCCTTCCTTGGACCACTTTTGACAGATACTGACCACTGCAGACCGGGAACACCCCACAAGAGCTGCAGTTTTGGAGATGCTCTGACCCAGTCGCAGAGATGTATAGTAACGAAGTAGAACTACTTCACTACTGTACTTAAGTACTAAAAGGCAGTATCTTTACTTTACTAGAGTATTATTTTTTTCTCCTACTTCCACTTTTACTTCAGTACATATTTTCGATGAGTTTAATACTTTTACTCCGATATTGTTTTATGTGCTGCATCGTTACTCGTTACAATTATAAAAATGTTATGAATCATTCCATTCCAAACCCACATTACCGCGCATGAGAGAGAGAGCGCGCGAGAGAGTGCGAGAGAGAGAGAGCGTGCGAGAGAGAGACAGAGCGCGAGAGTGCGATAGAGAGAGCGCGCGAGAGAGAGAGAGAGCGCGCGAGAGAGCCCCGCGAACGCGCATTCACTGTCTTTAAAACAACACGAGCGTCTTGCGCTCAAATTGCTCTCTATTTGTTTACATAGTTAATGTGCACTGTGAAGTAACATATACAAACAATGAACAGCTGTATTTTTATTAACTAAGATTAACAAAGATTAATAAATACAGTAACAAATGTATTGATCATGGTTAGTTCATGTTAGTTATTAGTCTAATACATTAACTAATGTAATGTTAACAAATCAAACCATATTGTAAAGTGTTACAAACAAATCATTTACTCAGAACACCTCTTGAAATGAGAATATAAGTGTGCTTACCCCATTTTTTTTTAGTAAGAGTGGTTATAGTAAGATTTAATCTTAATGAACTAGAGTATTTTCAGGTTATTTATATGACAATATGTAGAAAAATGACCTACCAACATTGTGATTGTCCTTTAGCTTAATCATTTGAAATAATAAAAACAATATAATGTTCAAACTTTTGACTACTTTCTTTAATAACTACATAACACAATACTTGTACTTTTACTTTCAGTACTTGAGTAGTACATTTTAAAATAAACTACTTGCAATACTTAAGTACAAAAAATGTTGAATACTTTAGTACTTATACTTAAGTGTGGTGCTTAAAGAGCACTTCAACTTCTACTCAAGTCACTTTTTTGATAAGGAACTTGTACTTTTACTCAAGTATGTGTCTCTAGTACTTTATACATCTCTGCCCAGTCGTCTAGCCATCACGATTTGGCCCTTGTCAAACTCACTCAAATCCTTACGCTTGCCCATTTTTCCTGCTCCTAACACATCAACTTTGAGGACAAAATGTTCACTTGCTGCCTAATATATCCCACCCACTAACAGGTGCCACGATAATGAGATAATCAGTGTTATTCACTTCACCTGCCATACATAATGTTATGCCTGATCTGTATATATACACACACACATACACACACACACACACACACACACACACACACACACACACACACACACACACACACACACACACACACACACACACACACACACACACACACACACACACACACACACACACACACACACACACACACACACACACACACACACACACACACACACACACACACACACACACACACACACACATACATATACACTCACACACACATTTTTATTATGATAGTATCCCCCTTATTTTTCAATGCGGAAAGTAAGGTGTTTTCTGTGAATGAGCAAGACTTCCGATTGATTAGTTGTTATAGGGAAATAACGAGAAGACTACAAACCAGTGCATTTAGTTACGACAATTAAATAATAGGGAAATAACAGTTTGCAATATCAAGCAGCATAAGGTTTTTTGTACAGCTAAAATTAACTGGAAGCAGATGACTCCAGAAGCCAGACACATTCAATTGACAAATGGCCATGCCTAGGAAGGATAGGATTTTTTTTCTCACAGCAACATATGCATGGCTAACTTTTGTAAACTACAGCCGTATGTGGGAGTACAGTCAGGGCCGGCCCTGACCAATTTGCTGCCCTAGGCAAGATTTTACTTGGTGCCCCTTGTATCAAGGTTTAGCACTACACGTTATCAGTCTAAGTTGTGGAAACACTCGCACTGTTTTATTTTTGTAATGCATTGATGTTTTATTTTTATTGTTGTTGTTTTATATGATGTCCAGTCCATTCTACCCCATCATTATGTTCATGATATTATTGTTTTTTATTTTTTAAAGGCTGATGATAGTAAAACTGTACAAATATTACACCTATGCCACATTACAGCCTAAACACAAAGAGCAAGAGTAATTGCATCTAACATTCATGCACAAACTATTCATTGAGATCTAGCAAAAGTGTTTGTTTTCCAGTGGATGGCAGCAATCTTCCACTAAACTATGAGCATTCATGCTTTCACCAGGAATTCAACTGAGAAATTTTGATATTTAATGTGAATTTTACATAAAATGTTGCCATTTTAAATAAACCTGTATATAAATATCATTACTAATTTCGGCAAATACATTTTATAATTGCTATACACCCCCTTAAAACTGCACAACTGCAGAGTAAAAACATTAGGCTATTAAAAAAAGTGATATTACATGCGTTTAATATTTTTATATTATTTATTTTTTACAAAATCATACTGGCTGTGGCCTCTGGAGAACCCAGAACAGCTGCTTGCATAAAGTTTAAGGTAAAAATATCTGGAATTAATTAGCAAACATTAGTATTTTCCTACTACGCAATTAAATAAACTGTTAATAAATTTGCCTACATCACTTTACTTCTGTCTTTACACGGCAAAAAATGCTCTTCTTATTTAGAATCTTTTTCTTGTTTCCAGTCCAAATATCTAAAAATTCTTAAATCAAGGTGCATTTAGATGAGTAAAATGACATAGCCTACTTCATTTTGATTTTATTTTCAAGTAAACAAGAAAAATGTTGCTTAAAACAAGCAAAATTATCTGCCAATGGGGTGAGAAAAAAAAAAAAGATTATTTTTCCAGATAATTTTGCTTGTTTTAAGCAAAAACTCACTTCATTTTGATTTTATTTTCAAGAAAACTATCTTCTGTCATTTAACTTATCTAGTAAATGCACCTTCAACCTTGATTTAGGAATTTTAGATATTTAGACTAGAAACAAGACACAAATACTAGGCTACGTAAGAAGAGCAGTGTATCCCTTATCTTCCCTGCATCAGAGGGCTTCTGTCTTTTTTTTAGACACTTCAATTCGGCCATCCGTCATAAATAATCAGGCAACTTACACCGTGTCAACACCTGGAGCGAGCGGCCAAGCACTCTAAAAAATGAAAGCAATCCTGTCTGCGTTGGATGCGGCGAGAGGCGACGCAACACAACAAATTCCCCTAACGATAAACTGATCGCGCGTTGTATTTCTGACGCACTTCAAGTAGATCGGCGGGGGAGATTGATGAGGCGGACCGGAAAGAGGCGGGGGACTTAGTTACGTTTTTTGTGCTTTATTTGGTAATATTTCAAATTAATATTAATAAAATAGTATCAGTAATACATTTGGCGCCCCTATGGATGAGTGGCGCCCCTAGCATTTGCCTATTCCGCCTATGCCACGGGCCGGCCCTGAGTACAGTAAGAGTTGCATATTTGTTGTTTTCAAAGAAACTAGAACCCTGTAGAACACACACTTAAAAGACATCCTCGAGGTAATAGAAAAGATGAAGTGAGATATCTTCCACATAATCGAGCTAACACAGCAATCTCACCCAGCAACACAAACCGAAGCAAAAATATTTCCGAAACAGCTGTGGGCTCGACTCTGACTGACCACCGATCAATTTCCTTTACATCAAGCTTCTAGCAAAGATGAAAAAGAAAATGAGAGTTGGAAAGAGAAAAACAAAGAGAGAAAAGGGAAAGATATGGACTAGCTTGTTGACTTAGCTCTTCAATTACATGCTCCCTTCCCCAGTGGTGCTTTAATTTTACGTTCAATCCTGTGGCGTTGCATTGCGCGCCTCATCGGGTCTGCCTGGGTGATAAGACAGAGTCCCGCTTATCAGTTTAGCCATCATCACACACACACACCAGCCTCATCCAATCAACCTCACTGATTTCACTGCCAAGAGCTTAAGCTCTCCACAAACAAAGATACAGCGGGGTTTACTGGATAATTTCCTCTCTCCACTTACTCCTTAACTCTCTGCTTACCTTATCTTAACCCTCACCCTCAGGGTTATGACTAGTACTCAACAATCTGGTAAAGACTGTACAGAAGGCTATAGTGGGTTTGTATTTGGTCAATAGATGTTAAACCAATATGAGCCTGCATTAGGCTAATCTAGAAAAGCTATGACAAAGACACTGACCACCACTTGTAGTAAAATGAAAGGGAGAAAATTCAGAGCTCAATATGACAGCTGCAGGAAAGTAAGTTTGACCTTAATTAAAAGTTAAAAGAGCCAATTAGTGTTTATTCTATAATATAGACCAGCTGGACCATCTGGGGTATGGGGTTCCATTTGTGCCAAAAATAAGTTGACTGATTTGTGCTTTGTACTATACATTTGTTCTTGTCAACAGTCATTGCCTACTTGTTCAGATAAATTAGTATTTTATGTGTATAGAGCATATGTCTGTTTATGTCGTCTTACTATGTCGTCCTTACTGTATTGTCCCTACTTTTTAGGCTAAATTAGTATATGTTTATGTATATGCTCTCTGTTTATGTCGTCTTACTATGTTGTCTTTATTGTCATCTTGCTATGTTGTCTTTACTGTCGTCTTGCTATGTCGTCTTTGCTGTCGTCCTTACTATGTCATCTTTGCTGTCGTCCTTACTATGTCGTCTTGCTATGTCATCCTTACTGTCATCTTGCTCTGTCATCCTCACTGCTGTCTTGCTATGTTGTCCTTACTGTTGTAAGCACAACACAGCAAGATGACATAAGACAACAGCAAGGATGACATAGCAAGATGACATAACACAACAGTAAGGACGACACAGCAAGACAACATAGCCAAGACGACACTGTCAGTAAGGATGACAGAGCAAGAAGCCAAAAAAGACGACATAGCAGGTATACATAGCAAGACGACAGTGAGGACAACATAGCAAGACAACAGTAAGGCCGACATAGCAAGACGACAGTGAGGACAACATAGCACGACAACAGTAAGGTCGAAATAACAAGACGACAGTGAGGGCGACATAGCAAGATGACAGTGAGGACGACATAGCAAGATGACAGTGAGGACGAAATAGCAAGACGACAGTGAGGACGACATAGCAAGACGACAGTGAGGACGATATAGCAAGACGATAGTGAGGCCGACATAGCAAGACGACAGTGACGACGACATAGCAAGACGATAGTGAGGCCGACATAGCAAGACGACAGTGACGACGACATAGCAAGACGACAGTGAGGACGACATAGCAAGACATAGCAAGACGACAGTGAGGATGACATAGCAAGACGACAGTGACGACATAGCAAGACGACAGTGAGGACGACATAGCAAGACGACAGTGACGACGACATAGCAAGACGACAGTGAGGACGACATAGCAAGACGACAGTGAGGACGACATAGCAAGATGACAGTGACGACGACATAGCAAGACGACAGTGATGACATAGCAAGACGACAGTGAGGACGACATAGCAAGACGACAGTAAGGACGACATAGCAAGACGACAGTGACGACGACATAGCAAGACGACAGTGAGGACGACATAGTAAGACATAGCAAGACGACAGTGAGGATGACATAGCAAGACGACAATGACGACATAGCAAGACGACAGTGAGGACGACATAGTAAGACATAGCAAGACGACAGTGAGGATGACATAGCAAGACGACAGTGACGACATAGCAAGACGACAGTGAGGACGACATAGCAAGACGACAGTGAGGACGACATAGCAAGACGGCAAGACGACAGTGAGGACGACATAGCAAGACGACAGTGAGGACGACATAGCAAGATGACAGTGAGGACGACATAGCAAGACAGCAGTGAGGACGACATAGCAAGACAACAGTGAGGACAACAGCAAAGACGACAGCAAGACGACAGTAAAGACAATATAGCAAGATGACAATAAAGACAACATAGTAAGACGACATTTACAGAGAGCATACACATAAACATATACTAATTTAACCTAAAAAGTAAGGACAATACAGTAAGGACGACATAGTAAGACGACATAAACAGAGAGCATACACATAAACATATACTAATTTAGCCTAAAAAGTAAGGACAATACAGTAAGGACGACATAGTAAGACGACATAAACAGAGAGCATACACATAAACATATACTAATAATTATCTGAACAAGTAGACAATGACTGTTGACAAGAACAAATGTATAGTACAAAGCTACAAGTAATCAAAATAAAACTAAGCATAATGTATGATAAATTTTTTCAATAGATTATGGACATGATTTCTTATTCAAGTAGATAGGAGCCAAAAGACTTTATCTTTTGATTCCATTCACCAAATAGGTTCATTCCAATTTGTTACATTTGCACAACATAGAGTGGAAAATGGTTCTAAACATAAGGATTTAACGGAACAATATCATTTTGCTTGGGTTCGCTTGGGAGTGTGTTTGATTGTTGCATCCATCGGTAAAGAAGGCCCGCTCACACCAAGAATGATAACTATAAAGATAATATTAGCGTCCACACAAGCGGACGATACAGTTCTGTTTATTCTAAGCGTGTGCTTGTATGCCGCTTTAAATGCTCAAGCTTGTTAAAGCTTGTCAGGATAGATTCTGATTGGCTGACAAAGTTTTTATCATTCATCAGCTGGATAAAATCGTTTTGAAAGTGATTCCAATGATATTGTTTCTCTATATCGTTATAGCTGTGGTGTAAACTCTGCTAACGATATTTAGAACTATCATCCTTGGTGTGAACAGGCCATAACACTTTATTTTACACAGTCTGTTTACATGTTACAGTAAATTAGGCATAATTACATGCAACTAACCGTAAACCAAACCCTATAACCCTATTGTAATTATGTTGTTAATTAATATTACTCAGTAAAAATTACACTGTAACAAGGACACCTTTTTTCACATTTGGAAAAAGTAGCTTGATTCTCCAGGAACTTCACATTATAAAACAGCCAAGCCACTGACACTGTCATACTACTGAAAAATAGTTGTTAGTTGCTTTACAACTTTTAGTTAATTACTCCCCAGCTCTGGCATACATACATGCACAATCCAATTGTAATTATCTATCGATAAGGAGGGAAATGGATATCATGAAAGTGGAACTACACTTATTTTTTGCACAAAGCAACCCCAAAGCCTCTTGGATGGAGAGGAGAGAGCTGAGTTCTGAAAGACTTTCATCACAGTAACCCAGAGTGAAGGCTTATCATCAGGAGAACGACAGGTTCTGCCTTTTGAGCAGTTAGGGGTGATCTGAAAGCATATTCATTTTCCCAAAATCATTCGACAGAGAAAAGTACAATTTTAATTCAAGTGTAGGTACAGTGTGGACCCTATAAATAGATATAAAACGGTTAGTTCCAGTACTTGATTCTGATTCATGATAAAACACATCTATGACCACTTCACTCAACGGTTCTGTGTATCACCCTTACACAGAACACCCTTAGCAACTACTCTAAGCAACGTTAACATATGTTTTCCTGTACCCTGACACTGACAGCGCTAGTCAAAGCATTTGTCGGTTGCGGTTGATCCGTGTTCACAAGTTTCAGTCCTTTCAATATAAAAGTCTTCACTACTGTCTTTGTTGCCACCTAATGGCGTAATAATGTAACTTCTGTTGCTGTTCATGGTCAGGGACAATTTTTTCCAGCAGAAGGAAGGCTTTGATATAGGGCTGCACAATTAATCGAATTTTAATCACGATCACGATTTTGGCTTCCCACGATCAAATTCGCGTGATCGAGCGATATTTAAAATGCGTCATTCATTCACGCTTTGTATTAAAGTTTTTTTTTTTTTCAAAGCCAGTCTAGCGCGCTGTAAAGCCGCTGTCTGATCACGTGCGTCAATGCACCAATCAGAGTTGTTCCCTGCACCGCGCAGCAGCTCAGTCAGTTTCCAGATGTAGACAGTCACAGACAGAAGACAGAGTAGCGTGAGGAAAATACCACAACAGATAGCAGGCTATAATCTATCTTAACAAAGAAAAAATGTCTAACGTAGCAGAGGGAGCGGCCGAGATCGTCATCCATTGTGTGGAAACATTTTGGGTTTCAGGCAAGTGACACAAAACAAGAACAGGTCATATGCAAAGAGTGCCATAAAGTTGTTTTGGCACCACAAAGCAACACAACGAACCTCTTTAACCACTTAAAAAAACACCATAAAGTTCAATACGATGAATGTATGAGGGCCAAGAAATGCGTTGCAAAGACTAATCATCCCACAACATCTCAAACATCCATCGAAGCGAGCCTCTTTAGCGCATCACCATACCCATCCACCTCTCAAAGACACAGTGAAATAACAAATGCAGTCGCATTTCATTTGGCTAAAGACATGTGCTCAATAAACACGGTGACAAACGAAGGCTTCAAATTCTTGGTCAACACTCTGGATAAACGATACGTGATCCCCTCTCGTAATTATTTTTCAAAGGTGGCACTACCTGCGATGTACAGAAAACGCAGAGGGGAAATAGAGCGTGATCTTGCCAATATTCTTTTCGCCATAGTTCTTCTGCCTTGAAATGTTCTTATTTGGTTACATTCTGTTATGGAATATTTGTTTCTTATTGATTGTATATTTTATTTTTAGTTTTATTCACATCCATTATGCAGGTAAAACTTAGGTTTATATTTTGCTTCCTAAAATATATTTACACATTGTAAAATGTAAAATAGTGCCCTGTTGAAGTTCTGCTACATTTTCTTTATTGTTTTAATTTATTTTTATTTATTCTTTAAGGAGATTCACTGAATTTTGGTGAATAAGAGGACCTATTTTATTTTGATGCACATATCTGTACATTAGCAGGAATGTTGCACAATATGGATGTGAAGGCAGTAAATGTAATTAGCTTGTGTGACAATTAAAAATTGTTTTGGTTAAAATCAACAAATAATCGTGATAATTAATCGTGATCTCAATATTGATCAAAATAATCGTGATTATCATTTTGGCCCTTATTGTGCAGCCCTACTTTGATACATATTTTTTGGCTTTAATATTTGTATTGTGTGGTAACCGTTTTATAAAAGCAATACGGTACTCTAGACTAGTGCTGTATCGCCAAACAACTACCTTCAGTCGTGACTTATTCATGATACAGCACAGCCTCTCGTTCCTTATTGCTTACTTTTGGTCTATATAGGTATTGTTTCCTTTAAAGGTGGTGTGAAATGCTGTTTCATGCACACTGAGCTTTTTACACTGTTAAAGACTTGGATTCCCTTCCTAAACATGGACAAAGTTTCCAAAAAATTTCTGTGGCAAAAATACTCCTTCCGGTTTCTCATAAGTTTCAGAACGTTTTTTTCGAGTATGGGTCTATCTGATGTCAGATAGGGCGGAATGTCCTTGTACGGGCCGTATGGGATCTTCTCCCGGAAGGGTGCGCGCGTACGACTAGAGCGAGAGAGCCGGCCGGCTGCTGCAGTCACAGGACTTCACGAAATCAACAATGTCACCAAAGAAGTGTGTTTTTGGTTGTCAGGGCAAGACAACCCTGTACAGCTTCCCAAAGAACCCAGCGTTATTGGGACAGTGGATTGAGTTTGTTTTTCCGGAGCAGCAACGGAGTTGTGCAAGTGTTTTTGTTTGTTCCCTGAATTTCGGCGATGATGGTTTATAAACAAGGTACAGTTCAACTCTGGATTTGTAGTTCGTCTAATGCTGAAAGATGGAGCGGTTCCAGCGATTAAGTAGGGCTGTGCAATTAATCGAATTTCGATTTCGATTTTGCCTCCCAACGATCACCAAAATAGTACAATCGAGAAAAAACGATTATTTTGCCTTGCGTTCTGAATGAAACGCGCACGCGCTCATCCGCCCCTCCCGAAGCCACAAACTTTCTCAGATCGGGAGTCTCGTGTGCATATCATCCGCTGGAATTTAAAAACTCGGCGCGAGTAAAGATGGCAGAAGGAGGGCAGTTACAGCAGCGTTTGGTGAGCAAAAAAGGCAAAACCAACTCCGTTGTCTGGGAACAGTTTGGCTTCGAGGAATCAGACGACGAGCAGAAACATGCTACGTGCAAGATTTGCTACATGGTAGTGGCTGCAACGCAAGGGAACACCACGAATTTGTTTAACCACTTGAAAATTAAACAGAGTGACCTATGACAATCTTATAAAGAAACAAAAACTGACGAGAGCAGGGGTGCCGTGTAAACGTCCTTTTTAGCCCCTCATATTTTTCAAATAATTCTCTCTTTGTAAACTTTGTTCAATGCATGCGAGTGCTGCCGTATGTTTGAATATGACCAGTCGTTTTCACCGTCATCACCCGGGTTTAGTGCCAGAAGACGCGAATGAGAAGCCGCGCGCGCTGTGAGGAAATGTATCTCTGTGCGCTCATCCGAGAGCGCGCACACGTCTCTCAGCACGCAAATACTGAGTTCTCTTTCAAGTCTTGCTCTTGAACGGACAAACTCACACAAAACGTATGTCAACATGTCCATCTTGATGAGTATCCTAGCAGACATAGTCTGTATATGCCTTAAGTGAACTTTATACAGTCGATAAAGACGACGCATATCCGATCCGGATTGAATAGCTTTTGTAAGTTTAATAGGATTCATCTTTAATTTATGCACTCAAATATGCAATGTTATTTTACATTTGAGACATTTCTGTACCTGAAAACTAATGTTAGACGTACCTGAAAAGCATATCTAGCCGAACCATATTGTTGATCTTATTTATTTGTGATTATCATTTTTACGTGAATACTTTTATACTTTGATTTGAATATATGTTATATTATTTATTTTAATAGTTCAAAAAGTACAACAAATGTTACAATTTCAATTGAATTGTTGAAAGGTGTATTTTTAATAAATACAACACATTCCCAAAGTCATGTGAAATAATCGTGTTACATAATCGTGATTTCAATATTGACCAAAATAATCGTGATTATGATTTTTTCCATAATCGAGCAGCCCTACGATTAAGGTTCACGGTCGTATGTTGGACGCAGGCGGTGAGTAAAACTGCTTCAAATGTCTTTGTGTTGTTTGCTATCGTTCTTTCAAATGCTCTACTACACTAAAAAAAAAAAGGTTCTATATGGCACCAAAAATGGTTCTTGGCTCGTATAGCACCAATTTTGGTGCTTCAGTGGTTCTTCAGCGGTTCTTCACCGGTTCTTTGACTAAGGTGCTATATAGCACCGCTACCATACACAGAACATGCACCAAAAGTGGTTCCTCTATGATTACGACGAAGAACCATATTTGGTGCCATGTAGAAACTTTTTTTTTAGAGTGTATTCCATTGTTTTTCTATGTAAACACGCACTAGTCTGACGTGCAAAACCGTTGCTACTAACATTAAATTGCATACAATAGTCCATAAACCAAATGATGTCCTCATAAACCATGAGTAAACACACATAAATGTTGTAAAACTCGCGAGCATGACAAGCCGCTAAGCATACATAGGTTATAGTACAGTACATACCATTGAGACGTCCTGCTGTAGTCGTCTTTGCTGCTTCTCCTGTTCAATTTCAGCCTCTAGATCTGATTCTGGATCATATATGTATGACTAAATCTGATTGATCTCAATGGTTTATTTAGGATAAAAAAAAATTCTCCACGTTTAAGGATGTCAGAGCTTTCAGACGCTCTCAACGCAATAGCTGCACACGCTCGTCATTCTTTAGCTCCGCCCACACGATACGCCTCCAGCCACTCGTTTTTTTCCGGAAAGACTCGGTACAGCCTATCTTTCTTTTATAAATATAATGAAACTAAAGACTTTTCGGAGCTATGAAGGATGCAATACTACTCTATAGGTACTCAAGATTGACATGAGATTGACTGAAACTGAGTGTTTCACCCCCCCTTTAACAACGCAGCGTTTCGGAGCTGTGTGCATGTGTCAACATTGTGGGGACCAAATGTCCCCATAAAGGTGAATATACATTACGGGGACCAGCCAACAGTGTCTGTGAGGAAAACAGATGCTGTAAATATTAAATAATAGTAAGATGATATGATATGATAGGTGAGAACATGAAGTTCATACTCAAGGAGGGGGACATTTTTTTTTTTATCAGAGGCCCCAAATGAACAAAAATAAGCAATTCAGTGCAGTTGCTGATATTTACTGTATATGGCCAAAAAGTAAGATGAAATTCTGATAGCTGACAGCATGGATATCTGTTGTCTTGTTACTCTATATTTTCCCCAATAATATATCTTAGTAAGATGTTATTTAAATGTTTTATGATAAAAGCTCTGTATAGTTTTTATCGTGGGGGCAAAACATATAACGCAAAAAAAAAAGAAGCATAGATAATTAAGCAAACACGTGTTAATCTCGAAAAAATTATTCTTATGTTTACTTTATAAATCATTGAAGCTTTCACAGCAAAAAAATAAGTGTACCACGACCTGAAGGAGCGACGTTTTTAGAATTAAACTAAAAGGACTTTTACTTGCTAAAAAGTATAAACTATCAATCAGACATCAAAAAGCAAGTAGTATATTGTGTACAACAGGTTTTTCAGCAAAGTTTTGATCATGTTGATCATTTAGAGGTCTTAGAAATGTAGTGTCTTTGAGTATCTAACCAGTTGCAAAGTGACGTTCTAGTTTCTAGCAACAAGCTATGTGTCTGCCCACACTGAATCAACATATTAGATGTTTAATATACATGTAGAGCTGGATGAGAACACTGAGATTTCATGGTGGGTGGGACCACATTGTACAATGATATACAATTTATTTAAAAAAAAGTGTCAAGTCATGTCTGGTTAGGAGACTGTCACATTTAGGGGTATATATTACATAGCTCAGTATATAAACAATACAAGCCAATAGAAAATTGACAGTATGATTGGTCACATTGCACATAAAAGGCTGGCTGCATTGTAGTGAAAAAGCACTCTAATGAAAACACAGCTCTGCTATGAAGCAAGCAATATTATAACCGCAGAAGAGCAGCTACTGGTCTCTACAACCAAATTAATCAATAACCATTTACAGGCCATTTATTGTTCTTGTTTAGTCTTCGCTAATGCAAGCAACTTTATAAGGATGAAGGACGGGTCAATATTTTCAACCCCACGATTTAACTCGCCCCCAAAAAATAATAGGAAAGTCACTGCAAAGGCCAATTTCCTTATTCAAATAATGAAATCACAAAACACAGCAGCATTGATTAACATCATATCAGCTAATTGTACCTAAAAGTGACATGACTGGCCACACAAGCAGTCAATGAGTTTTTCTCGTTCCTCTCTATTCGGCAGGTTTGTTCATTAGGCATAAAGCCTATGAGGAAGTCATTAGGTAATGACTGGACTATGAGAGACCAATAAACAAGGCTTGTACAATAGGCCCCTGCAGAGAGAGAGACTTAACAGCAATTTATGTTGAGGATATCAGGAGACCGATAATCATTTTATAGCATCCATTCTCTCAGCTTAATCCATCACTAAATACACGGGTGGCTTGCAACACACACAAGAGGAGAGAAAAAAGGTAAGTGTTCTTTCACGCTCTATCAAGTAAGTGATACAAAATTGGGGGTCAAATTTCACTAAACAGTATAATACAGCTTGAAAAATGGTGTTAAATCTTCCATAAAAAAGATTTTACATGGATTTTTCTAGTTGCTCATTATTACTGGTGGAAGTAATATATAGCCAATTAAATATAGAAATGTAGAAAAAAAAATAATATAATAATTGTTCTACAATGCTGTGAAATCCAAAGTGAATCAACCTTTTGATTCAAGGCATTTCTATCAACTGTGTTATAGTGATGTTTACCATCCAGATTTGAATTTCTCCAATATAAAATGGAATGCTATATGTAACTTTGAATGTCACCGCCTGGTTTACAGCTGAATTACAGTGTATAAAAACATTTTGGAGTGCTGCATACAAGAGCGACGTCTGCTGTATTCCATTAAAGGAGGATGCTTTTGCTAATGCATGATATTAGAAGTCACTTCCACCCTGCACTGTTCTCGCCCACTCCATCCTATAGAGAGGCTGAAAGTGCATAATTACGAAGGAGCAATGGCATAAAATAAGCACTCCTGGATAGACAGACAGGAAGGTGGGTGGATGGATGGATTGACAGAAGAAGGAATGGATGGATGAAGTGAGAGATAAAAAGACAGATTGACATACAGAGATAAGATGGATACGATAGATAGATAGATAGATAGATAGATAGATAGATAATAGATAGATAGATAGATAGATAGATAGATAGATAGATAGATAGATAGATAGATAGATAGATAGATAGATAGATAGATAGATAGATAGATAGATAGATAGATAGATAGATAGATAGATAGATAGATAGAAAAAGGATTGATAGAATGATAGAAAAAAAGATTGGTTGAACGATAGATAAAACCGTAGATAAAACAATAGACAGAACAACTGATACAGTAGAATGATAGAAAAAAAAACCCTGAAAGAATGACTGACAGACAGACAGACAGACAGACAGACAGACGATAGATAGATAGATCAAAGACGTCGCCTGGTAATGTTCCTAGAACGTTCCGAGACAGTCATGATGTGGAGTTCTTTGAAGGGTTTGGGGACATTATTTGGCGGACCTTCATGGAACATTCAGGACATTCTCTGAGCGTTTAGGGGACCATATTTAATTTGGAAATTTGATGTTCCCAGAACGTCTCCGCTAGTGTCAATGAGTTGCCTGGTAACGTTCCCAGAAAGTTCTGAGATGGTCACGATGTGGAGTTCTTTCAAGGGTTTGGGACGTTATTTGGTGGACCTTCAGGGAACATTCAGGATGTTTTGGGAATGTTTTGGGGACCATCAATATAGGACATTCCCTCTACACTACATTCCCATAACGTTTGCAGGACCTTTAGGGGACCAACCTAGAATTTTTTTTTTTGGTCCTATTTAGTCTTTCCATCACATTTACAGAACATGTTTGTGTGTAAACTGGGCTGCTTTGCAAATGAGGATCAGTAAAATGCAGGATTTGCACAAAAGTTGCTTCTCAAATATGAATTTTCGTGATCCAACATATCCAGAACAAGCAAGTACTGCACTTTATAATGAGTGCGTTTTCGCCTTTCTGAATGTGCCAATGTTACCTTTGCCTCACACTGTATTCACAGGGACCAGAGCTTGTTATTTTTAGCCTGAAAATGCTCACCACCACCTGTACAATTCAGAAGCACACTTTTATTGCTTCTTAAAAATAAAACTAATGACATAGCTCTGATCTCTGCGAATACAGTCAGAGGCAATGGTAACTCTAACCACATTAGCATCAGCGTGCTAACAAGCACATTCACAAAGGCACACATTCACAAAGACTTAAATGTTCAGAATATGAAGTGGGACAAATCGTTGGTATTGATCCATCTTTGAGAAGCAACTTTTGTGCAAATCCTGTGTTCACCCGACCCTCATTTGCAAAGCAGCCCAGCGTACATTGATTCACTCAAACATGTTCTAAAAGCATTCAGTAAATGTGATGGAAGGACCTAAATAGGACCAAAAAATAACATTCTAGGTTGGTCCCCTAAATGTCCTGCAAACGTAATGGGAATGTAGTGTAGAGACCACTGCACTGAGCAAGATAGGTTGCAGCGCAGTCCCGAATTAAACATCGCCATCTGACCAACAGAGAACCATGTGGGAACGTTGTGTTAACATCCCAAATGTCCTCTTTGTAATGTTGCTGTATGACCATAGAATAATTAAACTGGAACGTCCCCCTAAAGTCATATCAGGAATGTTATTATATGACCAAAAGAGGGCCATGTGGGAATGGTCGGTTAACATCCCAAATGTCCTCTTTGTACCGTTGATATGTGACCATAAAATAGCCAAAATGGAACGCCCCCCTAAAGTCATATAAGGAACCTTGAACTGCAGCATATTCATAACCAAAAGAGGACATTTTAGGAATGTCCCTAATGATCTATAAAGATTTTCATCACCTTGTGAAACGTTGCACAAGGTTGTGAGAATGTTAGATAGATAGATAGATAGATAGATAGATAGATAGATAGATAGATAGATAGATAGATAGATAGATAGATAGATAGATAGATAGATAGATAGATAGATAGATAGATAGATAGATCGATCGATCTATATAGATAGATAGACGTGTCAACGTCTAAACCACTACGCACACGCACAATCGATAAGAATACTCATCTTGTATCCATCAGGAATATTTAAGTTCCGTGTCTAATCCAGGACTCTGGCCTAAGATATTTTAAGATAATAATTATTTTAAGTTAACAATTTCTCTTTAAATTCAGTCTGCAAAATCAATTTTTACTTTCTGCATTTTGGTTTGACCTTTTATTAGTTTACTTAAAAGCATAGTTCAATGATAATTCTGTCATTATTTAAAAGTATACAACTTGTAAAAGTATATATGTTGAAAAATGTGTTGTCGTTGTTGTTTTTTGTCCATATAATCAACGTCAGTGGGGTTCAGTTCTGTTTTGCACCCCATTTTCTTTCATTGTATGGACAAAAAAAACTGTTGAAATACTTGTAGATTTTGCAGAAGAAAGTCATGCCTGTAGAATGTGTATTTCTCGCTTCACATAATTACTGCTAGTTGTTGAAAAAAGTGCTGGAAAAGCTTCACTGTTGCTGCTGTCACGTTACTGAAAAATGTAAAGTTAACAGTATTGCAGCTTTTAATTAGTTTCTCCCCTGTATGCAAGTTACTTAATTGAAGTTAATGAGCATTGTTACAGAGCGTGTGCGCAGGTTTAAGCTGATTACCGCATGGGACATTGTTCTTCCTGTGCGTGTCGTGTGCTTCCTGCTGTCCAGGGCAGCACTTCTGGGCTTTAAGATGAAATGCAGCAGAGCCATTAGTTCTACTTAAAAGCCAACACATCTTCTCCTACAAAGGAAACGAGTAGGAGCGGAAGAGTGAGGGAGAAAAAACAGATGATAATTGAACAGCCTGATCCCTAGGTTACACCTAATCCTGCTTAATTAACTAAAAATCCTCCAACGTTTCATCAAAGCCAGCCAGAAAATATAGAGCAATGACAAATTGTGTGGTATGTTGTTTTAAAAGCTCTGTCTACCCTCTCCTTTCCTTTCCTCCGTGTTCTCCTCTGGTTTGGAGGGTGCACCTGCTGTTAGTATTTCTATTGTAGCTCAGAGCTCTTCATGCAGGCAGTCGTGTGGCTCAAAGTGCCTCTTAACCCCTCTGCTGCACCTTTCTTCCCAGCATGCATCACTCTGCTTACCCATGTGACAATAAAAGTGGTGTTCTGGTATCAGCAAACCTGGGCTCCACAGAGCAGGAATTGAGCAGCACTGAATGTTCTTTACGGAGAAAAGATAATGTTTCAGTGTCTCGCCCTCTATGAAAAAAAAAAACAGTCTAGAATACAGAAATAGCTTTTTTGACAGTTAAATCTATAACCACATGCACATACATATACAAATGCAGGTTTGGCAAGTGTACTGGGGGCGTACACATCATGCAATCCATTTGTGATTGTTGGTCTAAATGTATGTTTTAGACCAGGAGTGTCAAGGTCTAAAAAAATCACTTTATGCAGGGCAAATTTTTTTTAAGCACAAGCAGAATGTATGCTTATCTGGAGCTTAGAAATTCAACACAACCACAATAGAGGTCAAACAAAAGGAAGCATATGGAATTTTGTAATTTCATTCATAGAAAGGCTTTTACATTGCATGAACATATGAAAATGTATATGTAATCTAAAGAAGAATATTCATTTAATCAATAATATTGACAAAAAAAAAAAGCTCACTGATGAATAACTTTAACTTAAAGGGAAAAAATGTACTCACCCTCAAGTTGTTCCAAACCCTTACGAGTTTCTTTCTTCTGCTGAACACAAAAGAAGATATTTTGAAGAATGTTGGTAATCAAACAGTTGATAGGGGAAAAAAAATTACTATGGAAGTCAATGGGGTCCATCAACTGTTTGGTTTCCGACATTCTTCAAAATATCTTCTTTTGTGTTGAACAGGAGGAAGAAACTCATACAGGTTTGGAACAACTTGAGGGTGAGTACATGATGACACAATATTCATTTTTTGGGACTATCCCTTTGAACAAGTCTTTAAAAACCGAACATTATCAGAGTTAGGTTGAATATATATATATATATACATATATATATATATGGGATCGGCCATCACAGGAATAAATAAATGTTTTAAATATATTTAAAATATATACAGTTACACTGTATTTTGGATATATAAATAAATTCAGCCATGGTTAGACTTCTTTTGAAAAAATAAAAAAATAGTACCGATCCCAATCTTTTGAATAGTACTTGTATACACTGATCAGGCATGACATTATGACTACCTTCTTAATATTGTGTTGGTCCCCCTTTTGCCCTGACTGGTCTGTGCTTATGCAGCCCCAAATGCAACAAACAGCGATGCACTTTGTATTCTGACACCTTTCTATCAGAACCAGCATTAACTTCTTGAGCAATTTGAGGTACAGTAGCTCATCTGTTTGATCGGACCGAACGGGCCAGCCTTTGCGCCCCACGTGCATCAATGAGCCTTGGCCGCCCATGACCCTGTCGGCGGTTCACCACTGTTCCTTCCTTGAACCACTTTTGATCGATACTGACCACTACAGTCACAGTGCAGACTGAGAACACCCCACAAGAACTGCAGTTTTGGAGAAGCTCTGACCCAGTCGTCTAGCCATCACAATTTGGCCCTTGTCAAACTCACTCAAATCCTTACTTGCCTATTTTTAAATCATTTATTTTTTTCCTCAAGTTTTCTTGCAAGCCAGAATGAACTATTACAGGCCATGTTTGACAGACTTGCTATCTACAAAGGTGGCTAACTGCTGTGCAAACAATTCCCTCTCTAGTGGAATGCCACTGTGTTATTCTCAAGTTTTGAGCAGGAAGGAAAGAGAAGGTTATGCTTACTCAGCACGTCTCCTACTTCAGGCCCATGTGTTTGGGTTAATGCAGGTCAGAACCAAGGGCGAGATCTACTTTAACATCAACAGTCCTCCTTCCCAGCTAAAATGTTGAATACAGTGAGAGAACAGCATGAAGTCCTTGCAACAGAAAAGCTTGCAACTTGTACACAAATATTAGTGAATGAGAGAAGCAACTGTAACATTTGTGTGCTACAATTTTTAGCTAACCTACTGTATGCTGTAACAAGCAACAGGCTGAGACGTTGAAAAATCCTGTACTATGTTATGTGCAATTCTGCTACACTCCATATAGATGTTTTGAACTGTCGAACAAAAAACACATTTGCAAATCTCTGGTCTCCAGATCTCCATGCCGAGATTTCTTCCCTCTCATTAATTCCTCTCTCTAATCAGCAGTCCATCACACTCCCCCTTCTTTCCATCTGATTTATCCTCCAATGTTCTTTGTGAGAGGAGCTTGTGATCCTCCTCATATCCATCTCTCCCTCCATTGTGCTATTGTCTAATATATCACACCCTCTTATAATGTTCCCATTGGCCTTGAGGTTGAGGGATAGGATAGAGGGGCCAGGAGAGCAGTTGCAATCCATAAGTGTTTTTTTTTTTTCTGGGGAAGCTCTATCCGTACCTGTATCTATCATGCACTTTTTAAAAAGTCCTCTTCAAGAGATAC
This sequence comes from Gobio gobio, assembly GCF_949357685.1. Lineage (NCBI taxonomy): Eukaryota > Metazoa > Chordata > Actinopteri > Cypriniformes > Gobionidae > Gobio > Gobio gobio. The sequence goes on along the minus strand of NC_137107.1, from coordinate 35,445,967 downwards.
TGCCCTTAAAATTAATGCCAGATAATGATCTAATTGACCATCGCCATCTCCGAATGATCTGATTGATTCTCCAGAGGTTCAAAATACACCATACACACGTCAAAGTAGCCGGAGCAACCTTTCTCTATTAACGAATATGATGAGACACGCACGGGTTAGTGATGTATGTACGCAATTTCCCACGAAAACCATCCCGTCAGGTCTAAAATATAAGTAAGGGATAATGTACATCCAGCCGGTTGTTATCGCAGAATAAGGGCGATCAGAAGCATCAGCCAGAAGGGGTTTATAACAACCGCGATAACAACCGGCTAGATGTACGTTATCCCACTTTTTACATGGCTACTTGCTGCATACGTAAATAATTAGACATGAAATATTGATTTGAGTCTAAATATTTTAGAGCTTCCACGGAGATAGCTCGGTTGCTAGCAAGCTGCAAGTTCAAACTAGACGGACATTTTAAGGATACGAAACAGTCATACCACTTATTACGCAGCATTTCGCAACATAAATAATTATGGGGATAAGAGATATTGATTTGAGATTAAACTGTTTTAAAATTGTAACTTATAATCCATTAGTGTACAAAACAATCATCACAAAATGGCAGCAGCTGCGTTTGATTGAAACAACAGGGCGAGTCTGCGATCACAGATGACATAAATAAACAACTGCACACAAAGTATTGATTTAAGTTTTAATATTTTATTAGCTCACCAAAAGTAAAACTTCAAAGAAAGAAAAAAAAAACTTTCCTAGCAAGTGTAAAGCACTGTAAAGTGATAGTTGCCACCTATTGCCACCTACCCGGATGAGCCTGTGTTATCAGTTTTTTCCAAGTGTGCTGCGCAAGTCCTGAAAAGTGAAGCCAAATCGTTTGATCCAATATAGTATACCAGTATAGGTTATAAACCCTGCCCTCTCCATGTAATCGATTGGGACGCGAAACAAACTAAACAATCAAATTACACTTCAAATATTTTTTTTCCAAAGATAGTTTCGGTCATTTTAGGTAGTGTTTATCACGCTGATATAAGTTCAAGTGTTCGTTTTTTAAATAAGTTTGGTTTTAGTTTGTTATTTGATGCTATAAAAACGAGAGGGTGACGTCATGATTAACAGCTGAGATTGACAGCTTCTCTGAGCGAAGTAGTCACTGAGGCACCAACTGACTTTTTTCAGGATCTTCGGAAGGAGATTGGAGCTAACTTTAATTCCTACATTTCCACAACTGTTTATTTCACACCAACATAATGAGTTGTTCTGCAATAAACTGTACAAACCGATTGTGGGCGCTTCACGCTCACTACTACGCAGACTCAGGTCCCGAGTCAGCGAAAGATGTCAGCAGCATATTGGGACATTGGTGGCTTCACTTTTCTACAATGGAAGAGAGTGAAGGTGCGGTCTATGGTTTTTACCGGTTGTTATCTGGGAATAACATACCTCTGGATGGTGCGATTGACCAATCTAAATCAAGTATTCCACAGCGCTGTGTAATAAACACTTATAATAGGCTCACCATAGTTACAGTTTTTTACAATCGCTAAGACAATTTTTTCAATACTTTTAACAATTTTCCGAAACTCTTAATGCAGTTAGCACAACATCTGTCTGTGTAGGCTATACTATTAACACATTTATTGTTGCTTTTACACAAAATGCATATAGTTAATACAAATTTAAAAAGCTTGAACTTCTTTTACACACAAGCTCAACCAAGACCAAAACAATGGATTTTTACTGCCAAATTTACCAATGCTTTAACACTGTATGTCAGAACAGATAACACCATGTTCTAAACCTAACCTTATAGGCTAAAGTAAAAGTGAACAGCTGTTCATATTGTGAATTGAAACACAAATATATCCCCTGCATTGAAGTTATGCAAATATATAAATCACAGCTGATTCCCATCTTGGAATTGTTCAGGTGTTGATGTTCTTTCAATCACATGACCATATGGTATACAGTAAAAGAGGGCCTCTTTGGGCTTATCTTGTGTTAAAAAGGAACAATATAAAGCAACACAGAGAAAGTAAGAAAAATGCCTTCATTTGACGCTCAAAGAAGGGCCAGAATTAGGGTAACTGATGATATAAGAGCTACTATCATTGACCCCGTCATAAACCACAGGCTATACAGAGAGGCTGGTAAACGAGGACAGCCAAATCTCAGCCGGAACACAGTGGCACCCATTATCCAGAATTTTCGAGTAAGCCCCTCCCCTCGAACGCAGATGAGCCAATAGCAGTTGAGTATCAGTTGTGCTGGGACCGGAACTCGGACATCTTTAGGTGTCAGCACCATAGAGATGCATTGGAAAATCCGAAGCTCTCATCTGTTTGATGGTGTTTATGCTACAAAAATGCTAAAACGTAGTGCCTGAGGTACTGTAACACTGATTCCAGGTATCCTGAGATGATTTTCTGTTTGTCATACTCTCGTTAAGTTACGATTAAAGTCCCTGCTAACATACAAACTGAAATAACTAACTGTTCTCACGTCATGTAACGTTAACACTATAGGTCAAAAACACGAAGGTCTACATTTCAGTGCCTCTCCATATTAAACTGGTTATATGTAAATTAATTTCATTTTAGATATGTTTAAGGTCTACATTATCTGTCCTGCAAAGGAGGACTCCTATTTTGATGGGTATTATAGTCTCCGGGTAACGAAAGGAAGAGCTCGCACGCAGTTTATCAGAGTTGTTTTGCAGATACAAAGTTTACCAGTTATTAACTGCACCCTCGAAAAGGCATACGGTCTGTGTATATGTATGTTTACTGTTAGTTGTTTGAGTGTTTTTGTGTAATTTGCTGTGTATGTTAATGGTAATGCAACGGAGAGAGATAGTTTGTGAATGAGACGTTAATGCGCACTTCTTATGCTTTGTTTGTTCAGCTCTTACGATGATTTTTTGGAGTGAATAACGATGCAATAAACTTGATAAACCATCAGTAAAGTTTGGCCATCATTCGGACGCTACAATCTGTGTCCAAAAACATCTTGGGATAAGGTTTTCACACTGACAGCTGTACATAGTAAGATATAGCAACTCCTTTTGTTTGTCCGAGTTAGTAACAGTAACTAAGGCGAGCGGGGCTTACCGATAGGTCAATTAGGACATTGTACAAGGGCTTCTCCTACTGCAAAGTGTAAATACTTTTACCATGTATTACAGTGACTGTATGCCTCTGGTCTCTGATATGTAATATTTTGTCTATCTAAGGATTCAACATCTACCTCCCTCAGGGGGCAGAGGAAAGCTCCTAAATGAAGAACAGGAACTTGCTATTGTCAACATGGTGATTGCTGATAATGAAATAAAACTGAAGGGCATTCTATAAAGCTACTCTGAGATGGGTCATTCATTTTTTGTATCGAATATCTGCAGCAAAAGAAACAAAGTGCATGCATTTACTAAACCCAAGAAAACAAAAATGTGGAGAATCTTCAAAAAACATAATCTATGATCAATAAAATATACCGTCTATTGTATAAGGGCAGACCTGACACATGCAATAATGCAGTTTCTGTAATTCCATCTAGTGTTAGTGTTTTTATGACAGTGTGCTATGATTGACTAAATGTTCCTGTTGGAAGAGAACATGTGTTAGTGTTTTGGTAGACATAGTGTATTGTGTTAATGAATTATTGTATTTTGAAAATTAGTGTTGGAGTTTAGTTTACAATGTGTGATTATAAGCATGAAATTAACCGTTTTGCCAATTGTGTGTTGTAGGTGTGTTAAGAGTTTAGGAAATTTGTTAAAAGTATTGAAAAAATTGTCATAGCGATTGTAAAAAACTGTAATCAGGGTAAGACAAAAACACGTTTTGGAAGAAGGAGTGATGTTAATAATAATATTATATAAATGTTGTTAATTTTGAAAAAAACTAAACAAATACACAGTGTACCTTTAATTGTTTGAAATTTCATTATAAAAATTGAGACTTTATTTCATATCAAAAGTACAACGCTTATTGTGATTAGTGGATGGTGTGTGCACTACAAATAATGACTGACACAAGTCAAAATGCGCCATTGGAGAAGCGGTAATTAAACATCACCGCTTCGGTCAATGATTTCACCCCTCCAAAACGGTTTCAACCAAATCCACAAATTTTCAGGTACATTTTTGAGGAGCTCAACTTACTGCTTTGCTGTTTATGTTTAATGTTCTCTAAAGCATCATTTACACTGGTAGAGTTGTGTTGAGAGCCGTCCACCTGAGTTCTGCCACACAGCTGTTCCCATCTCTCCTGGGAAACATCCTGTCACACAGAAACACTGACACACAGCATGATGGCCATCAGGGACAAGCTAACCATTGCCTTCACCTGACATGTAAAAGCTCTCTGTACGTTCAAAGAGTGTTTACATCATAACAGCCCTTCTTGACAAATCAGAAGGAAAAACAGTAGTGAAAGATGTCATGTTAGAGAGAATACACAGCTTGCATCTGCACGCAAGTTAAAAGTGAAGGCAGCATAAGACCTTGAGACCTTGACCAGGGGCATGAAACAAGCCAAAAGAGTGAAATAAGCCAATAAATAAAACAATGTAAGTTTTTATGCAATTTATTGTTCTATCCTGACCTAATATTTTTAATAAACCAAGAAAAATTGCAACTTAACTTGACAGCCAGCAATCATCATTTATTTGAACTAAATGAAAAAAATCTGATTTGACATTATGATAAGTCCTTTTGTGTATCAACAATAATAACCTTTTTTTGGAAGTTGCATTCAAAATTTTATTTTAGATTATTTTAGACTCAAACAAATGGTTTACTTTATTTTATTAAATTAAAGAGATAGTTCACTCAAAAATGTAACTTTTGCCATCATTTACTCACCCTCATGTTGTTCCATACCTGTATGGGTTTCTTTCTGCAGTTGAACACAAAAGAATATATTTTAAAGAATGTCAGTAACCAGACAGTTGACGGTAGCATAAGCATTGACTTCCATAGTATTTTTTTCCTACTATGGAAGTCAATGGGTGCCGTCAACTGTCTGGTGTTTTTTTTGTGTTCAACAGAAGAAAGAAAACATAAAGGTTTGGAACAACTTGAGGGTGAGTAAGTAATGACAACATTTAAATTTTTAGGTAAACTATCGCTTTAGATAGTATTTAAACAGTATTTCAAATTATATTTACACTTACATAATGTTTATATTTAAATACAATTATTTTAAAATGTACTACCAACTGGAGCTTAAACCTGAAAAACTGACCAGAATACAGCCTAAGGCCATGTGTCCACCAAAAGGTTTTTTTTTCTCCCTGTGTCTAGCGTATTTATCCAACTGTTTTCAATGGGAGCGCTGCGTTTTTTCACTTTTTACCCAGCCGTCCAATCACAGTGGAGGAGAGGAGGGCCAGAGAAAGTATGTTATCTTGTGTCTACATTTTTATATGCACAAATTAACTATTTGAGAAATCAGATACTAGCAGTTCCGCAGATATTCTGCATCATAGCACATTCAGCGTTTCAACTGAAGAAAAAAAAAACCTGGCTGCGCCACCGAAGCACTCAAGCTTTTTAGCTGGCTAATAATGCTTTGGTGGACACACGGCCTAAAAGCTCAGCTTGGGTAAAAGACCTCTTGAGCCAAATGGCAAAAGCATGAGACCATGAGCCAGCATGATTGGCATCAGCTCATATCTGCTGCCAAAAAAAAAAAGAAAGAAAAGGCTGCAAGAAAGCATGATCACATTCCTTTTGCACGACTTTAATACTGCATGCATGTGCCTTGGATCTATAAACAGCTGGGGAGGGAGGAATAATATCCATGAAAATTGAGAGGGACAAAATACAATCTTGTGTCTCGCCAACATTCATCAAAGTGCAATTCAGTGCAGTAGATATAATAGAGAGATGTTAAAAACAGGTGGCTAACTGCCATGCTAACCGCTCAGTCCCTGATTCTTTTACTTTTTCAATAAGAATTTTGCTTACTCAGCAGCACATCACCCTGTTCAGACCTATGCGGGTGGGTTAATGTGGGTCAGAACCAAGGGCGAGATCTACATTAACACCACTGGGCCTTCTGCCCAATGTTGAACAGAGAAGAGAAATGTAAAGAGGCACAAAACAAAGTTCTCCATGCATTTCAAGAGGACAGTGATAGTAGACAATATTCACTATCAATAAGAATTTCAAACTTAACATTGCAGAGTTAGAGATTTGGGGAAAAAAACTAATTCTTAGTTAAATTTAAATTATAAAACAGGTGAAAATTTATGATTTAAAAAAAAAAAAAGGTCCACACCTAACCCCAACACTGTACATAACGGGTGTAAGCAGATTTGAGCTGCACAAATAATTGTTAATTTACCTATCAGTAAGCCCCGCCCCCCCCAAGTAACAGTTGCAAACTCAGACAAACAAACAGAGTTGCTAACTGTCTAACAATGACAGCTGTCAGTGTAAAAAACTTGATTTTGATAAATTAAATGGTCGAGGAACATTCAAGTGGGACTTAAATATGCCATGGAGGGATATATAAAATATATATATATATATATGTGTCTTGCTCATGGACACCTCGACACTTGGTTAGGTGGAACCGGGGATTGAACCACCAACCTTCCAGTTTGTAGACAACCTACATGAACCACTGAGCCACTGCCGCCTCTAACTAAGCGAACCACTGAGCCACTGCCGCCCCTAACTAAGCGAGGGTTTACAGATCACAATGCTAGCGGGAGAGGCCTCATGTTACGGCCGTAACAATCGGAGATGACAACATCCAGGATCAACACAGTCGGTCACTTCCGATGCCACGTGGCGTCTCCGTTCCCTCCTTCAGGGTTAGGGTCAGGGTTAGGGTTAGGCTGTCAGTCACCGCACCAGTGTGGATACTATACTTCGGAATCACAGATTCTACGTCTTGGAGGTATGACCAAAATAAGAATTTTCACTGTAATGCCCTTATAGCGTTACAATAATTTATACTATCAATGGTGATCAAAACAAAAGATG